>NW_019154095.1:30147556-30313820 GCF_002288905.1 Enhydra lutris kenyoni
GGGGCCTGATCCCAGGACCCTGGGATCACGACCTGAGCTGAAGGCAGAGGCTTTAACCCACTGAGCCACCCAGGCGCCCCTTGATCCTATCTTTTCATCATACCTGCTTTCGCAGGTGCTAGATTCTCAGGAAGTCATTTTAATGAATGTCTGTCTGTTTACTTGAAGAATATGGAGAGAGACTGAATTATATATGAAATACTTGACAGATCCTTATGGTTTGTTGTTCATTGATCGTACTCTCCTTACATGTGAATGATTTTGAAAAGTATTAGTATATACTCAATCTTACTTTTTCCCAAAATGGCCTTGGTGCTCCTTTTGTCATACTTCAACAACACGGGGTTTGGGGTGCCGACTCCTTTGTAGTCTAAGATCCACATAAGTTTTTGACTCCCTCAAAACTCACCTGCTAATAGCCTACAGCTGGCTGGAAGCCTTACGAATGATAGAAACAGTTGATTAACACATTTTGAATGTTATATGGATTATGTACTGTATTCTTAAATAAGCAAGGGAAAAGAAAATGTTAAGAAAATCATGAAGAAAATACATTTACAATACCAGAATGTATGTATCAAAAAAAATTGCATATAAGTGGAACCATGCAGTTGAAATCCATGTTGGTCAAAGGTCCACTGTATAATTTTTTTAACCAGATAGTTTGAGAAATGTGATCAACCTAGCCATCTCTCTACAGCATGAATATTTCAGATGATCATTAAAATGTTTAATTCCTTCAGAATCTTTATGAATCTAAGAATTTCACTCAATCATTTATATTCTCTGGAATTTATCCCAGAGGAAAATATGCATATCCCCTTGTCTCCAGCATATTCAGGCATATCCCACCTGCTTCATAGGCTACTGATACATGTAACTGAAAGCAGAAATTATCAGTTTCTCCGGCAAATTCACCACATTCCCCAGAATTACTTTAATGAAGCCAAAAGTGAGCACATTTTTAACGCTGACCAAATTTTTTTTTTCCCTCCGATGATAAACTGTTTTCCTCCTTTCACTTATACCTGGTCACGCCTGTCATTATGAAATACAGACTTTGTCCTCTTTGGCTCTGTCACCTTATCTTTTCAATTTAGATTCTGTTTACAAATACCTTCTAAATTCTTGATCTTCTTAACATTGAGCTCATTATATCATAGGCGAATATAAACAAATACTACCCTATGTAGTATTTTGGTAAATCGTGTATATTGTTTATTGCAATGATGGTCATAAAAACCCAATTCATAGATTAAATTATATTTAAATTCTTTTCAAGTCAAGTGGAGTGTAAATTCACATTTCACAGCAGCTCGTCATAAAAAATCTCTGGACTTTTTTCAGCTAATACTCTAAGTCATCTATCTGAAAGAGACTACTTACAAAGGGTAGGGAAGGGGAGGAGCAGAGAATGTGTCTAAGGTTTGGGAAGCAGAGACAGATACTAATGTAAATATCACCTGTGGTCTGAGATTGCTGTCAGTATCAGGCATTTGGCTATTGGTCCTGTAGCCTACACTAAGTGGACTTTTTTTTTTCCTGTTAGCCTTGTTTTAAACTGGTTTAGACTTTCTTACTCTGAGTCCAATTAATAATTCTTTAAAGTGCTCATCTCTGGCTTTCTATGGTGGTCAGCTTTAATGAGTGCTCAGAAACTCTCTTTATATGCAAGGCTCTTGAAAGAAGCTCCTATCTCAATCGTTTCACTTTCTTCGGGGCAATTAACTTGCAAATAAAGGAGGTTAAATTAGACTTCCAGGCTTTGGTGAAATTAATTAATATTACTTTACCAGTGGGGACAAGAAGTAGATAACCATTTTCATTACTTCATTTGGAAGAGATTGTCGCATGAACAGCAAACAGACAAATGTAAAGTTAACACATGCTGAATATGGTATCTTAAATCTCTGTATTGCCAACGATTTTTCTATAGTTTTAATAGCTCAGGATTAAAAAAGTTAAAATTGATTGGTGCATTGAGCATGGGAAAAAGCTGTTAAACATGGACATCTGCTTGAGTAGGATGAAAATTGAAAAATAGAAGGAAGAAATTGGCATAGAAAAGGAAAAAGTAAATATCTTTACTCTGTTAGAGTATAAGCTATCTGTTACAGGCAAATGAAGTCGAATTTATTTGTATTTTCGTGCTTATTTTTGTATGTAGATGATGAAGTATCCTGCACCCATCATAGTTTCTAGAATACTAGAGCTATAAATGCCAATAATTTAAATGTATCCATTAATAGTTTAATTAACTCTTAACAATATATAGTACCTATTTATTCTCTAGATAGTAGTTCTTTTTAAAAGATTTATTTATTTGAGAGAGAGCAGCAGCAAGGGGGGGGGGGGGGGGGGGGCAGAGGGAGAGGGAGATGCAGACTCCCTGCTGAGCGGAGCACCTGACAGGGGCCTGGATCTCAGAACTGAGAGGTCATGACCTGAGCCAAATTAACCAACAGAGCCACCCGGGCACCCCTCTCTAGACAGTAGTTTTAATGTTGTAAATTACATATATATATATATATATATATATATATATATATTATATATACACACACACACACACATACATATATATATATAAATGATATATAACTTTTTTTGGAAGGAGGTCCATAGCCTTCTTTTATGACCCAGTAATATCTTAGCATGATAAATTTAGTTGTCTTTCTTAAAAGAATTAAGTATTTAGCTGTCTCAAAAAGCCGCTTTAATTTTTACCCTGATACGGTAACAAATTGAATATATTCCTTTCCCTTTCCTGCCACTGTATTATGATATAAATTTTCTCTACATTATAAGATAAGTATACATTATTACATTACTATTAAGAATTAATTTGCCTGTTTGGGCACTTGTTACCAAATGATCAGATACTTCTTTTTTAAGAAGCTGACCAGTCAAGTTAATGTGGTTTTAATTCAACATGTAGTGGACAGTAGCTAAATCGTAGCCCCAATCTATTCCTCTGCTCTCATATATTCACTTCCTTGAAAGCAAAAGAAGTTCAAATGTTCTTGAGTGAAGACACACTCATTTTGATCAGAATGAAGGGAATTTTTGCTGATGAATTTGTAAGTATGTTTATTACTCCTGTGAGCTAAGTATCCTTATTACCTTACTCCTTTCTAATTGGCTGGAAATAAAGAAAATTTGATTGTTTCAAAATAATAACATACTACTTTAGGCATTGAGGTTCTCTGTCATTTTGTAAATGAACCCATGACATTGTACTTTGTTGTTAATCCTTCAGTTTTACCTTTGATTACATTTAACTATGAAGGTAATGAGTTGCATTGGCTTTAGTGTCTAACATAATGACCATATTCTTCGTAAAAGATTATTATTAATGTGTCTCAAATGGTTGGTTGACTAGAAATTATCTCCAGTTCCACATTTCCAAAATCTATCCCCTTGGTAGAATGGTAAGTCCACTAATTGAAGCCATATTAACCATTACCATGAATCTAGACTGACCAGTTTTTCCTGTTTGCCCAAGACTGGGGGGTTCCCAGCACAGGGGTTTTCCATTTTAAAACTGGGGCAGAGGGTTGCTAGGGATGCTGGACTTTTAGTGGGCAAGCCAGGAAAGTCCCAGGCAGAAGGTATAAGTGCATTACCCTACACAGCTTATCGCACAATGTTAATTCAAATGAATCCAGTTTGCAAGCCATCATTTAATGGGCCCCTATGAGAACATGATCTCTATGAACATGTAGATTCAACCACTGATGAGGGAGAGCAAGGATTTTGCTTAATGGAAACAGACCTTATGATAATATGACAGCATCAGTGGTAACCATTTATTTATCCCCAGACTGAATCTTTATTAAGATAGCTAAAGATGGGGCGCCTGGGTGGCTCAGTCAGTTGAGTATCCAACCCTTGATTTCAGCTCAGATCATGATCTCATGGTCGTGGTCTCAGGATTGTGAGATTGAGCCCTGGCTCAGGCTCTGCACTCAACAGGGAGTCTGCTTGATTCTCTCTCTCCCTCTGCCCCTTCCCTGGCAAACATTCTCTCTGTCTGGCACTCTCTCTCTCTCTCTCTCTCTCAAATAAATAAATACATCTTTTAAAAAAATGGCGGGGTGCCTGGTTGGCTCAGTGGGTTAAAGCCTCTGCCTTCAGCTCAGGTCATGATCTCAGGGTCCTGGGATCGAGCCCTGCATCAGGCTCTCTGCTCAGCAGGGAGCCTGCTTCCCTTCCTCTCTCTGCCTGCCTCTCTGCCTACTTGTAATCTTTGTCTGTCAAATAAATAAGTAAAATCTTTTAAAAAAGAATAGCTACAGATAACTTTCTCTGAAACCTTTCTTGATATCCCCCCCCCATCCCCAGGAAGAGTTTACCATTCCTTCCTTTTCATTGCCAGTATGCCCTCTACAAAAGTTTGTTATAGTGCTGGTTGGTAAACTTCACTATCTGTCTTGCTATACTAGACTATAAGCTTCTTTGGGAGGATAAAAGCCTTCTTTTACTTATCTTTCTATGCCAAGCATTGAATGTGCTTAATAAATTAATTAATTACCTATGTATTTTCTACTTTCCAAAATAGTACCATAAAAGATGGTATTTACTGTCTTATTCTGGTGATGAGAAACTCAGAGATCCAAGATACCGCATAACAAGCATGAGAACATGATGTTAATAAATGATGAAGCCAAAGATGGAAAATCAGATCTGATCACAAAGCCCATTCTCTTTCTTGTATTCTGTATTAAATATGGCCAACACTGCTACTTGGAACGTCCCCTCTTTTCAGGGAGTAGAGTAGGGATCAACAGTACAAATGAAGACCATGTTGGTCTTGTCATATACTGATACTGATTAAGGTTTTCTCGTAATCTGCGTATTTAGATTTTATGGAAAATGGCTTTGGAAGAGAAGTGACCAAATGTAAAAGATAATCAGTGCTGTCTGTTTAGACAGGGAAATTAGAATGCATGCAACAGTCACTCAAAAGTTTCTGTATCTATTCCCTTGGGTCACCATTAAACTTTTTTTTAAGGCCCAATGAAGGGCTGTACCTTAAGAAATCCTCCAGTAACCCTAACTCTCTGTGTACCCTTCATTCTCCTGCATCTTTTCCTGTTGTTGCATCACATTTTTTTTTTTTTTTTACTTATTAACTGGGAACTGAAGATAAGAAAATGTGCTAAAATTATAAAGTACAGTAAAATAGCATAGACCTATGTGAAGAATATATTTATGCCAGTGCCTTTTCATTTATACAGGGATGAACTAATTATTAAGCAAAACAAAACAAAAAAAGACTTTCCCAGCGGCTTGAGAAATATTTGTATATAAAGTTTCATAATAATTTGCTTTTGGTATGTTGTTCTCATTCAGTGCTATGATTCATGCAAATTCAGGACATTTATAGAAAACTAACCTGAAAGTAAGCGTGCGTGAGGACTTCAGTGTCTGTGACGTGAAAACAGTGACCCATTTATTAAAGGCCATTATGCAGTTGGGGTAGAGACTTGAAAGACATCACGAAATATTTGCCAGGAATTAAATGTTTAATATTTCAAAACCTCAGTGTAAAAAGAGAGAAACAGTGTAAACATGGATGCAGAGTGGAGACATACTTGAGTATATAGTAAGGACCTACTGTGCACAAGGTGCTATATTTCAGGAGTATATATATTAATGAAAATTGTGATTAAATGAAATTTACCAGATTTTACATTTTGAAAAAAATCAGTTATAGATAAAGTGTGCTGTGAGTGACCATCACTGGAAAGTTTTGCCTTTAAAATGATCAAAATTAGCGTAATTCTTTTTTATAGGTAAGAGGTGACTCGGAACCTTAGGAAATGATACCCTTTATATTGTAAGAAGCCTATTCATGTGCATTAAGCAACATTGACGATATTTAGATTTTCAACACTAACTTAAATATCTAATTTTCAGTACTTGATGTTAACTTATCTATGTCTTCATTATTTACATGTTAGGAAAAAATCACCTTTTTAATATTCATCTATCTTCACATGATCATCTGTAACCCAAGGACTGAGAGCTGCTGATGAATATAATCTGTTTTACTTAGTCAAATTATTTAACAAGCCTGGAAGAAATCCAAGCTAGCATCCTGTTTAGGCCCTACTGATAGATCAGTTAATACAAATAGGCAATACCCTGTATTCATCTAAAAAAGGATCTAAAAACTGAACCTACAGAAGTCAAACAATCGACTTATACCCCAAAGGAGTAAACATCTCAAAGCCACCAGTGCATCTCACTATTTAAAGCTATATTCTTTTTTTTTAAAGATTTTTATTTATTTATTTGACAGACCGAGATCATAAGTAGGCAGAGAGGCAGGCAGAGAGAGAGGAAGGGAAGCAGGCTCCCTGCTGAGCAGAGAAGCCAATGTGGGGCTTGATCTCAGGACCCTGGGATCATGACCTGAGCCAAAGGCAGAGACTCTAACCCACTGAGCCACCCAGGTGCCCCTAAAGCTATATTCTAGAACATACTTCCGTAACATTGACGCATTTCTTTGTCCTTTTTCTTCAAAATTGAATATACTGTTAGCTTGCTTAAGTGCAGTCTGCCTTCATCATTTAATATATGTCTGTTAAATTTGCAGCTACACACAAAAGTGCACAAAGGGAGCATGAAATAGTCAATAGTCAAGGATTACCAGAACCTAAACCATGTAGACAAGTGAGCTTCTGATATGTAAAATACTTTGAGATAGTTTTTCAGTTTAATAAATCTGCCGTGCTTATTGACTCACATATCAGGCCAATGCTGAGGGGTTGAAATGTGTCGTCTAAGCGAATCCTCATAACTACCCACTAAGTTAGGTTCTATGACTGACCTATTTACTCTTTTAGTCGAGGAGATAGATGTACCCAAAGTAGGAAACAGCGGATCCCAAGCAGTCTGCTTCCGGAGCCCCGATGCCCTGTAACATTGAACTGTTCCAGAAATACCTGAAGAAAGAGAATAAAATTGAGACTTCACGCCATGAAAGGGACTTAGACACTTCAGATGACTTCAGGGAGACCATGCCGAGGACGTGGCCATTCTTTGTAGTTCGGTGCGCAATGCCATGTCGCTCAGTAGTTCAGAACATTACAGCACAACGTGGGTGGAGATAGAGAAGAATGTTCTGCACACAGTGCTGTGTCTGTTGAGACCAATGAAGAAAGACCTTGAGTGCACGGTACAGTTTTGAAGAGTAAAAAGCAGTGGGGGGGGGTGGGAAAAGCATTCTGTTTCAGAGGTGGAATGGCCGGCCGCCAGTTTTCCGTATCACAGGCTTATGGGTCATTTCAGGCAAAGAACACACACAGGGATGGAGAGGCCGGTGAGATTGCCAGCCCTGTTCAGGTCTCATTGTAAAGTGCTTGAACTGCTCGGCTGAAGAGTCTGAGCCTGATTGGATAACCCTTGGAGACACTGTGGTGCTCTGTGTTGTGGGGCAGGCTGGCACATCCCCCCTGCTGAGATCAACAGGACAGGCTGTCTACGAGTGACATACTTAGAGAGTGTAAATATGATTGTGTTTTCCCCAAAGGGAAACATTTAACTTAACACTTGAATACTGCACTTCGTTCTATGGGGTAGAAGAACTTTTTTTTTTTTTTTTTAAGTGAGTAACAAGAAACAAACTTTTTTTTTTTAAAGATTTTTATTTATTTATTTGACAGTCAGGCAGAGAGAGACAGAGAGAGAGAGGAGGAAGCAGGCTCCCCGCTGAGCAGAGAGCGCGATGCGGGGCTGGATTCCAGGACCCTGAGATCATGACCTAAGCCAAAGGCAGAGGCTTTAACCCACTGAGCCACCCAGGCACCCCTAGAAGAACTTTTTATTTCAGTTCTTTCTCATGTCAATGGACAGTTGACTGTTTTACAGATGCTTGCTCTTCATATGCTTGCACAGTCATCCATTCGCCACTTACCATCTCTTTTCACGGAAGGAAAAAAGAAGTTAATGCATTCATATCCATAAGAACTTATTTTCTATCAATAAAATGATTTATTTGCAACCATCTCTAGGTTTTCTTTGCAATCATGCTAAATAAAAAGGGAGAAGGTCCACCTACCTGGGTGGTTTAGTTGGTTAAGCATCTGCCTTGGCTCAGGTCATGACCCCAGAAATTTGGGATCCAGGCCCTGTGGGGTGGGGGGTGGGGAGGTTCCCTCCCTGCTCAGGAGGGAATCTGCTTCTCTCTCTTCCTCTGACCCTCCCCTTCCCCACTCCCTCCTGCTCTCTGGATCTCAAATAAATAAAATCTTAAAAAAAAAAAAAAAAAGAACTAGTACATTCTTGTTGACTGATGAAGCCCCAGCTAGTGACCAGAAACATTTGAGGATGTGCCAAAATATCCCGAGTTCTTCTGTCTTCCATTCACCACCTTTTGACCTGTGGTGTCAGAAGAGAAGGAGAGAGAGACTCAGGCTAGGGAGAGTCACAGTCAGGTGGCTCTCCTGAAATCATCTGTTGAAGGCAGATGTCCATGTTATTGAGTGTCCTCCTGTTTTATTTTTTGTTTTTGTTTTTGTTTTGTTTTTTTACCAGTTCAAAATGGGTTTTTAAAAAAAGTTTTAAAAACCGAGAACATCATATTTACCTTTCATGCCAACCTGACAAAAAGACGTGTTTCCTCCGTGTGTTGACAGGATGCCAGTTAAATCGGGAGATGAACAGCAGGTACACTGCTCTTACTTCCTGTAATAGCAGCAATTCCTAATTCAAGCTCACTCCAGCAGTGGAAATGATTCTCTTGCTATCCCATTAGAATCTGGACCCTCGTTTTACTTGTCTCCACTTTTTTTTGTAATCTTCTTAAAAGTAACTTTTTCTGGTTTTTAGTTGCTACTCAGCTCATTGTCACAGGTCGCATCCATTGATTTGTTGAACACTGACTCCTCTGAGTCCATAATAGCCATCTCCTGTTTAATTTATATCTAGAATCACACAGATCCTGATCCCAGTGAATCAAAGAAATGAAAGCCAGGTAGATTTGTAACACAATTGACTTTTCTGCTTCCTTATTTTTTCTATTTTTTTGCTAGTTACTCTCTTACTGTATAACTGACTAGTGGTACCACGCTCTGAGTAATTATTCTTCCCTATTATCTATGATTGTATTTTCTTCAGTCCAGGCTTACAAACTTGAACATACCCTACTGTGTTTGAGAAAAGAATTAATTTGTAATGTGAAAAAATACCACCTTTCTTAATAATAAGTGTGCAACACCATTGAATATAATGCGTCTTAGGGAAAAAATTTATCATCACCTAAGATCCATATTATTGAGAATTATACAGTAACCTTGGTGGAAAATAGATAAGAAATGTAAGTTTTCACCAAGCACCAGTCAAGAATTGGTTTATCATGAAACACATTACCTATAGAAATTATTTATTGGGTGCCTGGGTGGCTCAGTTGGTTAAGCAACTGTCTTCTGCTCAGGTCATGATCCTGGAGTCCCGGGATCGAGTCCCACATCAGGCTCCCAGCTCCATGGGGAGTCTGCTTCTCCCGCTGACCTCTCTCCTCTCATGCTCTCTCTCTCGTTCTCTCTCTCTCTCAAATAAATAAATAAAATATTTTTAAAAAATTTAAAAAAAATTATTTATTCTGGAACTGAATCATCCTGTATTGCCTTTTAACATCTTATCTGTGGCACTTCTAATCCTGGCAGAGAAATCTGGGTAATATGGAAAAGCTTGTGGTCTATACCCACTGATTAATTAACTGCCAGGCATTGACTGGTTAAATAAATACCTCCTTGGGAACATCTGTATGTTCTTTGCCATTACAAGAATCACATGGGAAGAGCCACGGAGATTTTTCGCTGAACCTTCTCACTTTCGATGAGAAGACTACTGTCTCTAGGGATTTTAAAAACCCTCCCCTGAGCCACAGAGCCTGTTAGGAGCAGAACCGACCTCAGTGAGCCTCCACTGTGTCCCCACTGTTGTTTTCATTCCGGTTCTCATGGTCTGCAGCCAACCTGGAGGACTGAACTTGGGCAAGTAGTAAATATTTAATGTAGAACACTAATTGCAGGCATCAAATGAAAAATGACAGCCCCACACAGAATATTCTCATCAGTTAGGGAGCAATTGTGTGATCGAAGGGTTTCAAAAAATGAATATAGTGAAATTCAGTGGATGTGAACAGGTCAGCTACCGGAAAAAAAGAAAAGAAAAGGAAGGAGGGGGGATCAGTTCATGGGCAGAGTTTGGCAGTTGGTTTCTATTCCTGGAGACTCACGAAGCACTTGAGCAAAAATAAGAGTGAGAAGTCCTGAGTGACAGTAGCCTTCGTTTAAGTCTACGGTTTCTCTAGAGGCTTGTCCTTGTGTTTTGTTTGGTTTGGTTTTTTTCTCTCTGAATACCTCCTTACTTTTGGACATAGAGTTTATGGAAATAGAAGACTAACGAATAATGACTAAGCCCAAAGGAAAATACCCAAAGTACGAGTCTTCTAAGCTTTGTTTTGCTTCCGTATTTCTAGCGTTACAATAGAAGCAAAAATACCTGTTGAGCCTTGTGTTAAAAATCACAGAAATTGGGTGTTACCTTTATTTCAGTTCCTCTCAGAATAAGGTTTTGGGTTTTTTTTTTTTTTTTTTTCAATAAGTTTGGGCAAAGTAAGAGTTTTGGTTACTGTATTGAAGTTTTGTTTTCAACATACAGTTTTACAGGCACTAAAAAGAGATTTTCATGATGCTTAAAAGATGTAGTAAGTTTATTAAAATGTAGTCGTGAGGAAAATATTCCTGTAACATACCGTTCATAGTGTAATGCGTGCTTCTGATGCCTACTTTTACTTTTCAGCATATGTTGGTTCTTTTCTAGAAGTCAGATCCATGCTACAGAGCTATCTGGAAGTCTCTTTTGCCCCTTGGAGTAACTCTGCCAGTTGTCATGGGGAAGGCAGCAGGTGCTAGTTCCCTGGTGTATACTGTTTTGACTTTCCCCTGTACAAAATATTAGAATAATAAACAGTTATGGTAAGGCTTGTGGAAATGAAAACTGTTGTAAATCTGTAATTTACATGAAATTTATGTAGCAAAACTTACTGCTCTTCTTTAAGAAACTCTCCTTTGTCATAACTTAGTTTGGAATAAAAATACATACCTTCTCCAAACTGATTTAGAAAGCATGCATTTTGACAAATACCTAAGGAAACTCATAAACTCTGGAACGAGAAAAAGAAAAAAGGAAACTTAATGGCAGTGTCAACTATACTTTCAGTGTAATTTATATTTAACCTTTTATCTTGATACTAATAAATATCACAGCCACTTTGAGCAGGCAACTTTAATTTACATCTGTTGGTTAAAGGCTTTAGCTTTTGTTTATGCATGCAAGAATTCTGACTTTTTAAGATTAGCTGCAAATTTTTGGATCAGCTCCACAAAGAACCATATTGTTGTTAAATGCCGGCAAACTCGAGAACCTCGCCATGTCTGCATCCATGACCAGGAGCCAACAGAGTCATTTCCATGCTTATTTACTCTTTATTTTAGTGTGTTGTGGCAGTTGATAGTGTTCAGGGCTTGTGTTGATGCAAGTTGCCCTAAAGCGAGGAAACGCAGGCTATGGAACTGTCGGGGAGTCTGAGCGCTGCAGAGGAACGCAATGTAAGAAAAGCGTTTGCAGAAGGATTTGGTGTCAGTCTTGGAAATTGACTCTCAAGGCAAATTGACCTCAACTTTGCGGTCTCTGGAACAAAAGAGTTGGAAAGTGGGGAACCACCAAATAAGCTGAATGTACTTTTAGGCAGAGCGGCTTCCACGACGACAGAAACAGGATCCCGTTTGTTCATTCACGGTGGATACCGAGACTCGACCTTCTGCCCTTCATGTTTTATCCGAGCGGCGATGTTCCCAAGGGAGGGGTCGCCCTGTTCGAATTCATCTTCATCTCTCCCCTCCTTCCTACCCTGGGAAGCCTTCCAACCCTCCCCACTTTGTAGGGTGAGAAGGAAAGACCCTCTGACGCCAGTCCCTCCTGTCGCCTTGTACTTGATATTGATGAGATGCTGCTATGTTTTGATATTTCAGGTCGGATGGGGTTAGTGTCTTCTCCAGACTTACCATGCGCTGTAGCCAGAAACCTGCCTGTGTTCCTGTTACAAAACCTTGGGTTCTTCTAATCTGCTTCCTGATTGAAAATGAATTCTAGAATCCCTAGGTCCGGGGGGCAAAGGGAGCAAACCAGAAGGTGCATAACATTTCTTGAATGTTCGTCCTGCCTATCCTCAGACCTCTTTAAACCTTACCCACAAATCAAAGAATTGATTTACTTCAGAGAATATTTGATTGCTGCAATTTCTGCTTTTCATCTGTCTCATCAAAATAAGATGCTTTTCATTTTGCTTTCTCAAGAGGTATCCCACTTTTAAGTAGAGTGGTAAGAAGGGAGGTATTTTAGCCAAGCTTACCTTTTCATTTGGGCTAGAAAGTTATTTGTGTAGGTAGACGAATTGCATTTTAATGGAACTGGGGTATCTTCATCTCCTGTGCTTATTTTTCTGCTTTCTTTATATATCTTTCTATTAATAAGAAAGGAATGAGAGGTATTATTTGAGGAAATAATTCTGAAACACACAATTTCTTCAAATATGCACGCGGAGAACCTTCCTGACATTCTCAGATTTGAACGGACAACATTCGTCAAGTGCTTAACATTGATTTTTTTTTTTTCTTTTGACAACTCTCATCAATTTGAATGTTTTATTGTGAAATATCCAGTAAATTTGTTATAAGACCAGAGAGCTAATTAGGTAGGTGGTATAAATTTTTGACAGTTTTGACACTGCTGACCTTTTCAGAAAAAAAGATACATATACTCCACTTGGAAGTGAATCCAGCTGAAAATTAAATACATTTTTACTAAAGTTAATTTTTGAGTTTGGGATGTCTGTAGATCCACATACAGGTGTAAGGAACACTACAGAAAGATCCCATGTACTCCTGACCTTGTCTCCCAGCGGACCCATCCTTCGAAACTACATAGTATATAGTGACGTTGACTCCATGAAGGTATAGAACATTTGTATCAGCACAAGAAATGGAACTACAAAGGAGGAACTACACAGATTTCGAGCAAGATCCCAACTCTGAATTCTTCAGTACTGAAAACTTCTTGCATTAGGACAAACTCATAGCAGGCAGGGTTTATGGGGAAAAAAAGGATTCGATTAGAGGGTCAATAAGTCTGAATTCAGTTTTCAGCTCTGCCATTGACTGGTTTAGTCATATTCTGGGAGTCACAGCCTTGTTGCGCTTTAATTTATTCCTTTGTAGGGACTCGGTCTAAGTCAGTGAATCTTAACTAGAATGAAAGTGAGTGATGTCTCCTTCAGTCATGAAGACTTGTCCGAATCCTGGCTTGGAGGGCGTTTTTCAGACACAGTCAAATGCCTTTGCCTCCATGTCCAGACCTCCACCTCCACTTTCACCGTAAGCCCTTTCTGATTTTGACCCCCAGACTTCTATGATTTGGACTCCCTTGTCCTCCCTGGAGAACTGTCTCTGAAAACAGTTAACTATGTTACTTACGGACTGTGGATACAATTTGCCTGTGATTTGCCTCCAGCATCTCTAAGCTGCTTTCAACTTGAAAATAATAAAAATGTTCCTGCAAGGAACATTGGAAATCTCTCTGCTTCCTAGCACCCAGTTGATGACTCAGAGGGATGTGCTGCATTTAGGAACCAAGTTCAGAGTGGTGCATGAGGAAGGCCTTCTCCAAAAGGGATATAAGAGAACAGGGGTCTGGGACATCTAGGAGTGATCCCACAGAAATGGAATCACCTGACTTGAGAACCTGAAGAAAATGAGTGACTCAGCATAAGAATTTGAACCTGTTTGATGCCTAATTTATAGGTTTTTAAATTTTAGAAATAGGTAACTTCCTCTGTAACTTTCATGTCTTCTCTCCAAAACAGAGTTATTATAAAATTATAGCAGAGAAAGAAAGATCAGGGATTTTATCATTGTAATTGCTGTCTTAAATATTTTTTATTTACCAGGATCCGTTCTAGGCTGTGAAACCTCCCTGGTTTCCTACTTCTGGTTAGTGCTGTGTCCCTGACTATGGCAGTAGGACTCCTTTCTTTTTCTTTCCTTAAGGAGCCCAAACATGTGGGGGGGGAGTGGGGTTGTGGGGGGAGGGAGGAAGGGGTAAAGGAGAAAAAAAAAATCTAGGATTACAAACTATATCCCTAACTTAAATATTGGAATGTTGAAAGAAAGCAATGAGTCTGAACTGAGACCCAAACAAAGAGGCAAGGAAAAGAAAAGGAAATGACTTTTTTCTATGTTACGTTGGAGATGATACATGAGCGAAGGATTGAGGAAATCCAGAAACAATAATATATTCTCCAAAATGAAGGCTAAATGAGATTTTGGGGCCCACACTACAATGAGCCAAGTCAGAAACGGAGCAGCCAATGATGGGGAGAGTTGTCACTGGTCCATCTGATAACCTCCAGGTGTAGAATAACTCCAAAAAGGTAAGAATCCTTCACTTGGTCAGCCTGTGGCAGGCGTGACTGCAAGGGACAGAAAGAGCTGGGGGAAAGCAGTGTACACTTGGTTCGCTGCTTTCAGGGAAGATCCTCTGCTTCTACGGGGTGAGTGACACAGCTGTCCTGAGAGATGAATGGACCGTCTAAGTGAGAAAGCCCCAGAGACTGCAAAGGCAGACCCGCTCTGGGCTTGGGGACGTCCGGCGATGACTCATAGGAGACAGAAGAAAATGTGCTCAATTTATGGGCCAGGTTCAGAGTGGTACATGAGACAGATCGTTTGGTATTAATGGTGCAGTGATACCATAGGGGACAGGAAGTACAGCTGATTACCCCTGAAGTAGGGAACTGATACGTATTAACCCAGGGTCTGAATCTGGATGCGAGAAGCTGCTGAATTCTTTGTAATTTTATCCTTGAATGAATGCTAGATTCAGGAGTCTTTGGGATTGTTGATATTTCTTTTAAAAATCCTGATCTTTGTAAAGATGTATCAACCACCTCCAATCATCTTCAGCATACCACTCTCTATTAATAAAAAAGGACATAATAGGGGCCATTAGCCTAGAAAAGGAGAAGCTACAGAGATTTGGTAAGATCTCAGATACATCACGGTTACCAACATTTCAGTAAAGGGAACAGCAAGATTATCCTGGTTTCAACTTTGAGAATTTCAGACAAGCTGTTCTAAGAGGGAAGCGGGCAGAGAGATGATGGATGGAGGGATGGATAGATGGATGGAGGCAGACGTGGGTTTGCGCTTTGAAAGGTGTAACAGAGCACTATCAGCTCGTCGCTTGAAGTTATTCTAAAAGGAAAAAGAACAAAGGAAAACACCGGAAGCCACATATGGGATTAGCAAAGCTGAGCGGGAGCCAGAGCACACTGTGAGGAGGAAGGCTTTTAAGGCAGTTGTCAAACTAGACAGATGATCCGTCACCAGTGGAAATCAAGAGGCCCAAAACCATTAGCTGAGATTGTAATCCTCTCAGGCGGGGACACAGGTCTGAGTGCCTGCAGAGACGATCGCCATTCATCGAGGAGTGGTTATTAGGTCATTAGGTTATTAGCTTCTTAGGTGACAATCACAAGAACATCACTAGGTCCGAGCCACAAACTTTTCTTGTGAAAGATGGAGCCGATTGTGACATTGAAAATAACCCTTGCTAGAGCCAGCCTGCACCTCTGGGTTATGTGAGAGCATAAATGAGCCTTTGTTACAATTGGCATTTTTAGTGGTAATCGTGCTACCCTTGCATTATCAACCCATGTGAATGAAAGACCTTATTTTTAAAAGAATCCATTTGCAGGGATTTTGGGGAGGAGGAGCACAGACATCACTGCTTTTAGAGATGGTGTTTCTACATGGTCTATGCTTCCGCTCTCTCTGATTCGTCTCGATCACACACGGCGTAGTGAAGTGGTTATGATCACAGGCTGAACACAAACTGCCTCTCCTTCTTTGTTAGGCGGCCCTAGACAGTGTAACGGTGTAATGTTTAGGGGGTCTCAGTTTCCTCAGCCATAAAATGGGGGTAAAAATAACACTGAAATCACAGAGTTGTGAAGTTTCGATGAGTTATTCTGTGTAAAGCACTTTGACAGTGTCTGGCACTTAGCAAACACCACCACCCAAAACAGTCTTTCTCTATAACTTCCTTCTTTTAGCCTCTGAGCTCGGTGGGGGTGGCGTTCCCTGCAGCATAGCGCAGGCCTGTGGATCGAGCGCCGCGCGCCGTGGGAGTGGATTCATAGCTCCAGCAGGAGGAGTGGGTGTCCCTAATAGCCCTGCTAGGCTTTACAAAGAAAATAGGAATTAGCTTTGATGGCATGTAGGAGAGGAAATCGTGAGAGGCCCAAACACGGCCTCAGGCTACTGATGTTTTTAATGAAAGAAAAAACAGGAAAAAAGGATTGTGTCTGAAATACATAGAAAATTTCAGCAAAGAGCTAAGATACCTGGTCCTTTGGTGTTCATTATAATTTCCAAATACCTGTGGCTTTTCTCACCTGGGAGACATACACACACACACACACACACACACACACCCCTGGAAAGCTTTGCCCCACAAGCAGTTCGCAATAATTAACATCATACCCATCTTTCAAAGCGTAGACTAAGACCACCTGTATTCCCAGTTACAAGGATTTCCCAAGAGCTGCCTCTCAAAAGGTCTTGCTTTTTAATTTGCCTTATTCTTCTTACTAGGCAGTAAACTCTTTAAGACAAAAACCCTGTTATCATGACCACTTATTACTTTTAATCTTCACCTGTCTGCATCCCCCTTGAGGCTCAATCCTGACCCCTTGTGCAGTGTGGGCACAAAAAATATTTGCCAGACTATGAATGAATCCCAGATCTGGGTAGGCAAGGAATGTCACTCCCTGGGAAAACTCCCAGAAAAATCTCTTTTCCAGGCCCCAGAAGACCCAGTGTAACAAGAGTGACAACTTCTCCACAATTATTTAACTTACCTATTAAGTTATTACAACAATCGCCGCTTTACAATGTTAACTAATTAAGATAAATAAATATGCGCTTCCCTGTGCGGTCAGTTGGGCTCTCTGTGGATTTTTGTTCCTGTGTTTATTGTATTCCTGGCCACAGCTTGGTGCTGGTGCATCTATTAGGCTTTTGAAAGGTTGAATTACTCTGCGTCACATTTGTTCTAGTACTGTCTAGGCTTTGGACAGCCTCCTAGGGTCGTCACACCATAATCTTAAACACAACACGTGCCTTGTGGCCCAGATGTTTTCCAAGAGGGAGGGCTACAGCCAAGAAAAGCAAAGATAGTATCTCGAATACCCAAAGGGATTGATATGACTGAAAAAGCAACCGTACAGCCAACTGGATAGCTGTCCAAGAAAAAGTGAGCCTGTTATTTGTGTAGTTGGAGTTTTTGTGATCAAATAGTAGAATTTGAAACAATTTTTGCGATAAGATCTTTCGCGTCACAGGTTCTCATAATATCTGCTTCTCTAGTGCGGACTCGGGCGTTTGGCCGTTTGTAGATAAAACTGGGATTATAGCCGTAGCTAAAAGGAAGAATTCATGGACTGTGTACTGTTTCTCCATAAATGTGACATGATTAAAAAAAAAAAAAAAAAAAAACCTTTCTTTGCTCATAATTCGCAAGTAACACAAAGAATGAACAAAGATTGCTCTGGAACTGTACTTAGACTGTGAGTAATCGGCTCTTGTGGTTGTTTTGCCCCTGAAAAGGTTTGCCTTTTGTAGTTTGGCAGTGGACAGGGGGTTTGGTTTTGTTTTGTTTTTGTTTTGTTTTGTTTTGTTTTAATAGCTAAATTATGTCTTTTTGTGGTGAAGGCTTACATACCTGTTAACAAAGGAATGAAGTGGTAACGGTACATCCATATTTTCATTTCATTATCTTATTAACAGGTCTGCATCTTTTTTATAACTATTAATACAGCTCACAGTCATGGGCATCCAACTCCAGGGAAGTGTGGAATTTCACGAACTTGTCATGATAATGACCTAGACAGACTTAGTCCTACCTCTTGCCCCTGGAAATGTTTTGGCTTCTGTTCTCGTCTTAATAACTTGAATTATATCACTGTGTGCCCTGGCCTAGGAGAGGAGATTCAGTAGGAAGCTGATTTGGTTCTGGAGTCTACCTAGGACTCTAGGTCTGTCTTAGGAACAGTGGTCTGAGATGTCTGTGCCCTTCCTGAGCCAAACTTTGAGACCCCTCAACTTTGAGATCCTGGAGTGGTGTTACCTCGAATAAGTCAGGCTCGATTACAGTTAGGTACTCATTGCTAGCTTAGATCCCAGGGCTTTCAAAAAAAATTTTTTAAGATTTTATTTATTTATTTGACACACAGAGATCACAAGTAGGCAGAGAGGCAGGCAGAGAGAGAGGGGAGGAAGCAGCTCCCTGCCAAGCAGAGAGCCCGATGCAGGACTCGATCCCAGGACCCTGAGATCATGACCTGAGCCAAAGGCAGAGGCTTAACCCACTGAGCCACCCAGGCGCCCAGCTTTCAAAATTCTTAAAGTGTCTGCATCCCTGTTTATTCCAAGTCAAATCCAATTTTTTTTCTTAAATAATCAAGTCAGATTTCCTCTTATGAAGTAACTTTGGGATTCCATAATTCCATTCGCCCCGCGTTCCACTCAGGTTCTACGGCAGCCCTTCACCCATATGGCACCGTGTGAAAATGTCTGCTCTGCTCCCGGCCAGATGGGACCCACCGTATTTAGCAGTTTAACATGGCCACACCATCTGGTCATGTGTGCAGTGAGGACAACAGAGGTCCAGCCATCCTTCTTTGCCTGGTGTCCTCGCAGCATTCCCCAGAGCGTATGTGGCATTACTTAACATGCTAGGCCCTGTTAGATCGTCTTGTGGTTCTAAAGTTCTGAGGCCATAATGGTGTGTAAGACCAAGGACTCCAAAGGATTAAAATCACCACGTGTAATCTCCTGGTAGAGATCAACTCTGTGGACATGACCGGAAAGCAGACAGGTGCATCCCTTTTGAATGTCAGTAGTAACCTTGAACAGAATGAACCTTTATCAGAGATCTTGATATTTAGGCTCAGGTGGCCATCACCCAAGAATTAGGAATTTGAGGTGGTTTTATTTTATCTTACATTCCTAGTAGGAGCATCTCACTACTGCTTGAAGGATATCCTTACGGAAGTTACGTGGAAATCGAGGGATTTTGTTCAGTGTCTCTTTCTGTGCATTAACCATTTAAGGCAGTCTAAATCCCCTCTATCCCCCAGGAAAAGACCATCTACAGGCTTCGGTTTTCATGCAAATTAAAAGGTGAAATTCACATTCTCTTCGTGACTCAATGCAGCCTTGTGCTCCACACCATTTCTCTGTATTGATAACATTCCCCCAAAAGAGACATGAATGCTCCAACTTGTGCGGGACACACTGTTAGGAAACAGAATCTGAAAATGGCCTGAAGAAAAGAGAATCCCAGGTGCAACTACCAATTTCTTTATGTGCTAGTGAAAAAAGATACTGTGACATGTTGAGCAGTTCTTAAAAAGTGTTTATGTACTTTGGTTTTAACTGCTCAAACTTTTTAAGTAGCAAGATTCTGTAGACGTTAAATACAGGAAGAACAGCAAAGAAGTTGTGGGAATTGTTGGTAAGATTCATTTATAAATTTCTGTCTTTTTTCTACTAATTCGGGAGTTGCATTCAAGTCTGTGTAAAGAGATACTTTAGTGGTGCCCTTCTTCGAGCTTTTTGAATTTATGGTTGGGCTGCTTTCTGCCTTGGATAATTGAAAGCAAATTACATGTATATCCTGTTCTCCCTAAAGAAGAAAATGATACTGATTTTATCACATCATCATCTTTCTAGCTAGCAGCAAATGCCTTTATTGAGCACCCACTGTATACACAGCACTGTTCTAATCAAGGATTTGCAACTAGATCCACCTTTGAGGTCTCGTTCCTATTCTTCCTCCTTTATTTCCATAACTTCGTTAGCTCCCAAAACCCAATTCTAATATGCATAATTTAAGTATATTCCAGATTCAGTCAGGTAATTTTTTTTTTTTTTAAAGCATTCTCAGGACGGGGTTGACACATACTATTGCATACACATGCTATGAGAGTTTGGCACAGGTGGCTGCCGGCAACAGACTCCGAGATTCATTCTGCATAGCTATTTTCCAGCCGTTGGATGCCAGCCAGTTGCCTAATGGATCATGAGTGAGTCAGTTTCATTCAGCCTCTTAGCAAAGTCAATTTGTCCAGCAGCACACGATTTTCTGTCATGTAGGGCCTTCGCCCGGCCCTGCAATGACTAGCCTGCAATGACGGTCTGTTCCTCCATCTCTAGATTCCAGCTGGGGTTTGGCCCCAGAAGACTGGTCTAGAGAATGAGAGTCCTCTTCTAAGGAGGGACAATGGTGTCATGAAAGCTTCTGGGAAGAATTAGGTAGACTCACCTATATTCCAAAGAGGGCACAAAAATATCCAGATGTTAGGTTGGCTTAATATCTGCATGGGGCAATGAACAGCACTTGCCTTTTGATGACTTCAGGCCCAATCCCTCTTGCTATTATTTTAAGTTGCTGAAAAATAATGAAAACGGGGTCCATCTGGAAGGGACTGAATGGTGTGTGCCAGTAAACCCGACTCACGGCCTAGTGTCGAAGGTCAGTGTGGTCCCTTTTAAATCTGCCCCGTGCATGGGACAAGGGACCAGGTCCAGGCAGGATGTGAGATAAGCACATCTTCTGTACTCCCATTGCTCCCCGCCAGACCTCAGAGCTTATCACGTGCCCAGCACCAGGTGTAAAATAACCACAAAATTCCAATTCCCCATTGGAGAAACTGTGGCTTAATCTATATATTACTCGGTTCCTTCTGTTCTATTTGATACAGTAAAATCAAAATCTGGGGAACCACTGTGATACAGGCAGACATACTCCTGTGGATCAAAAAAGCTTTGGTTTCCATTATTCATCCCTTCCAGGTGTTAAACATATGCAAAAGACAGCCTTAGCCTCATCGACTCCCTACTTCCATTGTGAGGAATCAGAACAGACCACTTTCCTCTTTGATTCATTTTTGAAAAATTGTCCATAATGATGCATACCTCATGCTTGTCTGCCTTCCCCTTGCCTTTCGTTTCTTCCTGTCTGGCCTAAGGAGCAGGCTCTTGGCACGACGTCAGCTGTGCTTTCCTAGCTGTTATGCATCGAGCACATTCTACCAGGTAGAGGCTAGTGTGTTCTTTTCATGAACGTTAGCGGGTTGTAACTTAATCTTCCATTCCGTGTTTCACCCCCAGAATCTAAGTGGTCAGAATGCACATTTTCAAGCTACACATCTGACATGATATCCACATTTGCTAGTATCAATTATTATCATAATTTCAGATTTGAGATCGCAGATGTTCATCCCGCGACTTTGCCAATATTCTTAGGTCTGGTATTTTTTTCCCCCATCTATGAGTGTTCCAATTTAAGTGTGTTTTCTTTTCACGAGTCTTCAATGTGTGGCTGTTCTGACATTTCAGAGGTTGTAGGATTCCTAATATTTAGTCTCATGAGGTGCTCCATTTTTTAAAAGGACTCTTTTTATTGTGTTTCTTTCCTGCTGACCCATCATTGCACTAGATCAGGTCCTTAAATTTGTCTTTTGAGCATGACTAATAATAATAAAGTCTGAGCTCCGGTCTCAGATTCCATATTTTAATTGTATAAAGCAGCTCTGAAGACCCAGACTGACAAGATCCCAAGCCTAAATGAAATTAGGTCATGTCTCAGAGAAATCATCTCGTGAATCAAGCAGAATGTGTGGGTGTGTGCATATGTGGGAGAGAGAGAGAGAGAATGTACTTGCACACAGCCCACGATGCTAATAATATTTCCTCAGACTGCAACTACTCAGGGCCCGTGTAGTGAAGTGAAAAGAGCTTGGGGGTAGATCTAGCATTCATGTGACAGGTTAGGACCCGAAAGCCTAGACTGAACACAGTATTTGCCTGAAATCCCCCAGGTCTGTCAGGATGCTCCTGGCCCAAGCCTCTCTACTGGGAGCCAGCTCTGACTGGGGCCTGGAGCACTGCCTGCCAGTCAGGTGTTTCCCAGCTCCTAATGACACAGTTGGGGGGCGGGGAGCGGGGGCAGGTGAAGTTTTTGCCTACAGGTCCATCTCCAGATTCTAAAATTTACCAGCGAGGTTGTGAACTCAAGAGCTGCTAAGCAGAACTGGAGAACAGCGCTGTATCTTGATCACAGTTTTATGGGGAAGTCCAGAAAGGAATAAAAAGCAGACTCATGGCGCCTTCTATACCCCAGAAGTAGATCCATCACAAAGAGGAGACAGAAACGAATTTGTTATAGGCAAAATGTTCCCTGTGGGATTAAAAAAAAAACAGAATTGTGCAAATGTGAAGTTGGGTGTGTACATGCCCGCTGTGATGTGGCGGCGTAGCGCACTGCGGGGCATGTGTGGGTCTCCAAATTCATTAACACTGCTTGGTCACAAAGCATCACTCCTTTTTGCTAATATTATTACGTGCCATCTATTAAAAAATCAGATGCTTGCAAATGGGAGTATTTAAATCATTGGAGGAAGCAAGATAACATGTATCCCATTATTATTAAAGACTAATATCCAAATAAGGATATAATCAAACAACTCAAAACAGTCCCAAGACTGAAGCAAAGGAATGTCCACAGTATTCTAAGCCAGTGTCTGGATGCTGAAAATCCTTACTCGTCAATGAAAGTGACCACAAAATTAGATGATTTTGACCCAAAAGAATGCCTCAGCCTCCTTTCCAAGAGTGCCTGCCAGCTTTCCATTTATGCGTTTCCCCTCTGCACCCACAGTCCCAGGTGGAAATGAAGATGGTTTTCTGTTTGTTTTGAAGACAGAGCTTTATGTCACTGAACATAGTGTGAACTGAACTGAATATGAAGGAAAGAAACTCTTCCCATCAACATCGGCAATTTGGGGGAGACAGGGAGACTGAAAACACTACTCGTGTCTCCGAAAAGCTTTCCCAGGAGTTGGATCATGTTAGATAATGTCATGATCCTCTTCACTTTCAAAGTTCCTTAATTTCCTTAGAGAGGGAAAACTGTAACCAAGTGGTGGAAATCTACATTTCTTTTCCCTGAGTGGAAAAAAGCCCGCACTGCACTCCAGCCGAAAGGCCTCACCAGTTTCCCAGGTTGCCTTTCCCTGACACTTCCAACTCCTCCACTGTCAGTAAGCACCGTCTGGGCCACTCCACAGCTTGAAGAACACAAGATCCTTGAAAATTATCACCATCTCAGAAATAGCGATTATATTAAGCAGCCTCAGAATGCTTCTAGTTTTTACCTATACTTGGTTTTTTAAAAAAATTTTAAGTGCATTGAAGATGGGAGGTAGTAAAGGCTCATGATTCTTTTCCAAGAACCTTAAAACGCAAGGTAATTAATCTTTAAGGATGGTTTTGTGCATCTGAGTTGTGTACTTGATGTAGTTTCATAGACTGGAAGTTCTGTGAACTATCAGATTGGATAGATGTTGCCCCCAGTTCTGTCTGCAGGACCTACTTCATTGTTAAATTGAACATTTGCGCTGACAGAACAAGTTCTTCATAGGAGTGGATGGAGAAAAATTGAAGTAGGATCATGTGGGCTAAGCTTGAGGCAGTCTGTTCTGTTGAAGAATGACTAGGCACACCAAAGGAGATGGTCCTGGGCTAGTCATCTCTCTGAGCTTTGCCTTGCCTAGCATTTTCATCATGGGTAATTCAGAGAAACTCTTGATTTAATTACCAAATGTTTCCTACAACATATTTAAAGTTAACTACTTATTTTTGGCATGAGTAGATAAGGGAATTGCTTTGTGCCAAGTACTTACCTGTTGATTCTATTTGTACCAATCTGGGAAAAAAAAAAACAAACAAACCAAGAAAACTTTCTTATTGGTAGATACGATGATGTTGAACTCCCTTCAGATATCAGCGCTCTTTCCTGGAACTGATGTGGTTCTCTGGGATAAACGCACACCGCTGTAGAATTTCAGCTCAGTTACATGACTCCCAGAGAGACAGAATGGGCTAAATTCGAGCTGGAAAGATACCTAACAACAATCTATGTATGTTTGAGCTGGAACTCGTTAGAATATAGCAATAGGAGACCAATCAAAAGACATGTCAATTAGAGTAAAATTGTATCACAAAAATAAATTTCAGAAGCCAATATGATTTTCATAAATCAGGGAAGTATGTCTCTCTTACTTTCTATAGCATCTGAATTATGGCTTAGACTTACTAAGAATTAGAAAAACACATTTTATTGCTATCTCAGTGATTCCTCAATGTCCTATGGAACAGTCCCTTAGACATTAATGTGCTAAAGAGGTTAACAGCAATTTTCAATCAGTAAACATAAGTAAAGCATCTAGAAAAAAATTGCTTTTTTTTTATATAGCCTTCAAGGAACAGCTGGAGATTGGAAGAAGCGTAGAAGGAGTGGAACATCAAGAGATACATATCAGTGATTCAGCCGTAGGAAACGTTCATTGCAGGAGAGTTATGAGGGAAGATGGGATTTTCTAGCTCTCAAGGAGGTACAGGGCTCTGGGCATTGGGTATTCTGGGCATTCTGGGCATTATAAGCCACAAGCCCATCTCTCGGGTGTTACGGTAGCAGCCATATCTGTCTCTGCCCTGAAGAGAAAACCCAGATGGTAGAAAGTCTTCAGAAATAAGGACCCATAAAAGAGCCCTGAGCACCTGTCACAAGTGATCACGACGAAATAAAGGCCTAGGAGAAGGTCAGCTGGAGACCTGGGTAGGGAAGCAAGGCCCCCACTTAGCTTGACTCAGGATGGCCTTTGCAAAATGAATGGTTTGCATCCTTTATGACTTACTGCATTTTACTAAGGCTGGTTTTGGAGAATTTCTGGTCCGTTTTGGACGTAGAGTTGAGGTGATTGATAAAAGAAGAACAACGCATAGAGCTGATCCTTGAGTTTGACTTTCCATATAATATTAAAATCTTAGGGTTAGGATTGGTTTCCAGAGGGCATTGTGTCTAACCCCTTCCCTTCAGACAGGATTCCATTGAGATCAACCAAGGAAATATTATTCCCTATTTCATCCATTCACAAACAAGGCACAAACCTTCCTGGAAAAAAATTCCGCAACTGCCTGCATAAAGGCTTCCAGAGATGAAGATCCTAACACTGACCCCCAGTTACATTGCCAAGTGTATTTCAATGTCTTAAGTCAATGATACACATTGTCATGGATTTGGATTTGGACTCCGACTTCCTATGAGTGCATTTATCATAGGGTCAGTTGGTTTGAAACTATAGATGAGTAATTTTGCCTGGATAAGACTGCCATGCAAATGTAACTCTGCCTTTAATTAAGTAATCATTAAAAATGAAGGTTGTCTCCTCCCTCCCATTCTGTACTTGACAGTGATTGAGGGGCTTGGTATGCCCATGGTGGCACACACAAAAAATGGAATCAGTAAATGAGAGCAGTTGTCAGACCCAGATTCTGATTAGTTAAACAGCTTGCCTGGGTTAGTGATTAATGCAGCTGTAAGGAATGAAATCTGCTTTCCTAGAGAAGTCAGAAGAAAACCTTTCATGGAATCGAGTTATGTGATAGTTGTCCGGTGATATAAACCATCTTTGAACTTAGTCAAATATAGATGTAATTTAATATTGAGACTTGAAAGAAATACTGGGAAATTGACTTTGTAAAAGAACAAAATTTTGAGAGTTTTTTTTTTTTATGTCACTATATAAATATGATTAGTGTACCTTTTGAGATTATTCTTTTAGAATTTCTTGCCTTTTGTTGTCTGGAGTCACCATTTGTCTGGAAATGTGCTAATAATGGTTCAACTTTTGCTCTAAGGTCAATATGCAAGTCTGTACTGGGTAATATAGGGGTTTGGTTATCAACATGATAAAGAAGTATTTAAGAGAATATTCAAATGCACAGGGCTCTTTCTTCTGAGGGTTTAATCATTCAAACTATTGAAAAAATATTTTTATTGACAACTTTATTGTGATATAAGTCACATTGTCACAGACGTCATCTCTTTATACAATTCATTGTTTTAATACATTCACAAAGTTGTGCAACTCATCATCACTGTCTAATCCCAGAACATTTTATCACCCCAAGATAAATCTCATACCGGTCAGCAGTCCCTCCCCATTTCCTGTTCCCTGCTCCCCCCAGTAATGCAAGTCATTTTGGAAGCAGGTGCTCTGATTAAAATGCTGCATTTTTCTTTTGTGTTTATAGCTGGCAAAAGTGTTATGAATTCCAAACAACTGACTCCACATACATAGGTAGATGTATATTATGAGAATGTTTTTCATTTCATTTTTGATGAAGTGAAGTAAAGAATAATGAAATATTTCAATTTTATACAATTGATGAAATAATTTTGGTAATACTTTGAAATGAAGATACTAGATGAATGCTTCAGTTTAACTCAAACTGGACATAAGCAGAAAGTCAACTTAGATAAAGGATAAATTCTATTAAAGAAATTAATTACCTTCCCACTCATGTATAAACTATTATATAAACCATATATAACCACACAGATAGAACTTAGAAATATCTTTTAAAAATTTGCATCCCTTTTTAATTTTTTAACAACTATGTCCTTCTTCCCACAAATACAATAAAGCCTCATTCTAATTGGTACGTTGGGTTAATCCTGCCTGTCAGCTGAAAGAATTTAGTTCATGTGGATATCTGTGAAGAGAGGCTGTGGTGAGTTACAGGATAAGGGACAAAGAGTACAAAGGAAACATGTAATTTACAGAAGTCACTATAGTGCACACATTTTATTTTTAAGTTTTTATTTAAGTTCCAGTTAGTTAACACACAGTGTGTTATGAGTCTCTGGTGTACAATTTAGTGATTCAGCACTTCCATATAACACCCAGTGCTCATCCTAGCAAGACTACACACTTTTGAAAATAACAAATACCGTGTTTGTATAAGACTCTGCATGTTCTTGATCTGTCTCCTCCTGCAGCCCATGCCCACCCCAGAGACCCTTGTGGCACTGACCCATATTCACTTATCCAACCTGCCGTGCCCCATCCTGGGTTGGCTAATTACTGACAAGCTATCATTTCTGGGTTTTACATCTCAATAAATCCCTGATTTCTCAGCTCAACTAAAACCTGTTTTGAGATAGGCAGAGCTGTCCATTAAAGAGCATGTGCTTAACTAAAACAGGATTCCCTTTGCTAAATGTGACCACAAAAAATCAATAAAAAATTATAGATTAGTTACTAGTTATCATTTTCTGGCTTATATTTGTATTTTTGTCCTGCTACCTTCTGTGAAGGATTTAAGATATTCTGACTCTGCTGCTTTCATTTGCTCAAATGAACAGAAGATAAGACTAGGGCACCTCGTGTAAAGGAGAGACCTGTTTGAATTGAAACTCTCTCAAGTGAATGGGGCTCCTGGGTGGCTCAGTCGGTTGAGCATCTGACTCTTGGTTTCTGCTTGGGTCGTGATCTCAGGGTCTTGAGAAGGAGCCCCTCGGCCTCTGTGCTGAGCAGAGAGTCTGCTTGAGATTCTCTCCCTCTGTTCCTCCCCTCCCTCCAAATAAATAATAAATCTTTAAAAAGAAAAAAGAAAAGAAAAGAAACTCTCCCAGGTGGATCTGAAAGTCCGTAAACTGACGCAGGACACCCAAGATCGTGAGATCATATAAGTGACATTTCCTAGAGACTTCATCACAAAATAAATCACAGTGCTAGAAATTACCCAGAAATCAAATATGCTTCTAGGATGATTCATTGGCAAGAGTAACTTCTTATCATTGAGCCAGCTTGACACCTAATCTCAAAAATAGCCTTTGAATTATTTTTCCTGGCGTAAGTATTATAACACAAAAAATCAATAAGAAATGGATATTTAAGGAAAACAAGTCTCTAGTGCTGTCTAAAGGCATTGATCAGAGACTGCCTACATCTAAAAACTGACTCGAGTTCATCACCATCACTTACTTCTCTCAGGAAACTCATGGAAAAATGTGTGGACTTGCAAAAATCATATCATTCTAAGTTGAGATGTGCCTGTTGGCCATACTCGAAATCCTACATGGAGGAAAATCAACTGACCTTGTTGAAACAAAAAGCAACTTGTGTTACGGCAGCTGCTTTGGTAAAGATGAGCTTTCAAAGATTTATTTATTTATTTGGGGGGGAGCAGGGAGAGAGAGAGAGAGAGAATCAGACTCCCCACTGAGCACAGAACCCCACATGGAGGCTCAGTCTTATGACTCTGAGATCATGACCTGAGCTGAAACCAGAAGTCGGACGCTTAACTGACTGAGCCACCCAGGAGCCCCTAGAGATGAGCTTTCAAAGGAGCATGGATTCACGGATGTTATGAATTACTGTGAATTCTCACTTGCAACATTATCAGTCAGCTCTTACAACTTGAGGAAAGGAGGAATCCAGAAAAGGAGGTGAATCACAAGGTTGCTGAAACTATTTTAATTTGTCTTACAGTCTTCTTTTTGTCTTTTTATTCTTTCCTCTCTCTCTTGTGACTGGGTTTTTCAACAATAATTCAAGCAAGCATCAAAATGAACAAATGTACCCTAAAAGAGCAATTTTGCTTGAGTTTAATGATGATTTACCTTAAATAAGTCAGTAACTGTGTAGTATTTAATTGTATTTTCTATTTGTTTAGAAAAATGTTTTTTTTTTAATTTTAATTTCCTATGCAACTCACACAATTCCTGTCTGAGAGGATGGGAGGGATTTTGGAGATAATTCGTGAAGCTTTTGAGACATTCTCTACCTCTTTAGCCTTCTTGTCTGTCCCTGAAGCCCGGCAGGGCTCTGCGCCAATTGGAAGCTGACCAGGAACCCTATAGAGCAGTGAGGGGGTCCCCTGACCCCTTAAGGACTCTTCAGATTTCCTCATCTCCTTAGCTGCTTAGAGCGGGGCTGAAAACTATAATAAATGCTGTTAGTTTTTTTTTTTTTTTCCTTAAAGATTTTATTTGTTTATTTGAGAGATAACAAGTAGGCAGAGAGGCAGGCAGAGAGAGGAGGAAGCAGGCTCCCCGCTGAGCAGAGAGCCCAATGCGGGGCTCAATCCCAGGACCCTGGGACCATGACCTGAGCCAAAGGCAGAGGCTTTAACCCGCTGAGCCACCCAGGCACCCATGCTGTTAGTTTTGAAACATCCTTCTGTCTGTTTGACTTCCCTGATCTGACAGACACTTTGATTTCTTTTTGTCTCATGATAGTGGAGAAACTGTTCTGTTGATGATTTTTAAAACTGATTATTTTCACAAATATCTGGTGTGGGCTCTAACACGAGATATCTTTGTAACTATCTTTCTAACACCAGCTGTCTTTGTAACTCACATGCGAAGTTATACGTTTATGATGATTCCTAGACTTTCTAGTGGGATCAGAGACATCAATTCGGAAGTCTAAAAATCATTAACAGGGTCAAATAAAATTAGTCTGTTTCCTCCCCAGTAATAATAGGTCATTAAAAAAAAAAAGTTATGCTCATGAAGACACATGCAAAGTCAATTTCTTGGCTTACTGTTCTTTATTATACATCTGATACCAGTCTCAAAAAAAAAAAAATAGGAAGGGACAGAAAGTGGAAGAAAACTCTGAATTTTTCATCAGCTGAGTATTAGTTGTTTATCTGTGAAATAGCAATGGTACTTGGAATAAGAAAAAGATTTTTTTCCTACCACATATAAGCAAATCTTGTGATTTAGACAGAAATGACAGTATTTGTATTACTTTCTCTTTACTTCTTCCTATTTTTCTTCTAAAGTAGTTTCTTTCAGGACCTTGGGGACTGACAGAGACCCTTAAATGAGAACCAGTTCTGAATGCATTTTTTTCTTCTGGTAAATTGATGGGTAAAGAAAATATAATTTATTTTCTTCTGGTCAGTCTGTTCACAGGAAGGAAAATATAGAAATGAAAATCTGTTCTTATACACAAAACATGTTTTGTTTTGTTTTTTAAAGAAATAGTAATACATCAAGCTATTTTAAAAATTCAGAACCAGGGAAGCCTGGGTGGCTGTTAGTTAAGCATCTGCCTTGGGCTCAGGTCCTGATCCTAGGGTCCTGGGATGGGGTCCTGGGATCAAGCCCTGAGTCAGGCTCCCTGCTCAGTGGGGAGCCTGCTTCTCCCCTCTTTCTTGCCCCCCTGCTTGTGCTCTTTCTCCATGTCTCTCAAATAAATAAAATCATTTTAAAAAATAAAAATGAAGAAAAATTTGGAACCAACACAGCAATATTTTGCTAAGTATTTGGAATAAAGGTGTTCACACAATTTAAAGTTGATATTCTGTTCTTTGGGGTCTTTTATTTTTAAGATTTTATTTATTTATTAGAGAGATGGAGAGAGAGCACAAGTAGGCAGAGGGAGAGGGAGAAGCAGGCTCTCCACTGAGCAGAGAGTCCGATGCGGGGCTTGATCCCAGGACCCCGGGATCATGACCTGAGCCGAAGGCAGCCGCTTAACTGACTGAGCCACCCAGGCACCCCTCTTTTGGGGTCTTTAAAGACCCTTCATGGCTAACTACCCATTATTTTCATTGAGGCAGTGTTACCACACATTCAACACATTCAAAAAGTGATGCCTTCTCTCGGAACATGCTAGAACAGTACAGTAGTGACTTCTGGTAAGGATGGTTTTACTGTCCGTGCCCCTGTGACTCCTCTGCCTGTGCTGACTGCAGCATGCTGGTTAATTTCAGATACCATCAGCGAAAATGGAATATGCTGAACAAGCACTTATACACTAATGGCTCGTTATAGAACAGAGCTGTGGCCCTTCAGTAACAAAGAATGATTCAGAGGAAATGAGTTAATTTAACAAATTGCCACTTGCCCACCAGCCGTCTTAGCTGAGGGATGATATATGCAAGGTGCACTAAAAAGAATGTTTTCCTCATCTTTTCTCTGTCCATTTCTCCATCTCGCATTACCCCCTGGGGAGGCAGTAAAAGTGGAGGGGGGTGCATAGCAAATAAAAACTGGGACAGCCTGGCAAATTTTTATAGTGATTTTTTGAGCTGGATTAAATGAATTGAGAGTTGAAACTTCAAAATGATCATTTCTTTTTTGAAGGGTCTATTTATAATCTGGATATTTTCAAGTGAGGAGAGGTGATACTGTCAGGCTTAAGTCTTCTGAAGATTTACTAAATTGTAGAAGTAGCTTCGCAGAAGATGCAGTGAAAGAACTTTTGTATAACGTATATGTCATATTTACAACGTTAGAAATGAGCTCTCATATTTTATGATGAGACAGCCGCAGAACAAACAAATAAAAGGGGTGCTTCAAAATCCCTATCAGAAGGCAAGATTTTATTTCCCAAGGCTCAAACCAGTTTAGGTGTGCAAAAAGTGCATAAACGTTGCCTGAGTTTCTGCACGGTAAATCTGACGATTCCCTGCTTTATTTTGCCACTCCTGTTAAGAAATTAGTGGAATATGTTCAAGTATTTCTGCTTGAAAAAATCACTGAAAATACAGTGTTCTTCCAGTCGTAGCACAAACAAGCTCATATTTATCATTTACAGGCAGGTTTTATTGGTCCTGGGGCATGTAGTCCCCCCACCGGCCCCCTATTCATCTGCTGATGGCCAATAAAAGCTATAGGAAGTCTCATCAGTGAAATTAGTAATCTGTGGGGAAGGAGATGCATTAATGCCTGTCATTCGAGATTTGTGATCATTGGGCTATGCTTTTTATGACCATTGAAAATATTGGCTTGCCTTAATAAAATGTAGAGTCGTTTCTGTTGTTAAATATATTTTAAAATGTGAGCACAGAAGTATTCTTTGAGAGCCAAATGATTTTTTTTTAATTTAATAAAGTACAGCTTTTAGGACTAGCAATCAGTGGGTGATAAGTGACCACATATTTTAACTACTTTCTGCTATCCTTGACAAAAACTGCTAAAACGGCAAAAATTTTGCTTTGGAGATTTGTAGAAGTGGAAGATATGTAAAGAACATTAGATATTTTTCCGTTTTGTAATGGGATCTCTTCTTGATCCGCTCTTTATTTCTGGTCTCATCGTGTACCAGTTACAAGTTGGCAAATTAGAACCAGGATTCTTGAGATTGAGATTAATACATATCATTTTGTGGTCTGTAAAGTCTTGTCAGATCTTGCTTAAATATGAAAATTGTTGAGTCTAGCCCAAACCACCAGCATCACGGATAAACTGTTTCATTCCCTCTTTCTAGTCATAGGACCTTAAGTTGGAAGAAATCTTGAATGATCCCAACTCCAACCCTACCCTCACTGCAGTGAGTCCTAACCGTCTACTAGCTGGGGTTTCTTTACTTAGAAGAAAATGCCCGATTTACCAAAGCTTACCCATTTTATCTTTCTTTAGCTCTGCAGATTTTTTTCATATATTCAGCTGAAAATTGGTGTTCCTGTAGTAGTACCCCATTTCTGCCCCTTTAAATAAACACTCCATATATCCAACTTTGATATATTCAAAGATTAATACGCTTTGCCTAGATTCTTCTGCAACGAACACCAATGCCATCTCCCTTCTCAGTATGGTAAAATTTGAGCCTCCTAGCCAAGCAGATTTCTGTACACTGAATAAGTTCCATTTTGCCAACATTCTTTCCACTCTTTTCTGTCAACACAATTTCCTATTATGTGTCATTTCTGCCTAAGTCATCAGCGGCATGCGTGGTGGCTAAGTGAAATAGGGATATGTGTGCTGACGAAGCTATTCTGCCTCTTCTTCTGGGTCTCCACGTCAGGAGCCTCCTAGGAGAATTCGTGGTATATAGTTTGGAAGGTGTCTCTGCATCTCTTCAACATTCTCCCCTTTAACCTGCAGTATCCAGAAATTATCTTCTATGCTTTGGCGTTTGTGCCGAGAGCAGAGCAGTTCTGTTGCAAATTCGGCCTACTCTGGGGACTCTGGATGTCCTTTCACACCACAGTGTAGTGAGAACTATAGATAGAGAATATTGTTGAAAACTTGACTCTGAGCGTTTGTGCAGTACTCTATTCCTGGACTGCTTTGAGCTCAGAAGCAAGCCTTTCTGCTGATGATGTTAGTGACTCCTAAGTCATTATTCCCTTTGGACTTGCATCTGAAGACTATCAAAGTGCAGAGGAAGGGATCAAGGGAGTCTGGAGAGGGATGGGAGGTCGATTTTCTTAGCTGGGAGTAAGTTTGAATTTGAAAGCTCCCCTCCCCCTTTGGTTCAATCACAACAGAAATGGAGTGGAAATCGCTAAGGTACGACAAAAATATAGTAGTGTAGTTGTAATCTTTTTGCCAATTTGATAAAAACCAGTTTTGGTTTTTGGTTTGTTTTTATGACTGTGTGTGTGTGTGTGTCCGTGTGTGCCCGTGTGCCCACGTGTGCATATGTGCATATGTGTATGTGATTGTACATCCTCTTGGTTTAAAGAAAATGTCCTATATTGTTAGAATTGCCTGATGAAGTCTAGGATACCCAAATAGATTTTTGCTTTCTGATAAACAGTGCATAGTTTGTTAAAGTATGTCCCAAACAGTACATAGGGAATCCTTACACTAAAAAGGATTCATTGTTTATAGGAAATTCAAATTTAATTGGGTATCCTGTATTTTTATTTGCGAAATCCAGCCATCTTGTTTTAGGTGGGCCGGATGGCTAGTGAATCTTGATCTAGGAATGGAACTGTACTCCTTCTAGAGAAGGAAGTGGATCTCTGCCTTGGATAGATTGTCTTTTTAACTTGGAGAAGTGAGGACTGTTGATTAGTAAATGGCAGGAGTCTCGTCCCTTTTGTGTAACCCACACTGCTGGGAGGTTGGGGGGCAAACAGAGAGGCCAACATCTAGGATTCTCCTTGCCTTGGGGCTGTGCCTGGAACAGAGAGATGGTTTTGCCAAGTGATCCAGGAGTGGAAGTAGCGGGAAGGCCAGGGAAAATAACTAAGAGTATGATCCAAGCCAGGAATATCAAGTTTATCATTAAAGACAAAGGTTTAGCCTTAGGCTATAGATTAGCAAAAAGATAAGAACGAATTGGATTCTTACAGCAACCTGAACCTGTGGGCCTTGAGTAGTGGCACAGGACTGGAGAAGAATGGCCTGATTTTAAGCCACAGGGATGGAGTAGACGCCCATGGTGTGAGGGACATGACCCAGTCAAGAGGAATTTTCTTGCAGAGAGATGATTTAGCAAAATGAGATATATTCGACTGATGAAAGTGGTCCACACCAAGGTTTGGATACCTCTGCCAGCTTCATAAATGCTAAATCTTATGTCTCTGAGGGGTCTGAGCTGATGGCAAGGTAGTAAGAGCAAAGCTTTGTCACTGCCAAGAAGGTCATCTTAGGTGAAAACTTAGCCAAAGATTTTCAGAGAGATCCATAAGTAGGCATAGATGTATTTGAATATTTTATCTTTCTACTACTAGATAAATGGGGCTGGTAAGGATATGAATAGACAAACAAGAAAAGGCATATAGAACTGTCCTATTTTATCTGAGACTCTGTGATACACCACAGAGCAAATCAAGTGGAATCACTTCGGCCTAATGTCTGGGAAAAGACTTCGATGCATGTGATGGCCAATTTGCTTTTCCTAAGTTAAACTTGAAAATTACAGTCTTTTAGTCTGTGAATATGTTTAGATGTAGCTGTGTATATCGTTTCCCAAGATCACAGAATTATAAAATAACAATGATTTATTTTAAGGAAAATTTGGCCACCATTTTCACTTAGGAATGTTAGCCTATAATGATGACAACTATTGCAGATCCTCAGAAAGATTTTTTAAAATTCCCTTGTAGTTCTTGAGACCTGGACGTTGAAATTGTAAGGTAGGAATAGTGGGGGTTTGGGGGATTTTCTCAAATAATATTTCATTATGTTGGTCTTACATAATTTGATTCAGTTGCTCATTAAAACTCATAGTCAAAAGTAATACTTTAGAGTAGGATTTCAACAAAAGAAAGCTTTAGAAATGAATTGTTTTGTTTCTTTGAAGATAAATGCTATTTAATTACTATGAAAGTTAATATAATTTCAATTATTTAGTAAGTTTATGAAGTCCTATTATGAAACCAGTTCTTTTATTCTACAGATATTTGAAAATTCTAAAAACATAAAAACGGTGCATTTTAAAGGAAAGGGCTTTTTGTTCTTGGGTGCAATACTTATTCATCACTTGATGAATGGTTCTTTTAATTCAGTTAATTAGAGTAATTTATAACCAATTATCTGATACAGCAGACTTGTCATTCTATATCTATAAAATAAACACGCATTGTTATATTTCTATGGATTAGTCGCAGTAACAAAATATTACCTACAATAAGTAATAATACTGTCCTAGGCTAAATTTCAGATATTTAGAATTATATCAATGGATTTCTGTACTAAATATTAAAATAATTCAACTCTGAATTTTCCATTAAAAATTATATTATTAAAAGATTTAAGAACAACCCCCTGGCATTTTCAAACTGTGCACTTCAAAACTGAGACATGAATTAAAAGTATGTCTAAGGTTCATGGTATTTGTGTTTTCTTTCAAAAGGAATGTGGATTTTTGTTAAAATAAGTTGCTGCGGCTACCTTTCAGAAAATAATGCTAGTCCAAGCTTAACAGCAGGAATATCTAAGACTAAGACATTTTTCTTTTAATAAATAAAAATGCTAGAGATCCTCTTCCTCCCTGTCCCCCTACCCCCACCACCAGCTTCTAAAATCATAGATACAAAGTGTTTTTTGAAGCTGTGGGGGGACACCTTGTTTTGTTGTATTTATTTTTTAAGTTTCTTTTTTCCCTAAATTTCTATGTAGTTAACATACCGTGTTTTATTAGTTTCCGGGGTACAATGTAGTGATTCAGCAGTTCCATATATAACTCAGTGCTCATAGTGATATTCCCCCATCCCCCATCCTCCTCCCCTCCGGTAACCTGTAAGTCTGTACTCTGTGGTTAAGAGTCTGGTTTTTTGGTTTTTCTCTTTTTAACTTGTTTTGTTTCTTAAATTCCATATACAAGTGAAATCATGTGGTATTTGTCTTTCTCTGACTAACTTATTTCACTTGGCATTATACTCTCTAGATCCATCTGTGTTGCAAATGGCAAAATTTCATTCTTTTTTTCATGGCTAAATAATATTTCATTCTATACATACCACATTGTCTTTATCCATTATCTATCATGGGACATTTGAGCTGCTTATGCTTTGGCTATTATAAATAATGCTGCTAGAAACATAGGGACCCATATATCTTTTCAAATTTGTGTTTTTCCATTGTTGGGGTAAATACCCAGTAGTGGAATTACTGGATCCTGTGGTAATTCTATTTTTAATTCATATTGCTTTTTAATTCATATTTTTAAAATTTTAAAAATTTAAAATTTTAAAAATTGCATTTTTAATTCATATTGCCACCAGCAGTGCACAAGGGTTCCTTTTTCTCCACATCCTCACCAACATTTGTTGTTTCTTGTTTTTTTAATTTTAGCCATTCTGACAGGTATGTGTGATATCTCATGGTGGTTTTGATTTGCGTTTTTCTGATGCCAACTGATTTGAGCATCTTTTCATGCATCTGTTGGCCATCTGGATGTCTTCTTTGAAGAGATGTCTATTCATGTCTTCTGTGTGGAGGCATCTTTTGAATCAAATATTCCTTCGTTACCATAGGTAATCTGTACAATAGAGTGGCAGTCTTTGTAATTAACTCCAAAAGGTTAAATCACCTTTATTATACTTACATTATACCAAAATGAGGTCTCGTGTAGTTTCTCCTGGGCACATTGAAGTCACTCAATAATTGTTATTTCCTTTCCCTCAGTATCTTCCCTCAGACGTGATAGAAATAGTGAGCTACAGCAACGAAGTGTTAACCTGAGGTTTTCTTCTCTGTTGCTTGTTATCGCATGTGGGAACGTGCAGCACCTTGCATGGGAGTCCTTTCTTTATGGCAGTTTTCAGCCGTGGACTTTTACAACGGAAAGCAAGCCCTTTAACTCTGCAGTGTGGTCCAGGGTGACACTTGACACTTACATGGTTGTTTGTTGTTTTTTTTTTTAATGAAGTAATTTAATCTATTGCTTTTTTTTTTTTTTTTGGAAAAAAAAAAAAAAAAAAACATGAGAATGTTAACTGTTCGCCATGCCAAAGCTTCCCTTTCTGTCCTCAAAGTTTTTCTCAAGGACACTGAACACTCTTCCTGATTACTTTTTATTGATTTCTTGACATTTCTGCTCAACATCGACTGCTTATTTTTAGGAAACAAAGGATGCTCAGCTAAAAATGTTAATGGAGCACTTTAAAGTACAGAGTTCAGTGTCTCGGTCATGTCTTCTACACACTGGCAGTTTGAAAAAACTGTATCACGGCTTTGCCGTGTGCCTCGGTTGTCTTATTTTACTGCAGAGAGAAACGTAAAGTTCTGGGATTCTCAGAATTCTTCCAGAGCTTGAACTTATTTTGAACAAATCTCTGACTTACCCTGCGGTATTTCAGGTTTTAAATAAGTAAAGAGTAGGCAGAGTCAACTGAAGAGAAAAATTAGCCAAAAAAAAAAAAAAAAAAAAAAACACCAAAAAACTGAATTACTAAATAGAGGCTAATGAAAATGAACCAACTCAACTTTATAATATGCATTCTTACTACAATTTTGCAGTCATCTGCAATCAGTTAACACTTTAACGATATCTGCTACTCTCTGATTTGTCACATTAGTTTTCTTAGGACTGGATATGCTAAGCAAATCTGATGAGATAATCCTTACATGTAACCTAACCAAAAGGAAAGAAAGCTGTCTTATGTGAGCTAGTTGGAATAGCCCATTTCCATATGAGTTGCTCATTTAAATTACTTGATTGTCAGGACTTTGAACTAGGAGTGCTACCACAGGACCCATTTTTAGAACCATCTTGTAAGTGAAAAAAAATTTTAAGAAAAACCTCCTTGTAGGTGATTTATGTCATATGAAAATGAGGTTAAAGAAAATTAGCAGTCAACAAAATGAGCCTAATTTCAAATGTCACTGGAAATCATTTTTCATTATATATGATTTATTTGCATCTCTTAGAGATACACCTTTTTTTTTTCTTTCCTCCCTGTTTGCTGAGTACAATCACCTTTTAAAGGATCTGGTGACATTAACATTGCATTGAGGTCAATCACAGATCTGATGCAAAGATTAAATACTGTGCAGGGATCATAACTAAATTTAGCATTTTGTTTGGAATAGTTCCTGTTGCCATAGCTCCCCAGTGATGTGTATCACTCAGCAAATTTATATTTGAAGTGCATTTATAATATGTGCATACACAATTTCTCTTAGCTTCATAAAGAAAGTAGTTTTTTCTAACTTTGAAATTATTAATAGATAAAAATTAATTTTCTTAAAAATAATTTTGAAAAAGAAATGGGGATCAACCAAATGGAGATTAAATAGAATCCCTGCAGTATTGTTACATAAAATCAATTTTTTAAAAAGATTTTATGTTTAAGTTATCTCTGTACCCAACATGGGGCTCAAACTTAAAACCCCAAGATCAAGAGTCACATGCTCCAACACTGACTGAACCAGCCAGGTGCTCTGCCAAATTGAATTTCTGATAACTTTCCAAATGTATACTAAACTACTTAGGATTGGTTTAGCTTTCTAGTTCTTAGCAAAGCTTAACAGAGAAGATAACTGTGTTATTCTGAAACAGACAACAGGATACTAGATAACGTGGACTGAGCATTCTCCCCCTGAGTTTAAGACTTAAAAAATGTTGATTTGAACAGCAGTGGCCTCCCGTCTTCTGCTAAGAATACATAATCTAAAAATAACATTTTTCTAGAGATTATTTATTTATTTGACAGACAGAGATCACAAGTAGGCAGAGAAGCAGGCAGAGAGAGAGGAGGAAGCGGGCTCCTTGCTGAGCAGAGAGCCCAATGCAGGGCTCCATCCCAGGACCCTGGGATCATGACCTGACCTGAAGGCAGAGGCTTAACCCACTGAGCCACTCAGGTGCCCCTGAAAGTAACATTTTAAGTCTCATTCCCTGACATACAGTTTACAAACACAGGGAAGTACTCAGAAAGTAATGCTTTCTGGAATTAATAACCTGTGGAAAAGATTTTTTTGTTGTTGTCTCTTTATTTTTACTACAAGTTCAGGTACAGGTACACAGTTGTAGAATGAAAGACCCATAAGATAGGATGCTTCGCTAGGCCTGGAAGCCAGCCTGCCTTGGAGTCTCTCTCCACATTATGTGTTATTCTGAGAACACAGGCGGGTCTTAGGGTTACTGTTACTGCTATAGGCTAGAATATTTGGCCCACTACAGATATTTAACAAATTATCAGTCTTCTTGCTCTTTGTTGTAAATTGTATTGCCTTTACCATACAGAGAAGTTGTTTCTTCAGCATTTATTTCTCCTCCAAAAGAAGGGGGCGAGGGAGGGAGGGAGGAAGAAAAAGAAAAGAAAAGAAGGAAAAGATAGGATGTTATAATTAACTATAATGGCAAACATTATCAGTGCCAAATGCCTGCTGGGCTAGATGAATGATTTTACCTCAAATGACAAGATTACCAGAGAAAATGATTTTTATGGCATAAAGAGGAAGATGCTGGAGCACCTGGGTGGCTCAGTAGATGAAGTGTCCGACTGTTGGTTGAGATCTCAGGGGTGGTGAGCTGGAGCTTCTGCATCAGGCTTTGTGCTCAGCAGGGAGTCTGCTTGAGATTCTCTCTCTCCCTCTGCCCTACCCACATTGAGCTGCTCTCTGTCTCCAAAATAAAGTCTTTAAAAAAAAAAAAAAGGAAGATGCTTAAAAAGAAAATATAATACCCAGAGAACTCTTCTATGTCTGCAGTCACAAAAGGTCTTCTTGCTCTGCTTCTCATTTCCTTTACCTATCTTGTAGATTTCCTTAAGTCCAGGACATGGTAAATAGCATGCCCAGTAGAAATGGTAGTGGTGAGCCTGTTTAATGTATTTTTGGATCTTTAACTCGTAGCTTCATTGGGATATAATTTATGATGTGTCATAATCCTAGAAATATGACTATTAAGAATGGGTAGACCTTGGGGTAACTAGGTGATGGACATTGGGGAGGGTGTGTGTTGTCATGAGTACTGGTTATTATGTAAGACTGTTGAATCACAGGCCTGTACCCCTGAAACAAACAATACATTATATGTTAATTTAAAAATTAAAATTAAAAAAAAAAAAGAATGGATAAACTTAATTCTTCTATAATAAGAAAGGCAGTAGAAGCATTATTGTGTTCCCAGAAAGGTGGCACTACTTTTTAAGATTTCACACTAAGTCAGATATTGGGTAAGAGAATTCATGTGAGTCAGCCAGATTCGGCCCTTTTACTTACAGTTTTCTCTGTGAGCCAGCAGTGATTCTGGTGGCTAAGTCTCCTGCGTATTGTGGAAACCACGTCCCGAACAGTGTTCTTGTAGACCTCAGTTTCCGCATGGGAGGAAATCAAGATCGTATTTCTGACTTTCTTGTTCCTAAGACAGAAAAATGCAGTTTCTGTCGTAGGTATTGATGACAGTCCTGTTTAATTTGTTACCACCTATTTTCATCTTCCAATTTAGTTGCCCTTTGGGATACTATATTTAGTGGGCATTGCCCGTAAAGAGTTTATAACCTTATACAAGATGATAACCAGGTCCACTTGTTATTATTGTTATTATTTTTTGACAAAAGGAGTTGGACATTGGGGATGAGAGAAGCATGACAGGGAACTTAAACATGCTTTGCCTTATTAACAGCAACTGTGAATGTTCTTCAACTTTGGAATAATTTTTAAAGCACTTGCCTCCTATTTTAAAGTATGCCTAGGGAATTGGAAATGCTGCACAGAGCAAGTTCCATATTTAGACTCAGTACCAATCCATGTTGACCCCTTAAAATGATTACTTCTCATCTCACTTTGAACATGTCATTTTACCTTATTAAGTCATCCGATTTAGCTGAGCATGGAGGCAGTTCTCTTTGTTATTTTGATCATAAAATGCTCCTGACCATTTGAGGATAGCTATGGCTTTAGAGTGATCCCCAGTCTTTCTTGTAATTGCTTATGATAGTGATAGATTTCTTCTGTCTGGACCTCTGACCCTATGGTTCTCTGATCTAAGAGCAGTTGGAACTTTGTTCTGACCTCATGCTATGCCTAGTTAGAATTTCTTCTAAAATAGAGCAAAGTTTTTAATAAATCTGTTACATTCATTATCTCTAGACTTGGATCTTTCATACCTTCTTTAGCAGAGTTGCTGAAATGGTCATCAGTATTGTCTAGAGCATGGAGCACTGGTCCCCCCAATTAGAAGACCATGCATGACTCAGTTCCTAGCTTACTCACCTTTTCTCTTTTTACCTCCACCTGTACACTTACTTTGCCCATCTCCAGAATGTGATTCTCCTTTGAACAGATCACCCTGCCCATTGAACAGATTGCAGGTCATTAGACTTTTTCAATTACGACATGTTTCCTTATGGCCATGTTGATATGATTATAGTTCTGTGTTGGAAACTCTAACTTCATGTCAGGATTGGAAGCTAGACTTCACGACAAGTTACAGTTTCCCAGGGCATCAGCCCAAGGAGTGTGGTGCATTCAACAGGAAGAAAGAAGAAAGAGAAATGGAGGCAGGTAACCACCTTGAGCATGGAAAGTTTCTCTAGTTAAAATGAACCGTCCTGCGAGATCACTTAAATTTAATCCTTAAGGGATATTACAGCCCTATTTACATCACAAAATTAGCATCTCATACCTAATTGAATTGAACTTCAAATTGACTCTCTAGGTTCTGAGAAGTACTATACTAGGATTTCACAGACCCAAACATCCTTCCTGTTCTCTCCTTTGCCCCCTACATCCACCATTTGACTACTTTCTATTTGCTTTCTGACTTGCATGGGTAAGTTTTTTTTGTTTTGTTTTGTTTTTACTTGTGGCCAACATTTTTAGTGGATAATACTGTGGGTTTACCAATGCCTAGTTCTGACTTTTAAAGAAATATTTTGACACCATGTTTTCATTTATAATTTCCATCTGTTCCTCCATGTGTTGTGCTTGTCCACCTTTGAACAACTGAAATTCATCATTTACAACTAAAATATTTCACAGATAAAATGGTCTTTGAATCCTGAACACAAACAAACATACAAATAAAAAAGGAAAACAGGCAAACAAAGCGTCCAAGCTGGTATTTGGAGGCTTAAATGGCAGAAAGGGTAAATAAAATTGAGCTTAAAACGCTTTCAAGAATAATCATGTAGTCTAGTTTTCTGTTAGCTAATGAATTAACATATAATATTAATTGGTTAGAGTGACAAACAAAAGCTTAGGAAACAAAACTGGGGGAAAAAAATCACAGGATACCTTAATGAAGGATCACTGTATTCTTAACATCTGTACGCTGATTAAAATCCATTTATATTATCAACATTTAATTCCAGGGACTTGTGTGATCTCTGTAGAACAGTGAGTCACTTCCCTGAGTTCTTCATACCTTAAGAAAAATTCAAGTACTAGCGTTTTTTGATATAACATTAGTCATCAAGGACCAAGGAGAAGGAAGCCTTCCAACAGAAAAGCGCTCAGCCTGTGACTGATCTCTGTTCAGAGGCAGTTAACATCCCAGGGACTGAGCCCACAGCACCCCAAAAAGATGGGTCATGAAGAAAAATTCTCTGATTCTTTTAACGAAGGTGTTTTCTATTTCAAAATTCTTCAGAGGTAAGGATTTCTTAAGGAGATGGCCATGGATAAAACAGGACTTTATGAAGAATTAGTTTGAGGTCTGATTCTTTCCCCTTAACAAGATCTCTTTGGCCTGGTGAGGCTTTGTTTTGTGCTTTGAAATAGAACCAGAAGTTGTGTTTCATCTGTTAGCTACCCTTGGTGGGGTTCGGAACCATAACGGACCCTGCACAAGTCTCCTTGTTCTGGTGGTTCAGTCACTGGATTCTGTAGTGGATTCTGTAGTCACTGGATTCCACTGAGCTGGGAAATTCACTACTCACTAGTATTGGCAATGCCTGTTTGAACAGAACTAGCAATGCAGACTCCTACTAGACATACCATTTAGTACTGCAAAGTGTTGGGCTTCTTGAAAGCTTCTGGAGAAGTGACAGATCTCGGCTGAAGACACTCAATTCTCCTCCTGGAATTGTATGACAATGCGAGGGATTGAATTGGCAAAGTGGACCGGTTTGGGATCTGGTTTTGTCTGCCTGCAGTTGTCCGTGGTCTTGTAGAGCCGTGGTTCCCTCCCAGCTGGTATACTGAGCAGCCATGAGTCCCTGCTTTGAGCTGTTTTCTTGATCAGTGTTTGGGTGTGAGGCACCTTTGTAATAAATGGAAAGAACAAAGATGTGTATTTAGTCACATACCTGCAGCATCTACAGAAATGGTTTATGTTTTAAAAGGGGGAAGATTGAACACTTGGGTGGCTCAGTCAGTTAAGCGTCTGCCTTCAGGCTCAGGTCATGATCCTGGGGTCCTGGGATGGAGCCCTGCTCCTGGCTTAGTGGGGAGTCTGCTCCTCTCCCTCTCCCTCTGCCGCTCCCCACTCCTCTTGCTCCTGCTCTCACTCTCTCTTTTGCTTTCAATGAATAAATAAAAAAATCTTTTAAAAAAATAAAAGGGGGAAGACCTCAGCTCTTTATTATGTATATTATATATAATAATTATATATAATTATTATAGCTCTGGGAGATGGAGGTGTTTGTTAGTCCATATACACAGATAGAGGTATCACCACCAAAAAAAGCTAATAAATTATATCTGAGATCCTATGTGAGGACCTTAAAATTCCCTGTTTCTGGCAGTGCAGGGAAATAGCCAGGCAAGCCTAGATAAAACCTGACCTCTACTCTTTTTTTTTTTAAACAATGTGCTTCAACATACCCTTCAGTTTTACTATAAGCGGGATGATTTCCATAGAGTTTTCCCAACAACCAAGTTATGTATACATACATCTGTACACATATGTATAATAAAACAGCAAGGCCAGATGATGATCGCAAGACACTAAACATATGGCCCCCCCCCAGTGAACAACAACAGCCAATGCCAACGGTAGACAAACAGGTGCCTGTTGGGTTTGAGGGTAGAGGCCCAGAAATTAAAAACAAAACAAAATTCAAAACAAAAACCCCAAGGCTTTAAGGAAAGCTCCTTTAGACATAATGGAGTCAGGGCTAATTTATCATTTTGGCCCAGTTTCTGTAAAGGCATAGGCTTTACCTGTAATATTACCTCCCCCACAACCCCCATCTAAAAAAATATTGCTCTTCAGAGAAACAGTACCTGCTATGAACTAAATATTATGAGACTGGCTAGTCCTTGTTTTTGTTTTGTTTTGTTTTGTTTTTCTTTTTTTTTTTTAAGATGAAGCATTTAAAGTTACATGTTTTTGGAGACCTTGCTTTATTCATATTGGTCATGTATGAACGACAATAACAGTGTTGAATAAAGTTAGATGCCCATGTGATATCTGGTTACGTAGGATTTGTGCTGGGAACCGAAACACTGTGGCTACACATGGAAACACATCATGTTACAGGGAGGGCTGTTGGGCTATTCTGATTATGAACCTGGAAACGAGGCACTCCTGGGAGTTCTGAGAAAATTACGGACTGAAATCAGCCAAGCGGTACAGAGCAAGATACGTACGTTCAGACATGCTCTTACTGCTTAATTCCTTTATGCACAGCAAGCTTGAACCTGAGGGAGGAAAATGTGGTGTTTATAGAAACAGAATCTGCCCATTTATGTCCACAAGCATCAGCCAAACGCAGAAAGGCAGCAGTTTGGCTAAATGGTGTGTCGCCGTGTGCAGCTGGGGGTTAAGGCTGCACAGGTGCCACCCAAGGACTATCACGCAGGCTTCTCGTATTCCAGACCACCCATCGAAAGGGTCTGGCTCAAACCAGAAACACTTGGAAGATCGTGTCTGCATTGCTCAGAGCCCGCCTTTTCTGCACTTTTATGGAGGCTCCTTTATGCAAAACACTGAAAATTGAGAGTTCTTAAAACTTTTGGCAGAAATCCGTTCCCGTCATGAAGATACTTCCATAATCTTAGGAACCTTACTGCCCTGAGCGTCTGTGTAACTTGCAAATTTTAGGCCAACTGTGATACTCTTTATCATTAATGGGTTCTTTCGTATCAACAGGCATATAGTATAGTCAGATTAGAAAAGCATCAGTCCGGAGGCGCCTGGGTGGCTCAGTTGGTTAAGCGTCTGCCTTTGGCTCAGGTCGTGATCGCAGGGTCCTGGGATGGAGCCCCACATCAGGCTCCCTGCTCAGCGGAGATCCTTCCTCTTCCTCTCCCGCTCCCCCTGCTTGTGCGCGCGCTCTTTCTCTTTCTTTCTCAAGTAAGTGAAATCCTTAAAAAAAAAGAAGAAAAACATCAGTCCTAGAGTCTTGGCTGCAACTTTTTCACTTACTGATGACTGCCAAATAATGATTATTTCCTCTTCTCACGTCTTACATTTATACTGCAATTTGTTTGTTTCTTTGTTTGTTTTATTCTTCACATGTTGCATTGGTTAGAACTTTCAGAGCCACGTTAAATAACAGCATTGGTAATCAACATACTTTGCTTGATCTTTACATTAATGGAAAGCTCTCCCAGAGTCTCAGGGTTAAGTATGATTTGAATTGTTGGCTAAAAGTAGATCTTTTTAAGTGATAGAGAGTATCATTCCCAATTCTACTTTATCGTGTATCAAAAAACCTGAAATTGATTTTTGCATTTATAATTTAAACATACATAAATGTATCTTTAAACATATAATGTACATGTAAGCAAGTACAGGAAATAGTGAATAATGAATCTCCATGTAGCCATCATCCACTTCGGCAATTACTGGGTTGGTTTTGTTTTTGTTTTTTTTCATCTTGATCAAACTTACTTCCCTTCCCTCTTATTATTTTGAAGCAAATTCCAGACATGTTATCATTGAATATATACACATTTCAGTATGCATCTCTAAGAGCTAAGGACTGTTTTTACACATAACCCCAGTACATTTGACACCCACAAAAGATGGTAACCCCATAGAAATATTAATGATCTAATTAGTGATCAGATTTCCTTTTATAAATACCATTCATTTAAAACTGTTTGAATTAGGATCCAAGTTTGATGCAAGGTGAGTGGTTTATATGTCTCTTAACTCTCTTTTAAATGTCTCTGTTTGAGATTTTTCTTTTCTTTCATCCTCTTGATCTGTCTCTAATTCTAGCTCTCGTTGTCTGTTTATCCTCCTTCAGGTTTTTTTTTTTTTTAAGTTTTTTTATTTATTTATCCGACAGACAGAGATCACAAGTAGGCAGAGAGGCAGACAGAGAGAGAGGAGGAAACAGGCTCCCTGCCGAGCAGAGAGCCCGATGTGGGGCTCGATCCAAAGACCCTGGGATCATGACCTGGGCCGAAGGCAGAGGCTTTAACCCACTGAGCCACCCAGGCACCCTCCTTCAGTTTTGTTTTGAAGAAGGGAGGCTGTTTCCCCAGAAAAGTTCTCCATGGTCTGGGTTTTGCTGATGGTAGGCCATGATGTGTCTTTCATTATTCCTCTGACCTCTGTACTTGCTGCAACTTAGTAACTGTATGTGGATGCTTGATTAAATTCAGGCTTGATGTGGAGGATAATACTTGATAGTCTCATGGAAATTGATGGTTAACCTCATCAAATGTTGATTCAATATCTATTGAGATGACCACATGACTTTTATCATCTGATATGCCATGATTTTTTAGATTTGTTGAGTAAGATAATGAATTTGCCTCCCAGTTTCTATCTTCTGACCTTTCATCTGCTTTCATTTCTAAATGTATTTTAGTTGATGAATAAATTAACCTATGTCATTAAATGTCACATGTTAATTTCAGCAGCTTGCTGAATAACTGAATCCTTGATCAGTCTTCTCTGTTTTGATTCGTTTTGCTTAGTGCTCCAAACTTTTGACTAATTTTCTAATTGACAGGTTAACATTTTCTACATTGACTTGACCTTCTCCCAACTAAACTGATACTGGTAGAAAATGCAGTGTGTAGTTAAGAATGTACACCTTCTACTTTTAGCCTGAGGAGATCTATAGATGTACCAAATTAAGCTAGTCAAATGGACGGCTAGTATTTGCTTTGTAGGCTAGATGGATTTTACTCCTTTAGAATAGATATTGATGGGAAAAGATTCAAGGGACAGCTTGAAAGTTTGTCCACTCTCAGCTTTGGAAATTTTATACTTACATAACAGTGAGTGATTACTAAAAAGTATGTAACAGAACTATATTTCTGGAGTTGACTTATTAGCTAAGGAAAGATTATTGGCCTTGTGAGGAAGGAAACATAGCTCTCTTGTAACTCCAACCAGCCAATGGCCCACTGTGGGAAGAGACTCCCCACTCCCTCTTCTTTACAAAATCTATGACATCCTATAAAGTATCTGTCATTGTGATGTTGCTCTAAGAAGTAGTAGACTGTGATTACATTGTATCATGAGTGAAATGCACTGTCAGAGAAAAAGAAAAAAAAGATAGCAACTTGTGTGTTTGAAAATAACCTCTTGACAATTTTATTTTTCTAAGGATAACACTATCTAGTGACACCAAATCATTTGCTCAGCAGCTGCTGGGAACTTAGAATCTGCTTTCTGTTTAGCTACAAATGAGATCAGTGTTACAACAAAAATTATAATTTTGTTTTATGAGGAGAAACACCCAAAGGTCACTTTTCATTCTGCTGAAGAAGGAAGAAATAATAGGATCTGCCCAGAGAGCTTGTAAGACAGAGAGGAATTAAAGGCAATCTTATTAACCTACTTAAGCTACAATATACATTTAACAAAACAGAAAGCAAGCATTTCCTAATTCACTTGTGTGACCTTTGGGCAGCCTTTCCCTATGCACCTCTGAATTCTTTGCTACAGAAATTTTATTAAATTTCTATGGTCATAGAACTATTCTTTTGAGATTATTTGTACTCTCTTTTTAAATATGGGATAGATTATAAGATATACTAAAGTTGTTTCTTCTCCACCATTCTTAGTGTGTTTAAATGATGCAAAAGCCCAAGTTCATCACTTATACCAATTAATTTCCATTGGCCCTTGATGCCAACTTGTTCTTTGGATAAACTCTTACCTTGTGGGTAGTCTGAGAACCTCTAACACTTCTAGCTTATCAGCCAAGTTTGTGGGTCCGTGAAGTGAGATGCCTTAATTCTACTTTAGAAAGTTCTGGTTTCATTTATGGTCTCATGATGCTGCTTCTCTGGCTTCCCTTTTTGTTATTCAACAGAGTTTAGTAGAGAAGAGGCCAAGGAAATGGTATGCTACTTTAAATCACTGTATTCCTCTGGGAAAACTACAAGCCAGCATAGGGTTGGGCTTTTCTGTTGTTTTGTTTTTTATCACCTCTTGTCATTTTTTCCTCTTCAACAGTTTATTTGCCATTCAGCGGAGAATTGAATTACTATTCAGAAAAACTGGCCTTCCCAGAATGACAGTGCTTCAGGACTTATGAGTCAGGCTCTGGACTTTTCCTTTGGAAAGCTAATGACTCCCCCTTCCTTCCCTAGTCATCAGCAGAAGCTACATGAGATGGCCCAGTACTTCCTGATCAGCTTCTATTCCAGAGCTTTTCCTTTCAGGAGTCATATAAGCATTCTCCCCCGCCCCACCCCGACCTCCTCCCTCTCACCTCCCACCCCCATGGGAGTTCAGTGTGCTTCTCACACTTAATTGCAAGGAGCTGTATTCCGAACAAGAATAATAATTGTTAGGTTCCCCCAATAATGGGTCCATGATTAAAGGAGCGAGACTGATACAAACATTAAGTAAAGCTTTATTCTGCCCCAACCATCAAGAATCAGACCGAACGTTCGGGGCCGCACCTCTTAGAGAGAGGGCGACCTCTCTCTGCTTCACAGATTAGCTTTTAAGGGCAAAGGCCATGTGGTTGGGCCTGGCCACACACAGGTGGCCAGTGAAATTGTAACACACAGAGAAAGCTGCACAGTCATGCTAGGTGACCAATTGAATTACAATATACCCTAGTAGATATTTGAATTAGCCTATCACCTTGGTCAGAATTGGCGCCCTAAAGGCTCCCAAAGGGCGGGGCCCATACTCGTTGGTAACTAGGGAGACCGTATGCATCCCCCCACTGATCGGATGTCTCCACCTGGCCTGACCCACCCTTGTATTTGGGCTTTGTTACCTGGGGCTGGTTTCTGGGACTTGTTTTTAAGTAAGTCCCCTGGGGGTGGGGGCAGGGACAGTTTAAGGGTTAAACAACAAGGTTGTTGTTTAACTGATGGAAGGCTCTGGCTAAATAGGTCCTTACAGTAATAATTTCAGATTTTTTTCCTTTTAACTGGGAGTTCAAAGAGCACAAAAGCATGCAGATTTCTAAACACAGAGCCATTAAAGATATCACAGATAATGTTTTAAAAAGAAAATGAAAATCAAACCTGTAATGTAGTGATTGACAGTTTCATATTAGAATATACATTGTTAAAATGTGTCTGTTTCATTGAGAAAACTGCATAGAATTCGTTAAATTTTTCTGCAAGGAAATTGTTAAGAATTGTCCTAAAAACTGCTAGGAAGGACTCCTTCACTCAGGGAGGACAGGGTCTAATGATTGCTCCTTGGGGTAAATAGCATACACTTGTGCTAATCCCTGCTAATTGTCAAAGAAGAATAGAGTAGCTTCTTATCGGCAATTTGCATTTGTGTAATGGCCCTGCTCTGTTAGTGCTGTCTACTTTGCTGATAAGGAAAACACCACTTAAAGGAAGCAAGAAAGTAAGCCATCCTTTCCAGAATTGTTTTCTTTTCAGCCAGCCTTGAGCAGAAAGCTCCTGGCATTCTACAGGAAATACTGTGTGATTCTGTGGGAAAATATTTAGTGATGAACAGAGAGCGCTTCATTACTCCTCAGATTTTTACAGCGTATTTGTAAAAATGTGCAGTAATGTGTGGCTTCCAAAATGTTCCGTAATAAACAGCTTATACTATGTCCTATACAGTATGAACATTGCACAATTTTTCTGTATTTTATAGTTTGAAACTGTTAAAATAACAATATTACAACTACACTTGAGTCAGTAACTTGGAACTTTGGTCAGAAATATTAAAGAATTGCATGCATCTTGGAAGTTGAAAATAATCACACATTTAAGACTCTGTTCTTTTAACTCAGATTATTCTTCAATTTAACATACAGGCAAATTTAGTGGTTATTAGTTATTAAGAAGAGGTTTTAATACAGTTAAAATAGAGTAGACTATTTATATGTACTTCATGCCTTGTAATCATGCAAATGATTACATTGTAATCATTTGTAATTTAACAAATTAGACAATCTCTCTTCATAATTTGTAGAAGAATAATATATAAAGAACATTTGAGGCTTGATTATTTGTAATTCCTGACTCTGAACAGACGTGTTTTTTGCTTTTCTTTGTTCCACATTTATACCACTAGTAATAGTAGTAGTATCATATATTTGCGTGCTGACAAAATATTTTATCACACTTCCCAACAACCCTGTGACAGCACATTTTGTAGCAGAATTTACTGAGGCAGTTTAGCTGGATGAGAGTAATGGGTAAAATTGAGCTTTGGACCTGAATCTTCTTAGCTAACTCCAGTACTCATTTCACTACATTTTATCTATAAAGGTCTCCTTTTAGGAAGAATTGTTCACAGTCTTACAGTTTTTAACCCCTGTAACTCTAGTTGTTATCTTCATGTCTTGCACGTAATAGGCAATCATTAAAGAATTGTAGAAGGGAGGAAGGAAGGAATGATGGAAAGAAGGAAGAATGGAAGAGAGGGAGGAAAGAAGGAAGGCAGGCTAGAAAGAAGGGAGCCCGACCGTGTGGGGCAGGATTTGGGGAGTCTGTGAATGGTGATGTTGGTCTCCAAATCGTTGGCTAAGTCAAAGAACTGTCCAGCCTCTCCAGGCATGTTCATTAGTCCTGACCTATGTGCCGGAGAGACCAGGTCAAGAGTGAAACGCTCCAGAGTGTTTCATTGTCTGGTAACAAGTTACTGCTTTATTTATACATTCTTCCTTGTAATATGGTAGTTGCTCACATCTCAGGGAAAGTGTGTTTGGGACAAAGTATACGAATAAATGGCAAGCATAAAGATAGTGGGTTCATATTTTGCAGTATTCCTAATTGCTGTTCATTTAGCACCTTATGAGAAGGTGACAGACTAGTCACAAAGTGGTGAGAGGCTGGGTTTATTGAGTACCAAAGGAGTGGGATCTACTTCACCTACTTCCAGGGACAACTGTGAGGGTCATCTTTTATATATCGAAACACATTCTACCTGCGCAACCTTTAGCTCCACCTCTGATAGAGTCCTCCCAGCTCCCCCAGAAAGAATGTCATTTCCATAGCTAGGTCTAAGAACCTGCTCTGTTTTCATTAATTTCTGGCAGAAGTCCTAAATGGAAACTGACTTAGCAATACAGCATGTGTAAGCCAAGGAGGAAGGGTTTCATTGCAAAATTTATAGATCTGCTTAAGATCGACTATGCACTGCATTGAAATAAGGAGAATAAAAGGAAACCTGGCAAAAATCTGAAGGGTTTATGTATCAGCATCTCCATCCCAGATTCTTCTGACAATTACAACTTATTCCTGCGTTTGGCTGTTGGTTCAGAACAGCTGTACCCAGTCAGCTGACACTTAACATCACCTGGGAGTTCATTACTGCTTTCCAATTCCACAATCATTTTTGTTCTTGCTGCGGCTCAAGGATAGAAGTGCTAATAAGCACAATAGTCTATGATCGTTTAAGATAGTTGCTACTGAATTTCCTCCAAGAATCATTTAATCATCAGATATCCCCTTGCTAGCCTTAGGTGATGATCTAAGAATTTTTCAAATGAATGGGTCATAACTTGGTGCTGCAGGATAGCATGAAAAGGATAATCGTTTCAGGGGGAAATATTTTTAAAAACCAAAAAAAGGAAGGATTATTTCCTTTCTTTTTAATTTTTTATTTAAATTCAATTTGGTTAACATACACTGTACTATGAGTTTCAGAGGTAGACTTTAGTGATTCATCAGTTGCGTATAATACTCAGTGCTCATCACATCACATGCCCCCCCCCCTTAAGGCCCATCATCCAGTTACCACATCCCCCCACCCACGCCCTCCCACAACCCTCAGTTTGTTCCCTAGAGTTAGAGAGTCTTATGGTTTACCTTCCTCTCTGTTTTCATCTTATTTTATTTTTCCTTCCAGGGGGCTGGGGGGATTATTTCCAGTTTCAGCATACAGTTATCAATCTTACTTATCTTAAAGTCCAAGGAATAGGTATGAAATAGGTATGATAGGTATGATGCTTCTATCACTGTGAATCTTTACTGTTAGTTTTATAATGTGTATGGAGTGTCTGCTCTTGGGAATGGGGGTTTCATTGTTTTTAGGAAAAGCCTCAGGATTTGTTCTGGAAGAGCCTGGTGCAATGTCTGCTGCTCGGCTTGGGTGAAGGGTAATCCTTGGCAACCTGTCAGGGATTCAGAGACCACTGGGGTCTGCTGGAGGACCAGAGTTTTTCTGGGGGAATGACTGGTGACAGCGCACAGCAGGTGGTCCGCTCAGCACTGTCACCTGGGGCAGCAAGGGAACCCGGCCCAATTCCTCATCCCACAGTATCCTGTCAGCACTTAAGAGTCTTAAGCACAAAACCTTTAACATTTAAGGCAGATTTCCTCCGCATAATCTTTTAAAAGCAATTACTGTGGATGGAAATATTAATACACAGCACCTAAGTTTTTCACATGAAGATCTAATACTGGATTCAAATGACATGTTGTGGGGTGGCTAGAAATGTCTACTCCATGATTTTATGAAACGAAATGAGGCCAATTACATTGCGCTCTACCTGACAAAGAGGTGAGAGTGTACTGATAAGACAGTGTGAAATCACCTCTCTTCCTCCTCTCCTTAAGTTCATTTGCTTTAGTTTGTATATCTCTGAAGGATACCTTGAAATGCATTTTGAAAGGACTTTTCTCTGGAGTAATAAAAAATCGACCCAGTTCTTCATTATTCATAATAAGGATTCAAGAGTAACTTGCAGCTTTGAAATCCTCAGATTTCCATCGTCAAGATTCTTTTCTGATTGACTAAGTAACTTCCCTACTTGCCCAGTAATCATACCTGCTACTACTCATTGAGTGCCAGGCTTGTGCCAGTTCCCTTACCTAGATTATTTCTGATCCCTACAAAAATCCTGCAGGAGTACCATTACCATTGTTTTCAGAATGGGAGAATTGCATTCTGGGTGGCTAAGTGATGTGCTCAAAGATGCAAAGCTATTGGGATTCAAACCAGACCTGTCTCCAGAGTGCAACTCAGTCTGATTCGTCTTTGCTGTTACCCCTGAAAGCCATGCTGAGAGTCATGAATGGCCCCAAAACATGCCCTAAATGGGAGAATGCAAGGCAAGAAAGGCCTTATGTAATTCGGAAACTGAGTAATCACACCCTGAGTATTTCTGTCAGAACTGGAATTGGAGAAGTCAAAAATGAAACAGAACAAAATGGGGACTTATGAAGGAAATGAAGAAGAAAAGCCAAAGAAAATGGGGGGAAAAAATACACGAGAGGTCAAATAAAAGTAAAAAAGGGCATCTGAGTTTCACATGCAAATAGTGAAATAGAAATTGAGAAGGAAGTCCAGGAATTAAAAATTACTAAGAATGAGTCAGTAGCCAAGGAATAGTTTTTGTCTAAAGATACATGTATATATTTTTTCTTTTTCATGAAAAAGTCAATGGGGTTTTTGTGGGCTTACCATAATGTTTTTGCTTCTCATCCTGATAGTATCGGTCATGAACATGATGTAAGTTAGACGTTTTGGGTTGAGACTGAGCACTGCTTACAGTGTTTGCAAGGGAGCAAGCCAGGATAAGTTCGGGTATGAAGTGCCCTTGAGTCTCAGGACCGAGTGCTTTGGGTTTATTTAATCTGTGTGCCTGATGGTGGAGCCATCATTTTCAATTTGCTCTCACATACCTGAGGTTTGACAAGTGGATATCAAGCTTATCATAGTTGTAAACCAAAATTAAGATCAGTGTCTACTCCTAATTCAAAATGGATGAATTTTGTCATGCTGTTCTACTTTTGCAACAATTATTAGACTCCTTCCATTTCCTCAAAAGTATGGTGGCAGCCAGACATTCAACAGTGTTCTTTGGAGTAGAGTAGAAATTTTGAATAGAATGACTCCTAATCTCTATGTTAATATATATTCAACTGATACATATTTTTTATTAGGAACAAATAAGCTACTTTGTGTTCTTCTTTGCCATATATATAGATATAGATACAGCTATAGATACAGATCTGTATCTCTCTCTATATATATATGGATATCTATATATGTAATATATACAGATCTAAAAACTGTAAGGTCAAATATACACCTAAAACGTAATTTCCAAAATAAATAAGTAGTTGCCATTCAAAAGTGACATTGAACTTGAATTGCACTGACATGACTTTATATCATTATATTTGAGCCTTCCTGAAAATTTTATTTTACTTACTGGCCGTAGGTCTTCTCTTTTCCAACTTCCTTAGAAGATAAAATACTGGTTATAAAAAATGTTGAGCCTTTTTCCTATTTCAATTCTAATTAAAGTAACTAACTGTGCTTACCCTCTGATAATTTTATTCCATTTAGTTACACCCAGAAAGTACTTCACTTGTTTGCCGTTGTTTATTAAACCTGAACGTGTAGCGAAGTCTGCTGCACCTTATGTGAACTCTTCCTTTGAAGAGGATGTAAGACTAAAGGCTGTTGAGAAGAGGGAAAGACACATGTAAACCTTCCCCTTCTTTATCTTCTATCCAGCTACGTCAACATCTACAACCGGGACAAGCCATCTTGTAAAGTGTGCAGAGAAGGAGAAAACTTTCTGTGTGAATGGAGGCGAGTGCTTCATGGTGAAAGACCTTTCAAACCCCTCAAGATACTTGTGCAAGTAAGAAAAGAAATCCTCTGTGTGGCTTGTGTCCGTTACTGCTTCTTTCAGATGACCCCGCGTCTCGTGATGTCTTGTTGCTTCTTTGCCCGATTTTGTTGCATCCTGTTGAATAATGCGGTTTGATTTGTAGAGTGTTTTGAAAAGTTCATACCATGTGTCATCTCCTTTGTTACATCCGGAACTGGTTTTTTTTTTTTTGCTTTTTTCAGTTTTCTTTGTGCCTTTATATTTATAAAGTTGCTTTCCCCGTGGTTTTCCTCACTGGTACCTAGAAGAGATGTGCAAATATCATAGAGGCCTAGAACTTCCGAATCCTCCTTCTCCGTGCAGCGTATGAATGAGGTTGTAAGATGATGTGCCTTTTTATTACCCCAGTGACCATCTCCAAAATGAAGAGCTAAAAGCAACAGAAGGTTCTTTACCTGTGCATCTGTTACATTTAGCATTAGCTTATTGGTTTACAGCTATTCTAAAAATGGAACTTAGGTTGATCTCACAAATAGGAAAAAAAAAAAAAAAAGCCAACAAACCTAAATTGCGTGTTTGGAAATGCTTTTAGTGTGTGGACCATCATTGCGTGCAGAAGGCAGAGTGTTCTTTCCTGCACTACCGTTGTTGGAGATATATTTAGACTGGAGCTCTTTCCAGTGACCTGAAGGAGTCGATGCACCATTAGGAAGGATCACAGTCATTCTTTCTTAACAGGCCGAACGAAACAATGATATTACCAGTACATTCAGTATTTAAGCCTTGCAGTTAAAATTAGGTCTTATTAAAACCACATGTTTATTGTGCCATGCCTTTTAAGGCTCTTCTTCATACTTAGCTGTGAGTGGGACATGAACGCATATAATGTGACATGGTTAAAAAAAAAAAAAAGTCTGAAGTCCCACTGAAATGGTGTTGCCCGATGGCTGCGTCTATTGTTCTAAAGTAGCTGTGATTATCATAAAGGAGGGAAAAAAACATGGCGTCATAAAAACCACCTCCTACTCCAGAACATGAGCTTGTCCTGGTTTACTTGGGGACAAGGAAGAGCAAGTTTGTCAGACACAGAACTGGGCTAATAGAGCAAATAGCAAAATGGGGGGGGGAGCACAAGATATAAGAAGGCCATTTCCCCTTTACATCATATAAATGGTATACAAATATTTATGTGCCAATTCTAAGAAAACCTTTTTTTTTAATAAGTTACAAAGGACATCATTAAAGAAATATGTTTTAAAATCATAACATCAAACAAAAAGTACCATTTTGGAGGGAATGTTTTACCACACCCTGTGCTGTTCTAGACAAAGGCTGTCTGTAAGGTAGTCTTGTGGGACCTCAGGTACCAAGTACACATGAACAAGTACCTCCTGGAACCACTTTTTTGCCCTCAAAAGCATTTTTTTTAAGCTCTTTTTATAAAAGAGCAGAAGCAGTTCTAAGAGAAGACATGTTTTGGTAGTTGGGTAGCTGATTCTATCAATGAAGACAGGCAACTTAACAAGACTAAGAGTCACAAGAATAGACATCTAATCTGTTACTAAACATCTCTTTCATAGAGATAGGTTATAGCCTTAAACCAAGATAAAACTCACAGGTAAAGGGCCTTTTCAAAATTTCAAAGCAAGATGAAAATGAAAGAGCATGTAGAAAATTATTTCTTCTGGGTCCAGATTACTTCCTGTGACAATGAGTGTTTATTGGTTTAACAGTAATCCTAGAGATTCACTTTTTGGTCACAGGTATATAGATATGTAGTAAAGAATAGAAGTTGGTCAGTTTTGGTCTTTGGTTCTGCCAACTTGCCGTGAACACAATACAAACACGGCACCCCCCATATTTATCATACTGAACTGGGATGAAGAAATTTCATAATCTCTTCCAAGGTTTACTCTGATCAAAATAGAAACAAACAAAAGCTGAGAATTATAATCTATGCATTAGGAGGCTCATTTATCACATGGGGGAAATTTTGTTATTCTGTCCTAATCTTGGGCAAGCCACCTAATTATGTTTTAATAAATCTCTTCGGGAAAAAAAATGAAATTATAGGTCTGTAAATTCTCCTCCTTTTTAAACAACGGCACCCAGATTATCTATGTCTCATGCGATTACTTCTTGAGAAAAGCATCTGAGACCACTATATTTTAATTATAGTAATGAAACACAATCATTTTTCATCATAGCCTTTGCAAAGATTTACAAGCTGCGTGAGTGCATATGATAGTTTCTGAATACCTCTAAGGAACCAGTGCAGTGATTTTCCACATATTAATTTCAGCTATATTCTGCAGCCCTCCCACGTTCTACACAAAACACGCAATCACGTAAGTGCTAGTCATTTGTTCCATTTTGGTATTGTGCCAACAGCCGTAATTTTTTTCTCCCTGCAGTTTTTCATTAAATTTTAAGCCCAATCCAGAAAAAAATACTTGCTATATTTTTAATCTTGAAGTGACATCTTGGTTATTCATCTAATAAACATTAAAGCAGCAAACCATGAATGAACACTTTGTAGCTCTCAAGCTAATTGTCTAGTGGGTTATGCTTGTCTTCCACTTCTCAGCAAACTGGCATCATAATTTTATCAGGTTGGGTTGGTGGGTTTTTTGTGTTTTTTGTTTTTTGGGTTTTTTTGGTAATTATAATCTCTCAGAAAAGTGTTAAAAACCTTATTACTGGATCTTATTGGAAAGAAAATCTTGGACACCTATGATTTTGATAACTGTTTTACCCCTTTTGGACCATGTCTTTATTGAAGCATCAAAGAAGGCCAGTACCTTGAGGGAAGAATTAGAATATATTTAACATCCAGAATATTTCAGGCTTTTTTTTATTGAATGAAAGTGTTTTTGTTTTTTTTTTAATCCTTGTATTAAAAACATCTAACATTAAAAAAAAATCACTAAGAATTGAAACAAAGGCACGTAATAGACCATGTCTTTTGATGGTATACTGTTCATTGGACCACATGAATAGAGACAGAAAACATTTAAAAAATGCTGCATTGGCTCATCATGGTCCTGTTACAAAGCCAGTTCATAGTTTCCATATGGTCCATCTGCAAAAGCAAAACATTTTGCTGAAGCATGAGCCACATCGTTCAAAATCAACTTTATCCCATGACTCAGAAACATCACAAGCATGGAAGTTTCCAAGTCTCTCTGGTCACTAATCCGCTGTTGTCTTCTTGGGAGTTGAAGCAGAAGACTGTACAGCCGATCTCTTTTGTCTCTCCACTTAGAACAAGGTGTTCCAAATGGATTAACCATGTAACAGTTAAACACTTCTCTGAGGAGAGGTTTGCTGGTTATTTGGGACATCCCCCTGGGGATTGTATGGGAATTTCAGCAGTGGTTCTCATCTTTTATATTGTTCTTCTCTCCATAGTAATTTAAATTTATCCTGGGGAAAAAAGAGTTACTATTCCAGATCACATAAAGACAGGAGAAGAATCATTCCATCTTTCACCATCTGATGCTCTGTGTGACCGCATGATTCAAAGAAACAAGACAATTTGAAATAATGTCCAGATTTCCCTTTTTGCTTTTCCCCTTGTTCTTGTATATCAATTCTTCTGAATAGTTTCAGTAGAGAACTATTTTGGAAGATGTTGATGTGATTTTTTTTAATCTAAAAATGATTTTATACCCGACCATATTTATAAACCCATTATGTTGTCCCATGGACAGATGTGGCTTTCGCATGAGGAGATTAGAGTCTTAACCACCAATTTTGGTGACCAGTCTTGAGCCCTTTCACTTCAGCTTTTTGGATGATGTCTTGATGCACAGTATAGAGTTAATATGTTCTCCAAATTTCTTCCCAGGGAGTCTATGAAATTAAATGAATTCATTTCTGCTAAAGTATTTCTAACTCTGGGAAGCAAGATTTTTTTTTCCTTATAATAAAGAGTAAATGGTAGTATTACATTTTCTCTATAGACATTAGATAAATACATACACCTGTCTTAACAGACTATACTAGCATGTTTAAAAAAAAAGAACTATTTCTTCATTTTACTTATCATTAACAGTTTTACTTGGTTTGGTAGGGCTGCCAGGTAGATTTATAACTTTGCATTTGACAGATCATTTTATATCTCTGACCATTATCTTCCTTATAAGCAAAAATAAAAAACAGAAACAAACACAAAACTTGGGAAGATGGGAGTTGCCTTTAAACGTGAGCTTACGATTTTATATCATTTTTATGAAGCTGTGTAGTATATATAAGGGCCTATAAAAATACACATAACTGGAGGAGATAAAGTCACAACAAATATGTTATAATAAACTCAATCAACAAAACCGTAAACATTTGTTTATAGAACAACTATTTCTATGCCAGGCATTTTTTAAAACACAGAGAAAATGGAAGGCATGGTCTCTGGTCCCTGGGAAGTTAGTGTGTTTGGAAAAATGAAGTAGCTAAAATAGTAAACCAATTAGAAAAATTATATCCCAAGGGGTGCAAGGCTGATTATTATGGTAATGAAAATTAAAAGAAGGAAAAGAAAAGACGGGAATGACTTGAAGAAGATTCTGTAAACATAGCTATCACTTATGGAGTCTTTTCCATATACCAGGCATGCATTGAGGCTACAGCAAGCTTTTCTGCAAGACGCAGTGGCTTGCATAGCTAGACCAGCAGCTGTATTCTGGGACGCAGAACAGACAGAAAAACAAAACAAAACAAAAGAAACCAACTTAGACACAAGGACCAATGTATGAGCTCCAAAGGCCAGGTAGATGACCTTGGACACTGTGGGAGCTGGTAGGGAGTATTAGTAACTTTGGGAGCAGGAGACTGACACAATAAACATGGAGCAGAGGTTTAGGGAAGACAGACTTCCATACAGGCCAGAGAAACTTAGGAACTAGATAAGGTGGGGCGAGAAAATCGGAGACACTAGCTAAGGTTAAAGTTTTATAAAATCCTGGCATAAAAATGACGATGGTGATATTTATAACACTTTTTAGTAGCTGGATTAGCATAATTAAACAAGGGGATGATGGCTCAAATTCATGGTTGTGTCCTGTGGCCTCATTACCACGGCTGTAGAGGGAGAAACTTGGAATAGATAAAAGGAATATATATATATATATTCCTTTTTTATATATATATGGCCCTATATATGTATATTTTATATATATGTATACTATATAAAAAATAGTAACTATTTTTTCCCAGGACAAATTTAAATTACCATGGAGAGAATATATATTTATATATATGTATAGGGTCAGAACCTCAAGTCCGTAAAAACAGACTGCTGTTACTCTTACTCCCGCGCTGGAAGAGTTCATTCTTCCCAATGGGTATGACACTTGCCTGTAGCACTTCTCTGTTCTTCAAAGTTGTAACGTTTAACAGATGGAGAAGCATTCGTGAGGCAGAGTGGGCGCGACTCTGGAGGCTTAGATGAGCTCCCGAGATGTCCACATCTTCTATTCCTTCTGTGTCTCTCCTGCATTGAGACTCCTGCCTTGTGCTTACTAGGTCCTTATTAACTCATTGTGACTTTCACTGAGGCATCTTGAAGGAAATTCTTTTGTCCTTATTTCTAACAAATTCAGCGAAGTTTTGCCTAAAATCAGGTACACTGACGAGGTGATCTTAAGAGTTCGCTTCCTTGTTTCTCCTAAAATCAGCTAGGCGGCCACATATTTATGAATCTCCTTCTATGAGGCAGGCTCTTTGCTCGCGCTTAGCATCAATACTGAACAAAAGCCATGCTGGGCTCTGCGCTCATGGAGTGTGCAGGCTATGGAGAGTAGCAAACATATTTCAAGTAATTAATTTAGGTACAAATGGTGGTGTGCCGAGTGCTGTGATAGATGTTTAGGAAGGTAAGGGAATGTCTCCTGGGGGACCCCGACTAGTCAGAGGTGGTGTCTTTTGGGGGGGGAGGGGAGAAGAATACACAGCCCTCGCCTTGAGAAGCCAATAGCCGATTTAAAACACAGCACAACTTTGAAATGTTCCTATTGGATTATTTCAGTAAAAAGCGAACATTTAGCTGTTTCGCCATAAAACGAGGCTGGCGGAGTAAATAGAACTGTCAAGTTCTGAGTCTCTGGGCTGTTGGACGTGACAGGGGGAGGAGGACATCCTCCAGGGAGGAAGGCCAGACCACAAAGCAGCACTCAGTATGTCCTCGAGTCCCAGTGACATGGAGATGTATGGGATGCAGAGTGATCCCATATCCGATGAAATTGTTTGAACCCAGACTCACCGAGATACATCATGTCGAGTAAACAATGGCTAGAGCTTGAGTCTACAGATGAGCATTTCAGAACAAGCTGTACAAACAGAGCTCTGGGAAGGGCACCAAGGTTCAGACAGGACGGGCTAATTCATAAACACTGCCACCCTCATTATTGGGATTGTATGTCTTAGACACTAAGAAACAACACCGGAGAGCCAGGACAACTCAGATTTTTTGTTTTCCTCAATCTACCCATGAATCCAACGTGGCCAGTCTATATACACCACGATCTCCTGGCTTGAGAACGAGTCCCCGGGTCATAATAAAAACAGGAAAATTGGTGATGCGTGCTCGCTGAACAGTATCGGGGAGTTGTACAGGGTTGGATCTGAAGGAAATGTTACTGAAACATTTTATATTTAATATTTTCTTTAATGACATTGAAGAAGGCCTTCCCTTGAGGAAATAAATATTTTTTGCAGGTGATGCCGTAAAGAACACTGAAACACAAATTAGAAAAGCATGTACAAACCTCAAGAAATTGCACTTAAAGGTAGATAACAGAATGAGGTTCATCGTGGGGGAAACGCAGACTAATAGTAACAATACATTTGGGAAAGAGTGATCTACAACGCAGATAGTCAAGCCGTGAGTGGGCGAGGTCTAGCCAGAATGCTGCGCCGGGGAAGGGGGTGAGAAAATTCAGCACTTGCAATGCGATACTGTAGAAAAACAGACCATCACTATTTAAGCCAGTGTAGACACTGCCAACTCCAAGCTTACACAGAATGAGAGCAAAAGGACCTCCCCATCTAACACTTAAACTCATTGAGATTCCTTAAGATGAATCTGTTGGCATTTCCATCAGTTGATACTTGTAAACATTAAACACCAAAGAAATTATCTCAGAGGTTATACAGTATGAAGGAAATACCACAACTAGTATCAAGGTAGAGCGAAAAGACAACAGGCACTTTTCTTTTTGAGGCAAGGTATTTTTTTTAAACTCTCAGGATATCTCATTGTAGGATGATGATCAGGAGGGAGGAGGTGAGAGAGATAGACCCCGTTTCCCTTTTTCTGCCCGATTTGGAGGGCCTGATAAAAATTCATGAAACCAAGAAATAAAGGGTGCCTAAGGATGGTTTAAAAAATGGACCATAAATTTATAAAACAGTTTATAAAATTAGCCAGTGGTAAATAACTAGAAGTTTCTTGGGGGTCTGTAAGTATCTGAATATGTCTAGCCGCTCCACCAATAAATGGGAAATCATATTCAATCAGAATATCAAAACTTTACCAAGCACTAAATCAATTCTCAAAATACATGCATGTATGATTGGTTACACAATAAGCGTATCAGGACAGTCACCAAGTATTAAGGTTATTGTTAAAAAGTTTTTGTTTTATCAATACTATGTTCAAGGCTTATTACTAGATGGCACTACATTATCGAAGCCTAGGTAAACTGGCATTTCAGTAATAAGATTTCATTTTGAAGGAATAACATTATTAAAGAGTTACAGGATCTTTTCCAAATTCCAAACACAATGTTAAATGTTTCTATTTAAGGGAGTGAGTCCGTGAGGGAGGAGTTGGGAGCTGCTATTAAAAATAATTATTTAGGAGTCAATAGAGGAGAGTCATCAGTCATGAACTATAAGAACAAAAGCCAATGTTCAATATTGACCTGTACTTGGCAAATCAATTGACTATATGAAAGTCTCTTTGATATAGTTCTTTTTTTTTTATTGTTTTATTTATTTATTTGACAGACAGAGATCACAAGTAGGCAGAGCGACAGGCAGAGAGAGAGGGAAGAAGGCTCCCAGCTGAGCAGAGAGCCTGATGCAGGACTCGATCCCAGGACCCTTAGATCATGACCTGAGCAGAAGGCAGAGGCTCAACCCACTGAGCCACCCAGGCTCACCCTTGATACAGTTCTTTATTGGACACTGCATTCTGATAACTATCTTGGGCTTGGTTTAACAAACATTTTATGAGAGCTTTTGACAAGGTAGGCACTGTTAAAATTAGAGATACAGAATGATCAAGATATGGCCACTGTCCTCACCACAGAGAATCCCAACCCAAACAGGCAAGGACAGTGAAAGAGATTGGGACAGGGTGCAGCACAGAGCCCAAGAGGGAATCGTCATTCAGGGCGTGGAAGCGGGAGATGGGGAAATGGAGGTCAGGGAAGGGTCAGTTGGAAGAGGTGATACTTAAGTTCAGACAAAACTGTGAATTTTCATCTCCTTAAGCTCAAGTGTGGAATAGAAATTGTCATTTTAAGAGCAAATACTAAAAAAAAAATAATATTCATCTTCTACTCTGATCAATGAAACAAATGGTTTCGGGTAGATCTATTTATTTGTACATATTTGAGGCTACGATAGAGGCTTATTATTCAGACAGATTCTTCTAAGAAATAAAATTCTTGGAATTTGCCCGGACTCATGCCAAAGCATATTGTTCACAATCAGATTAAATTTACCATACTCTTATGTCCAAAGAGAGTGATCCATCGGACGCTTAATGTAGAATGCTAATTTAGAAATATGTCAGAAGCCAGACAGTCTTTCAGAAGGAATTCCGTAGAAGTTAATCAGAGCTTAGAGATCAGATGAGCTTCCATTTGCATATGATTTCTCTACACCGCGTCTGCAGACAGCAGGTTGCTTACATAAAAACTCTCTCAGTCTCTGCTTCCTGCCATTTGATTTGGCAACAACTCCAGATGTCCCCAAGGAGCACTGGGTGTGGTGCATAAACAATGAATTTAGGAACAATGAAAAAAAAAATTTTTTTAAGTTACATAATGACTGTTGCTGGACATTGGAATTGCTTTAGGAATGGGTATTTGCAATTCATTTTCCCTTCATGATGGTCTTAAAAATCCATCCTGTCAAAAATGTTTTTTTAAAGTCCTTGAGTCCTCCCCCACCTGTAGCACATTCAGAAGAAAGGCTGTCAGAGTTTTCAAAAAAGTGATTCCCTGTGTTAGGATGAGCATTGATTCCCAGAACCTTGGTGGTAAAAGGAGCCTTTGATAAATCACTTAGTTAAGTCCCTTCATCTTATCACTGAGGAATACTGAGGCCTGATGAAGTCAAAGGGATTGCCCATGACCAAGCAGCAAGATAACTGTGGTGACAGGACAGAAGGACTTCGTCTCCATCTTCCAAGGTCAGGGTCCCTGACACCTTGAACTTGAAGGCACATACAGATCTCTTAGGAATCTTATTAAAATGCAGATTCTTATTCAGTAGTTATGAACTGGAGGCCCAAGATTCTGCATTTCTATTAATAAGATCCCAGGGGATGATGACAATATGGGTCCATGAACCACACTTAGAATAATAATAAGGCTTTACCCTAAAAAAAATTTATTGGAGTGAAGGCAAACATTAGCATAAGGATAGTTTGGGTTCAGGTACGACTGGCATCAAAAAAGATTCCAAAAAAGATTGGCAAACCTTCAGCAGGTCTGGTGTTACTATACCAAATAGTCTATGTCATCTTATGATGGAGATAAACCACCATGCCATAATGCCAGTTTCCTAGGAAATGTCATTTTAGAAGTCAGACTAATTAGAAAATTGTCTGGGTAAGATTTTTTATCTGCTTCACCTAGTTGTCCTGTGCCTTCTCACCTCAAAACTGGCATCCAAGATGCATAAATGACAATTTTCTAATAATGCATTCCTTAAAGGACTTACGGTTCTTCAGCTATATGTTAATTTCATGATCCTTGAATCAATGCACTTCTTACCTCAAATGGTTCTCCCCCACATCCCCTGCCACACACACAGTGTTCACATGTCTTATACCATGTTTATTGTATGGAACGAGTGGATTATTGTGTGATCATCATGAGAATTCTAATTTTTATCAAGAATGCAAACAGGAAAAAAAAAAAAGAATGCAAACAGGTAAGATGAAATGGTCATTACGGAATGTATCCTTAATTCTGGATTACCTACTTACTGTAGGGTATGCCCATGTGGATTCGTAGCCCTGGTTTAGAAACAAATAGACAAACAAAACCCTGTGTATTTCAGAAGTCATTATGTGAAATAAGTTCTATGGGAAACAGGTTTCCATGTATTTTTCTCATATATCTGTGAAGAAATTCTTACTGAAGCATGTATAATGCCATCTGTATGAAAAATGGCCCGGCCTCACAGACTACGATCTTATTTCTGGATTTCTCTAGGTAGATCTTCCTCTATTCACTGCTGCAAACATATTCTAACCAAAAATAACCAGTTTAATAATATAAAAGTGTTTTCAAGGGTTGAAAAGCGCTATTTCAATACAAGATGTTTGTCGTTAAGTTTATTGATAATACACTAATGATCATAATAACACTTTACGTTTGCACAAGAACTCATGGGACTAAGAATCAAGAAGTGCTTGTATTTTATCTTATAGGCCATTCTTCTTGAAATAGGAAAGTTAGATATACCAAATCACTTGGTAATAATTTTTTGGCATTGAATGTAGTTTTAAGGGGAATGAAAAATATCACCCTTACACTTGTAATAATGAATAGTTTTATTCACATTTCTTTGGTGCCAAAAAAAAAAAGTGTTTATTCTTATTTACTCTGGAGAAGACAGGGTCATGTGTAAATCACAAGGTGTGTGAGGTCACAGCTACATTTTATTAGGTGCTTTGCGTGGTGGTTATGGTATAGCTCAACTATTAATAGTAATCACAGCTACAGGTGTCAGGCATCTATGAGTTTGCTTGCCTAGAACCTTTTTGATGGCCCTATTTACTAGAGCATGTTATTGGGTGCAATGAATCCAGTATGAAATGCTTTAGTTACTGGTATAACGGCAACAAAAAGAACAACTAGAAAGGACTTCCAAAGTTAGGCACATCCCCGCATCACCACCTTGTGAACAATGTGGGTGAAGGAATGTTGAGTAAAATGAAAATTTTTACACCATGGAAAGACAGTTTCACCTTGAATACGAAGTGACCTCTATTCAGTATAACTGGAGAAGAGTAGCTGTCTAAATTTTAAAAATGGATTTGCCTTTGATTTGGGATCCATGGGTGAAGGGAAATGTCTGCTAATCAATTATCTGCCTCTTTCTGTTATGAGGTATTAAAAATGAGACCTAATTTGTAGTACCTTTAAGAAAAAAGGAAATATAGTTATTCTTGTCCGTAATCACGAGAGTATATAAGCGCTTGACTTCTATTGTAGTGCGATGATTGAACGAACATAAAAGTAGGCATGACTATACAGAACTGAGTGTATAGAGAGAGAAAAGCTCAGGATCATTTAAATAATAAAAGATCATGGATGGAACCGTGGAAGTCCTTACCAAAACCAGCGTTTTAACAAGGTGTAGGAGTCAGTGCCCAGTGGCAAATAAGGAAATGCAAAAAGGGAAGGTGACTTAGCGGCCCAGGCCTTGCCAGCCCTGCTCAACTTTTCAACCTCCCTCAAGTTAAATTTCAGTCAGCTGTCCTTAGGAAGACCGAAGCAAACCACCACCAAAATATGTGCCCCACAGTTGTCATGAAACATGGTTTTTAAAAATGTGTTCTTTTCCTTTCCTTTATGTTGTTCAATCACCAGGTCATTGTAGGAATCTCCATATTCTCTAGGAGGAAAATTGCCAGTCTGAAAATTCAGTGTCTGTAGCGTTCTATTGCTTATCACATTTTTGCCCTCTAGGTGCCAACCTGGATTCACTGGAGCAAGATGTACTGAGAATGTGCCCATGAAAGTCCAAAACCAAGAAAGTATGTTAAAATAATCTGAAATTTGCTCTCTCCCCCAAACTACAGCAACAATTACTACCACTTGGTGGTTTTACATTTCAGTGGTAACTGATTCCTTTTGTCCTAACAATGGTTTAAGCACTCGGGGCGTAAACTCCTTCAGCACGAGCTTGTTTCATTCTCTCCCAGCGTGGACTCCAAAGACCATCGAGGTAAATGACCACCAACGTGGCCAGCAAGGCTGGCAACCGTGACAGGCAGGCCAACCAAAAAAAAAAAAAAAAAAAGTTTCCTTCTAACACCTTTGACCAAAGCCCTCAGATGGAAAACGGACTCGAAGAAAACCTCCGAGTTCATTGTAGGTGAGTCCCTTTGAAAGAAAACTGACCCTTAAGATGCTGCCATCTTTCCGCCCTACAGACCTGACGACCGCATTTTGTCCCAGTCTTGAGTCCTTTGGAGGAAATGCCAGAGACTGGAAACCATGGTTAGGACAAAGACTCAGTTCCTGAGGGTGAACTCACCAAGTTCAGTCAAATGACACTGAAGGAGCTTCTTTCTAGCGTGTATTCACCTCTTCTCTTTTTCTCTGTTTTTTCTACCATTGTTTTTTGTTTCTTCTCTCAGGTGCCCAAATGAGTTTACTGGTGATCGCTGCCAAAACTACGTAATGGCCAGCTTCTACAGTACGTCCACTCCCTTTCTGTCTCTGCCTGAGTAGGAGCATGCTCAGTCGGTGCCGCTTTCTTGTTGCTGCATCTCCCCTCAGATCTCACCTAGAACTAGATGCGTTTTACCAGGTCTAACCTTGACTTGCCTCTGCCTGTCGCATGAGAACATTAACACAAGCGATTGTATTACTTCCTCTGTTCGTGACTAGTTGGCTCTGAGATACTAATAGGTGTGTGAGGCTCCGGATGCTTCTGAAATTGAAACTGAATAATGTGATCCAAGACGATAGTCCTTATCCCACAGCGCAATCACAATAAAGGCATTTAAAAGTCTCACTTTTATTGGTAAAATAAAATCATTCTGCTAAGCAGTCCATCTTCTTTATAAAAAACGGCAACGTCCTGAAAAGGATGCTGCTAAGTTGTAATCAGTATGCACTTGAAATGATGGTAAGTTAATTTTGGCTCAGAATGTGTTATTTATAACAAATAAACATACTAAAAAGAGTTCAGATGTTTCTCTTCATTAACAGTTTGCATTTAGTTATTAAAAAAGGCACTGAGTAAGAAAATTACAAACAAACATGGCACAGCAAATGAGATAGCCTGGCTTCTCCTTACGATGCTTAGGAAACAAGTGATTCAGGACTAGTTTAAATAATCATTTATGTTAGCATTCCTTTATGCTGGTGTCAAGGATAATTTTAGGAACAAATAGGTTTTGTAAAAATATTATTGACTTTGAAATATAGTACTTTACCTCTAGATAGATATTTTTAAATGCAGAACTGGGAAATTTTGATGGGTCTCAATGGCTTCATGAGATTTTGAACATTCCTAAATGACCCAATTCACATGTATGTAATTTGCATGGATAACTAAATTATGTAATTTGTCCGGCTCTTGTGAACTGGGCTATTGCTTTTCTTTCTGGAGCTTTTGGAAGGATTATATTTAAGGTGGAGTCCATGTAGTTATCCTTTGAGATCAGAGATCGACAATTCTTTTTTCCTGTGAAAGATCAGATAGTAAAGACTACAGGTTTTGCAGGTGATAACGTCACCCGCACAAACCACTAATTCTGCCAGCTCAGCACAAAAGCCCCTGGAGACAGTGTGTGAACTGATGAGCATAGCTGTGCACTATTAAAACTTTATTTACACAACTAATGAATCATTGAACATGACATCAGAAACTAACTATGTACTACACAGTGGCTAACTTGAACTTAATAAAATAAAATAAAACTTTATTTACAAAAGGAGGCAATGGGCTGGATTTATCAACCCCTGATTTGGATTGTCAGTTGCTGAACCTGAAAAATATTTCACATGGCTTATCGGTGTAAAGTCATGTAACACAAGAAACAGTGATATGAGCAAGTCATTGGGGGACCCTAAAAGAATCAGATTTCCCTTTACTTGCATGCACGCAAAGAATAAGATTCTGCTCCTCCTGTTAACACTCATGGAAGAATAAATTTCATGGAAAAATTAATTTCCTATGCATATGGGGAGATCACATCCATAATATTCAATCATTTATTTAGAGAGGTGGTGCTTTCTGTGTATTTACATAGGCAGCATATCGAAGGCTATGTCCTAGGCCCCTTTCTGTTGGGAAAAATTAGTAAATTGGCATTTGCTAAATTTTCAAACACAGTCTTCCCTTTATCCACAAGTCTTTAAATAATACACATTTAGTGGACCCGATTTTTCTCCCCATAGCTATAGATTAATCTTCTTAAAGGTAGGTAAGATGCAAAGTAAAAACAGAAGTAATAGAATTTTACTCATTATAGTAAAGCCATTCCTTTTAGAAATCAGTTTGTATTCAAAACCACAGATTTCGCAAATCACGTGCCTGTGTAAATAACAACAGCATCGTATTTTAGAATTTTGTGAAAATTCCGAACGTTTATATTACACTTAAATTTTTGGTGTTATGTAGAGTTCTATTGTGCCCTGGAGGCTGTGTTAGGCCCCTATCTAGAGAAAAGCATTTTTTTAAAAATGAAGCTATTTCCCCAAATAATGATGCGGTTTAGGTCTGACAGTAGTAACCAGAGAAAATGTTTTCAACTTCTATTTTAGATCATTTTTTCCTAAGATATTTCCAAATAGCCACTATCCAATCAGAGTGTGATTCCGTAAATAAATTCTTCAGTAAGCTTTCGATCGCACTGCTGGAAGATATCCAGGAAGGCAGTGTTCCTATTTACCCAGAGGTAACAAAGATTGATAGGAAGCACATTTCTGAACAGAAGCTGTAAATGGCCAGGCTTTGATGCCACCTCAGAACTAGAAATTCAAAAAACACCTTTCAGAAATTGCTTTCCAAAATTGTCTTGCCCAGAGTTAATTTCCTAACCCCAATGCCTTAAGTTCTCAACGCAATGCAATGCAAATCCCTATAGAGAAGGCAGGAAAATAAATTGTGCTGCTTTAAGAACTTTATGTTCAAGTAGCAATGTCGTGTGCACGATGAATAAAAAATGTCACCACAGTGGTAACGATTAAAAACTTAATTGTGTTCAGAATGTCTGAAACACATATATAAATTTTAAAAGAAAAGCTGCGGAGAGAAACATTTTTTTCAACTTTACCAAACTACATTTTCCAATCAAAGTATGGCATTCTAAAAAAGGTACACTTTTTAAAATGCTTATTAATGCATAACTTACATTATTAGGATTTGATGCAGTTTTTCTGGCCAGAGTATCCTGTGGGCACTTATCGATTTGTAAAAACGGATTTAAAGTATGAAAGGAAAGAACAAATATATATTTTATAGGGCTTTCTTGAAGGCAGCCATTTGCCTCAAAATAAAACATCTTTGGAATACTTTCTAGGAAAATGTTGTCAAGGTTACTCAGCTTCAAATTTGACCTATCTTGACACAGAATTCCTTCTTTAAAGGACTGTGTTCATCACTGTGGGGTATGTTGGGGTGGGGTACCAACAGTTCATAACAGATTTATAGACTTATTGGACAGAATAAAAAAGCATTCACAGCTTCAGTAGAGGTAGTATGGGGCGAGTATGTCATGCATAAACTAAAATATAATAGGAAGTAGTTATCAAATAGCCCAAATTACAGAATATTCTTAAAGACTACAATTTTAGAACTTTCAAGCGTATTCTTGGAATGAGTAAACCCAACAGATATCCTTAAACGTAATTTTGAATCAGAGGTTCCTAGTGCATAAATGACTTGTGTTGATTTCTAGATGCTCTGAAGCTATTCATTTATTTATCCAACATGTGTATCTTGCTGACAGTAGAATAAAGGCACAATCCATGACAAACTGTCACAAAGCCCAGCTGAGTGTTAGTGAGACTTTATTGCATGTGTGTCGGAGAGTGTGCTCATGTGCACGGGGAAACTTGGGAGCGAAGAGAAAGTCTCCTATTACATTTCAAAAGGCTCAGTGGCAATACGGATTTGTATATGTGGGGGAAAAAAGTACCTACATTTGTAAAGGTAAGTCAAAAACTCAAAGTCGGATAGTAAATTGGTCCCATTTAGCACTAGCCTTGACAGACCTCCTTAAGAAGTCTCAGGGCTGCAGCAAGTCAGGACTCTACCTATGTCTTTGATATTATTTGCATAAGGAGGACCAAGATATTAAAGAGTAAAATCCTGAATGTCATCACATTTTAACAGAAACCACAAAATGCACGCACAGATAAATTTTGGTTTAAAAAAAGGTGTCTTATTGTTCTTTTCTCTGATGCAATTGAGAATTTAAATTAGCCTACAGGTTAATCAGTTCTCTTCAAACAATTATAAATTCCTAAAGCAAAGGATTAGTGAGTCAATATTTATTAGTTTCTGCAGACTCTTAGATTTAAATTAATTTTTTAGATTGCTTACTGCACAGCAGGAAATCACATGTAGTAAAGGAAACAATTGTTTACAGTAACCTTTGTGTTTTTGAATTATTAATTTAATTTGAAAAATGTAGTGACTAGACAGAAGTGCAATAGGAAGCGTATGATACATAACGAGCCTAAGACAACATTAGATTAAATAGAACAGATAGAAAGTAATAACCTTTTCAAAAATTAAAATTATTTGTGTATTCCGCTTTTCTTGACTCACAATGAAAGGAATGTAGCCACCAATAGTAAGAATAAATTAGAGCAGTATCTGCTCCACATTGAGAATGACTGATGCATGTTTCCTCTGCTTGTTTCCTTGTTAGGGCTTATGGCCAGAAGAGATTCCAATTTTAAGTACCAATTTCCCTTTGAATTATTTGAAATTGGAGCTGCCTGATATGAATGACTTCCCATGAAATGAAATTATAGTTAGGCTCACAGACTTACCTATAAAACTGTAAATGCAGTAATATGTATGCATGGGCATGCTACTAATTTTATTGAAGACTTAACCAAGCTTTCTACGCAACTAATATAGATCATTAGCAGTGTTCATGTAGGCATGGAATAATGATTCTCTGGAAAAAGTTTCTGTCGATCTCTCTTGATTTTAACCCTTAAATTATTACTGACCGGTAGGAGGAAAAGGCATAAGATGGAAGGGATTCTAGGGAGAAAAACTGAGTCACATCTTCAAGGAAATGTGTAAGGAAATTTATTATCACTTCCTTGGAAAATGAATTCTTGTACTTGACATCCCAAAATTTATATAAAGGGAGCAGATGGTCGGGGAGGCCGCCATTTTGTCAAAATGAGTGTCGCACAGAAACAAGTGAAGTTTATTTAGATTTGAATAAATTGTGATTTTACTGTGAACCTTGTGCAACTGATTTAATCCTAAATCCTCTGGCTTTTAATTTATGAAAAGTTTAGGTTATTTGCCTGAGTACCCTTGACACAGGGCAGACTGAACTATTCTATATTATTGTTACTTGATATACTCTTTGATTTCTTTTTTAATCTGGAAGCTTCATTTCCTTAAGAGGGGGAAAGTTTTTAAAGTCTAAATTCTTGGGTATACCCCAGAAGCTTTCAGAGTTTTCCTGGCCATTAATTAGTTAAAAATAAACCTGCATGCAATTAAGTGGCCCAAGGTAGATCTCCAGATAGGTCTGTTTTCTGAGCTCTTAACCCTTTTGCTGTTAGCCGCCATATTTCATGGCTCCTTTATTCCACAGTGTCTCCCTGTGACACATGTGTGAGGATCTTAAGCATTTTGTCAGTGAGAAGTTAATTGGTCCAAAGTCACTGCACAGATCAATGGCAGAGGCAGGACCTAGAACCAGGACAAGCCAGCACACTTGGATTTTCTGCTCTGTACTTGAAGTGATTTGTCCATGCCCAAACTGATGTTTCTGTACAAGAACTACCCCTCAACTGCATGTTTTCAAACTCAAGAGGTGCCGTGTCCTATTTTTTGGACCACCATGGTATCTCTGCCTCGAGGGATTGAGACCCTGAATCTCCGTTTTCATTCCGCCCTTCCTTTCCACATGCCTCTCCACCACATGCGGGCAAATAAGGAATCCTAACGGGTCCCACCTGATGAAACTCATTCACAATTTTTTGCTTCAAGAATGGAAAGTATCATTTCTGGAGGTTTTGGGGATTTATTTTTAATTGGCCCACGTTCCCCATTTCTTCACTGGAGGCTGTGTAGTTTCTGCTAGTCCTGACATCCGAGAGCCTCCAGGGACACATCTGCCAGGACTGTGGGCTGTGAGCTCGCGCCTTTGAGCCCCCTTGGGGGGAGCCCTGCAACACCTCCGAGCCATGTGCCCTCGTGGGCGGCGGAGCTCGGCACCGTGGAGTGCCCACCGAATTGGTTGTTATTTGAGGGAGTCCTACATTAACTAAGGACCTCAAGAATTGGATCCTTCCTGAAGCCGCCTCTTTTTTTTTTTTTTTTTTTTTAAACTCTTTGGAAAAATGAGGCATTGAGGGTTGTCCAATGCCACAGAAGAGTTACTGGGAAAATCTGGAAGCCAGATCTGTGCCCCAATCCCAATTCCCTCTCTGGCTTTTTGGGCAGAAGCGTTTGTTGCTTTCTGTGAATGAAACGTTATGTAAGTGGTGGAGAAAGTGAAAAGTTAGGAGCAGAAAAGGAGATAGGGTTTTTTTTTATTTGTTTTTGGGGGTTTTGTTTGTTTGTTTGTTTGTTTGTTTTTTATAACCAAACAACAAGAAATGTGTAGAGCGTGACTGTCCAAACTTGGAAAAATGTGAATCCAACGCAATAAAAATTTCAGACCAAATTGCGGTACTCTTGGCTTCTACTCCTGGCTCTGCCACCATGTGCCTTTGGGTAAAAAACAAAATCACCTCCCTGGCACTTTGCTTCTGCCTTTTCAAGAGAGGAATGAAATAATACCGAATGCCTTTTTTTAATTTTTCATTAGAAATACAGTATTTCTGTTCCCAGAGGATTAAGTACCATAGAGGATAGTTCAGCAGTACAACTTCTCCCTCAGTAAGGTCTTTTAAGGGTTAATAAAGACAGGGTGTGCTGGTATTTGCACACCTCTTTAAAAAGAGAAGTTCCCTATGCGGACTCACGGAGGCGTACCTGAGCACTGCTTCCTTAACCACCCGCCATTTGTCCTGTTCAATGTGCACGCCCAGAGAGCCGTTAATAGTCATGTGTAATGTGTTTTGGAGTGCAGTGTATTGCTCTTTTCTGAAACTTTTTTCCCTTTCTTTCTTTTTTTTGTCAACTTTCTGCATTGGCAGAGCATCTTGGGATTGAATTTATGGGTATGAACCAATCATCATTCCTTTTAGCCTGCAGAATTTAGAACCTATGAGCTGAAATCTTTTCCCTTCCTACTCTTACCTTCCAGTTCCTAACTAATTTCCTTTTCCTTCAGAAGGGATCATACAGCTATAACAATGATTTCTTTGCTTCTAATCTATGATTAGTTTACTGAAATGTCACTGAGTGCAGCAGTTTCTAGATTCCCACACTTAGAGTTTAAAAATCACATCACCTACTGCAAAGTCACATATAGCCCACGTTCCTTGACCCTCTGATTGGATCTGACCAGGCTGTTATTTCAGAGCGGGTGGGGGTGGGGGGGGAGGGGGGGCAGGGGGGGGGGGGGGGGAGTAAGTCGGAGAGGTGCGTAAGGCTATGGGAGGAACCAAACCAGGCCTGAGGGAAGAAAAGAAGCTCTAAATGCATCAGCTTAAAAAACACACCACATCTTAGGCAGATGAGAATGTGACATACACTGTAAAAAATCACCCACTTGATAGAGTAACATAGAAAGTCCTTATACTGCAACACGATATTGTATCCACAGACTCTGATTTTCTGGGGATATCCAGTCCCTCCTCTAGTCAACTTCATTATCTTAGGAGCAAGGAAATAGAAAACAGAAAGAAATATACCCAGTGCTATTTTAGGTGGAAATTCTAGTGCTAATGGAATTAACCTTGAGTCACTTAGATTATCCAGACCTGTAATCAAATAGAAATGTTCACACTGTAAACATAAAATAGTATCTCTTATGAGCCTATGAATCTGGGGCATAGTCCCTTTGAAGGCCTTTGTCCTAAATAATTGGGAGACAGGGCCAGTCTCGAGAGTAGAGGGAAGCCATTCTGTCATCCCAGAGGCTCCCTGAACACCTCCCGCAGTGCTGGAATGTGGCCGTGGGTCAACAAAGTGATGTCCTGATTAGCAGCTGGTGTCGATGATGTCATGCAATGAGGGTGCCCTGCAGCATAGCTGCTACTCTCTTTTAGATGAGAGCATCACAGTCCATACCTAATCTACGTTCCATAATTTCTGTAAAATAAGGCTGTTGTAAGTTCTGTCTGTGACAGGGATAGAAACTCAACCATCCCCACCCCCAAAAAAACTTTGAAGAGAAACTATTCATTTGTTGAGAAAACCCCCGCTTACATGTGAGTGATCCTTTGCACATTGGAGAACATCTCCCAAGAGTGAGAAGCACGAAAGTTCCCTCCAACGCCGCTCAGGTGGCAGGTTATCTACTTGATGAGAGGGATCTGTTCAGATCACCTCCCTCAGGATAAAAATTGTCCCACTACTAAAAAGGCTTACCGGCCTTTCCTGCAGGGAGGAATAAAATCTACCATCACCTCCTCCTTTTCCTTAATAGCATCTCTGTCCCATTTTAATCATTTTAGGGTCTAACTAGAATTTAATATTTCTATTCCCAGACAATGAGGTAGGGCAATGGGTAGTTCAGATATAGGACTTCTCCCTCAGCGTGATCTGAAGGGTCAGGAAAGGTACATGGTGCTGGCACCTGCGTACCTCTTAAAGGCGCACGGTCCAGAGACTCCATAGTCCCATGACAGCCAGTGTACTAAGCCAGAACATTCCCTTTAAGGAAAATCAGACCTTAAAGGTCAATTAACAGTGAGAAGGACAAGGCTTCTGTCTCTTAGCCTGGCTAGATCAGACTGGAAAACATGCTTGATCTGATTGACTTCAATGCGTCCAGCCAAACCATAGAGTAAAGACTCAGAAGCATTTCCAATCATTACGGCAGATCCGCCAACTGGACTGACAGATTCTTTTTTTCAGCACTGCCTCTAATTTGCTCTTGCCCTACTGACCCTGTCACACTAGGGAAAAAAATAAGGGGAACGGGGGTGAAACGAACCCATTGTTTATATGATTGTTCATCAAGTAGTTTTAACACATTCGTAATGTGGGGGGGGGGGGGGGGGGAATCCCCTGATCTAGTAAATCACTGGAAAGTGAAATATAAACGAAGATGAGAAAACATAGAATGTATTCTGTAAATGCTGTTGTGAATACAGAATCTTAATCCTACATCTGTATTCTAAGGGCCTTGTCTTTCATTGGTTCATTTTAGCACTTTGGCTTTATACACTTTGGCCTTCACTGAGCTTGCCTTTTTATTTCCGTGACCAATTTCACTGGAAAAACATGTGTCTTCCCACATAACCTGGGCAGAGCGGTGAGTCAGCGTGCCACATCTGCTGACAACCTGAGGTCGATCTATTCTTTTATGATTAGCAACCACCAACAATCTTGTCAACGGAATCCCCAGGAGTACCCAGGATGCCCTTTCCCCCTTCAGTCCTTAGATACATCCCATTTTTGTAGTTGTCAGAAGTAACTTACCAGCTTTTTCTAAAGATGGGATGTTAAAATGCTAGAGCTACCAAGCCCTCACCCTTTCAAAAGAAGCCAAGAGAGTGAGCGAAAGAGGGCACGGTAAAGCAGGGATTTCATTTTCGTGGCAATGATACTTGAACGTGGCTGTTTCTAAACCAACTGGTCACACCCAGAGGAGCCCTGCAACCCCCGGGCCCCTCGAGAAGGGACTGGGGGTGGCGGGGACAGGGGGGCACCGCCTCTCCTTCTTAGACTAACGCTAAAAACCGATCCACAGGCCAGGTCTCCGAGGAGACCCTGGGGCACCTGCTCACAGATTACCACCTTGTCAAATGTGATTCCCTGTCCTGGGGCTCTGGGGGAGGGGAGGCGGCAGACACAGCAATTAACACAGAAGCATTCACATTCCACATCCTCAGCTGACTTTCTCGGCACAAAAATATGTGACCCCACTCTATGTCTCCTGGGTCATTGTCTCACTGCAATGCACCAGCTGCTTTGCTTCCTAATTGTGGCTTCCACGTGACGGCCAGCCTAGGGTAGGCGTTATGCTGTATGGGGTCACCCTTCCAACTTCGCACCCACCCTCTCTTCCCACCCAGCATTTCCTCCCTCTGCTTTTCTTTTGTTTATTTATTTTTCCTCCCTTAGTATCAGGCATGCCATCCCAGGGACTTCAGATGGCTCCTTCACTTTTAATCTTGTTTTCCCTCCCACCTGCCTTCCTCCCTCTCTCCGTCATTCTGTCAGTCTGTCTGTCCTCTGGGTTTGTTTTTTTCCCCCCTCCCACTTCCGACCCTTTTGGTTTGTTTTTGTATAATTTCTGCAGCATTCTAGTCTTTTACCCACTGACTTCTATTCTCCTTCTCCTCCTGTTAATAAACAGTGCTATATTAATTTGATTTGACAATGTTCCTGACCTGTTAACTGGAATTTGATTACCATGGGCTTGGCTTGTAGGAAATGTTTTGTTTAATGATAAGGTCTACTGTATCACAGAAATTAAAATGCACCTTTTCATTTCAAGAAAACTTCCTGCGACTCGCCCTCTTTCAGTAAAGAAAATTGAAAATGTTCCCTAAGGCCCCATGTTGATGTCCAGATAAGAGACCTCAATTTGTATAATACCCCCCGGTTTTTGACCAGCGCATTAATCAATTTGGCAAGTTCAGCTTACAATGTTTATGATGTACCAGTCTGAGTTCTCTTCATCAGTGAACTTGTGAATGTCCTCCAATAAATGTAATTAGACTGGTTGGAGGCTCAGTTCCTAAGAGATCAGGTTCGCCATTAAATCTGCCAATCTCGAGAAGAGCCTGACCTACCAAAGTATAATCAAGGGATCCCTCCCCAAAACGGATTTGCAAATAGAAAGACTTCCGTGAATAAAAGACCAGTTGCATTGAAGAACCCAAAGTTCTAAGCATCACCCTCCCCTCGTGTGACCTCCTTGAGCTGACATGCCAAGCCCTCACTATAGGGCTGTAAAATCTAGTCCAAGTCGCATATCCCATGTGCTAGTGGTTTCTTTACACACATCAATTAGGTTTCTAAGTACAGTCAGTGAAGTGATAATAATTGTCCTTCAAAGGACAAATCTCCATCTTGGCCCCGGACTATCCTACCCACCATATTGGATTTTCTCTGATACAGTGCCCTGCTCTCCCCACCGTGGCGCTTATAACATGTTCACATGTTACCTTTAAATTGTAGGGATCCTGCCTCGGTATTGTTGCTAACTACAAGTCAAGCTCATGTTTGCAAATGTTTTTGACTTTATTTCTTAAGTTAGAAATGGCTCCTTGTAAAGACCACCGGAATATAAACTGGCTGGGAAATCAAAAGAGATTTGGGAGGGGAGAAGAGGGGAGAGACGAGGGCGAGGACTGCCCCAGTGGTTCCAATCCCAGCTCCTTTTATTGGCTTTGATTCCTGTTGCCTTTGCAAGAGTTTTGGTTTTTTAAATTAAAAACTACAATTTTAACTAAATCATTATTTTCTAATTAATGTTTATGATTTGCCAGTTTAATGCATATATATTTATAGCTTTTAAGTAAAGTAATTTAATAGTATAATTTCTTATTGCAAATGGCCCCAGCTGCCTTAGCTGTTTAAGCTCAGAGTATAACGCAGCCTATGCTGTACCTTAAGTATGTCTGCAGAAGTGATGAACTGTCACATATTTACTTTCTTGTGAACATGGACAGTGCCATGCCGCATGCCAACTATTCAGTTATTAAGTCCTGGTGAGTGTAATGGGGCTTTGGTGACGTGTGCTCTCATCCCTTTCCAGAAGCGGAGGAGCTCTACCAGAAGAGAGTGCTGACCATCACCGGCATCTGCATCGCCTTGCTTGTGGTTGGCATCATGTGTGTGGTGGCCTACTGCAAAACCAAGTAAACCTTCCTCCTCCGTGCCTCTCTCCCCTCAGCACAGAGAAGACGGCCTAGCCGGCCCAGGGCTCTGCAGAGAGTGTTTGCAACAGCCTAGTCTTGAAAAGCGGGAGTGGGGAGGCAGGGGGGCGTTTCTGCTCATTTTTTTTTCCTCTAAGTAATCTATTTTGAGGACTTTTTCTGTAACTAGAAAGCTTTGCCTGTTTGTGTGAAAGGGTTCAGAAGACTTGTGGTCATCGGCTGTAACCTGTGACCTGGGAAAGGGTTGGAGGGACGGGCTTCTGGGGCAGGTATGTGTGGACGAGGGTGGGCCCGCCACATCCTGAGAGGACAATGGTAGGCCCCCAAGGTGTGCCTGTCATGTCACTGCTGAAATTGTGTCCCACTCTGCACTCAGACTTAGGAGCTAAAGGAAACTATTTTTTGGCAGTGGTGGCAGTGAAGGTTTTTTAAAACATTATTGCGATGATTTGCCTGTTCCCTCTAATGAGCTTACCGGTTCAAATGCTCTCAAAGTGTGGGATGTACAAAAGGAATCTCATGGGAGGAGAATCAAGCAAATCTTGCTTTGAAAGAAAAGAAAACATTAAAGCAGATTTGTGTTCAGTGTGTCTGGTCCCTTAAGCTGGGTCCATATTAACAAATAGAATTACTGTGTGACCCGAATTCCCTTCACTTTTCTCTCTTACATAGAATTTATGCTTCAAACAGGAAATAATGTTAACAGTTTTGTTTTGTTTTGTTTTGTTGCTTCATCACATAAACTCTCTGACCAATCTTGGGGGCGGATATTATCATGATCTGAATGTTGCTTGAGGAACAAAGACAATATGTTATTAGACCCTAAAATTAAGGAGGTGGATGGCATTTTCTTAATATCCCTGATTTCATGGGTTGCCAGGAATGCATAAGCGATAGAGATAAGCCTTCCTGGAATCTACCTTCTGAGTCTTATTAGATTCAATCTCAGTATTTTAATATCCATTACCTAGTTCTACCAAAAAGTGTTACTAGAGTAAGATCATGTTATAACTGTGCTAAATCTACGGGCAAAATATGTACCTAGCTGCTGTCTTATACAATGCCATTCATGCACACCCACCATATAGAAGGTACAGATTCAAAATTAACCTCATCTCCTTAAGAGACACACAGGCAAAATTATGAATGAAATCAGCCTTATCAAAGGCACAAATTGGTACCTAAGACAAATGACCATCTGTAAGACTCGGACAAAGATGGATAGATCGCGAAAGTTGGCATTTGAGCCAAATATCAACTTGATTTATCTTTTCTTCTCTCTTTTTTTTCCCTATCTCTCAGCAGTCCAGTTAGATTTCTGTAAGAATCCCCACCCCAGCTCCTTAAACGTATTCACTAAGATTGTGTGATTCCACCTCTGTCCGTAGGCAGATTCCGAGACGGAGTGGCATATCCTCCACCAATCTCCTACTTGACTTCCATGTTGGTAGAATCAAGAGTGGACTGTACCAAGAAATGTAAATGATAGAAAAAAAAATAAATCTTCCCTTTTTCAAATCCAGGAAACAACGGAAAAAGCTTCATGACCGTCTTCGGCAGAGTCTGCGGTCTGAACGCAACAACATGGTGAACATAGCCAACGGGCCTCACCACCCCAACCCGCCCCCCGAGAACGTCCAGCTGGTGAATGTATGTTGAGTCTGGCCAGTGGAAAAGCTCAGCATCTCTCCTCCGTTCAGGCACCTTGACGTTTATTTTCTAAAGCTCTTAGGCTCTTAGCTACTGTCATTAATCACTATGGCTTCCAGGAATCCAGGGTTTCACCAGGACAAAATAATGGGAACATTTTTTAAAGTGGATTTGGTTACTGTAAGACCAGTACATTTCCTCTCGTAAAGTATTCATTAAGGGGTTGGAATAATAATATTGGGTTTGTTCTACAGGGAGGGCCTAACTGGAAGAAAGAAAAGAAAAACACATAGAAAAGTAATGAAATTAATGATCCAAGAATCAGAAGGAATTTTTTTTTCATGATTTGAAAATGAAGGCTCCTCCAGTGTCTGACAACCAAGTACTGATAACCGAGCTAAGGGCTTCAGAGTGACTTTTATTAGAGGCATCTCCCAGGACCTGATGATTTACTGATTCTGATTTACAAAGGAAGAAGTTAGGGCATGCAAGGGCCAAATGACTTATCGAACTCCCTTCTCAGTAGCCAAAGTGGGAGAACATAATGCTTTCTTGTTCCCTGACTCTTTCTACCTGATGTCAAACTCTCCAGATTAAATATATCTTTGATGACTCAAATATTCTGTTTAAAATTTACCAAGCACTCGGCTTTTAAATACAACTAGGTCATAGAATATTACATTCTGGAGAGTCTTTGGATGTGATCTTTCAAACCTCCCCTTTTTACAGATGAGGGCCGGAGCTGGACTCCACTTCCCTGGCTTTTAAAGTATCATTCTCCCTATTCCACTGTAATTTTTCCTGTTCTCTGCATTTCCCTCAGGTGTTTGGCTTTTTATAGGCAAAGCTTGAAGGTTACATTGCATTACTATTTTTTGTATCCTATAGAAAAAATATATTTGTGGAGCAAATGTATCCTAGACCCAAGTTCAGAGTTGCTGGTTAGTCAGCTGGCAGCAAGTCTTGTAGCAAGGACCTTCCAGAGAGGAGTAACATGCTGATACATTAGTTCCTTTGGCTGCTTCCCTCCCCTTACCAGTGTTCATTAGAATGTTCTGCACAGTTGATAAATGCATTCAGTCCATGCAGACACACCTACAATCTGTCACTATGTCTGTTATAATATATAGGAAGCAGAATGGCTGTTCGCATTCCAATTATCTCGCAGGCTGTGTTACTTTGGGCTTTATTTAATCTGTCTAAACCCCATTTCTTCATTAGGACAGCAGGCCTAAAAATAACACCTACTCCAAAAAGTTCTTTGAGCATTAAACAAGGCAATCCATATAAAACACTTAGCCCAGTGACATGCAGTGTGTGGTCGATAATTGTTAAGTATTATTTTCATTAGACTCACCAAGGTTCCATTGTCTTTCAAGGACCAAGAGGGAGACGGTACACAGTCTAGAAAGAGCTCATGAATCATGACCTCCCCATCTTTTCCTTAAAGCAAGTGAACCGCACATCCCAGAAAGAGCTACATGGGCTAGCCTTTTCACTAAGAGAACCAACTAGAGAGTTTCAAGCATAACTCAAGTTCTATATTTTTGGGGTTTCCATAAATACATCAGGTTCTTTTACAGCCCACGGCCCCTTGCTTATAAAGTGCCCACTTCATCTGAGAGTGCTCCTTTCCATGCCTTTTTCCGTTTCTCAATTCAATTTGGTGTAAAACGAACAGCATTTAAACACAACTTCGAAATGTATCTCTTTCACTGATTGAAGGCAGGAATAGCTCGTGCGATTTGGTGATGAAAATAAGTAGAATCTACTTGCGCTATATATAGGCCTTCTGTATATTGTGTGCTCTGTCAAGATGTGTAACCTTGACAGCTTCTCTAAGTCCTTCAGATCTCTCAGTGGACTTGTTAGCCTTACCACGGACAACAATTTGAAAATTTCAGTGCTATTATCAGGGCAACATGGGCCCTTGGAAACTGAAAAAGTAAAGTAGATCTAAAATACAGAGATTGTAAAAAATTTTTTTAAATTTTTAAAAAATATCCTCTCCTGACTTGAAATTTGGGATAAGACAAACCATCTCTATGCTTTTGTTTCCTTCAGCCATCTGTTAATCTTCTTCACCCACAACAACTATGACAAAAACGAACATGGAGCAGAAATTTATCTTGAATTCCACCTGCGTTATTGGTTGGAAATAAGATGGAAGAACTAGTTCTGTTTCTGATAAGATGCAGTTAAGATCACAGAAGCCACACTACGTGCGCCTCCAAAGGATGCTTCATTAATTTCATTTACTGAATTGAAAGGCCATATAGCCAGGAGGGGATTTGCCATCTGACCGTTGGAGAAATAGAATGTATCATGAAGTATATGTAGGAGAGCAGGTTTTGTGTGTGATGATGATGATGTTCCTGTTTTGATTAATAGGAATCTTCAAGTTGTGTCTCTTTGTTTATCCAGCAATACGTATCTAAAAATGTCATCTCTAGTGAGCATATTGTTGAGAGAGAAGCGGAGACATCGTTTTCCACCAGTCACTACACCTCAACAGCTCACCACTCCACCACCGTTACCCAGACTCCCAGCCACAGGTATGAGAATGAAAACCATTGCATGGCACTACTCCACGAGAGAACTTCTAGACCTTGCGTTTTGCTCTCACTGCCTAAGAAAGGAGCAGGAGACACATAGGAGGCAAGGACGTATAGCAAAATGTATGATTCGGGACAAAAACAGATTTTGGACATCAAGTGACTCTGCCATTTAATTGCTGTTTAAATTGCAGCCTCCCATTTTTTCAGTACTGAAAGTAAAAATAATACGTACTCACAGGATTGTTGTTCCCCATTTTAGAGATTGTCTTTATTCATGCCTGACTACTCACTGAATTGCTACAATAGAAAATGCATGTCCTAGATGCTCTATAGTAATTAGAAGTTCACCCCTTCCAGTGACTGGGCTGCCCTTGGAAATGTCCAACAGCTGAACTTAACCTCGGGGATTCCCGTGTGAGAGCATGCTACCAAGGGCAACTCGGGGCTGCCCAGTGTAGCTTATGGGCCAAGTGTCTGCCTCTCGAGAACAGAGAGATTGTAAGAACACTTAGTACATACTGACATTTGGTAAATATGTGTTGAACGGATGAACAAGTAAATAAACTCTATCCTTACAAAGCCAAACAAAATCAAGATCCTCTCTAGAGCAAGTAATACTAATTCTATTCTGAGATGAGTAACGTCATCAAATGCTGATAGACCTAAGCGGAATAGTTACCAGATCGCTTCCTTTCATTTCCATTTTTGCAGATCCTTAAAAAATACATATGTATCTCTCTTTTCCTCTCCCATTTCCCCTCCAGCTGGAGCAATGGGCACACTGAAAGCATCCTTTCGGAAAGTCACTCTGTAATCATGATGTCATCAGTAGAAAACAGCAGACACACCAGCCCAACCGGGGGCCCACGAGGACGACTTAATGGCTTGGGAGGCCCTCGTGAATGTAACAGCTTCCTCAGGCATGCTAGAGAAACCCCTGACTCCTACCGAGACTCTCCTCATAGTGAAAGGTAAAACCGAAGGGCAAAACTACCCCAGAGGAGAAAGCACCCCAGTAGCAGAATCCCCATGAGCACCCGTGGTCTCACCTATGGAACTCTGCTCCAACGAGACTAAGGGGCGGCAGTTGCCCCTTCCAGTTCCCTAGTTGATGAAGTCATCTTTTTGTTTGACTGAACTCATTTCTTCTGAGCTGCTCCCATGGTCCCGGGGCCGACGGGCAACAGATTCTTAAGGAGCGGGACTGATTTGACGTGTCCGGGGCAGCTAACCCAGAGGTCGCAGCTCTGACCTTAGGCTCACACCCACTCTGAGCCTCTGTTTTCTCTGCTGTAACTTTAGAGAGATGGCACCAGTGATCGAGAAGGACCCTTCTATAATTCGAATTTGCCAAGTTATCCAAATTCCGGTCTAGCTGGTCTCGTGATCTCGGGTGCTAACTTTTTCTTACCTTCCAGTCTCTCTTAAATCAAATCAAGGGCTGTCATTGCTGACTCTCATGGGGAACTGCTTACGTTCCATCATATAGTATCCCGTTTACAAAATTCGAAAAGAAGGGACAAGTAAATCTTTTGTATGCTGCTGACGCAGTCTTCGCAGGGGGTTTTCAAAGCAGATATTGCTCTATTCCAGAATGTTCTGGCTTTCTTCTGGGGATATTGGATCGGGTTGGGGGGGGCGGGGGGCACAAGGGTTATAGACAAGGTAAAATCAAAAACAGAGGGAAGGAAAGTAAGAGATGCTTCATAGGAATACTGAATTCATAGATTCTCTTTATTCATTTTCACTTAAATTGGGAGAGAGTTAGAGCCAACCAGGATTTGTGGCAGTATCAGTAAGTTGTTACTTGTTTGTTTCCAAATCCAGAGGGATACTGCCTGTTTGTTTACTGTATGATGATCTCAGTGTAATCCTTGACCACTTGCTGAAAGGTTTACGTGATGTCCATTCCATACCTAGTTACATGGGTAGGGATAATGCTAACGGACCCTTTCCACTCATGGACTGGCTGGGAAGTCCTTGAAGTAATGAAGTAATGAAGTAATGAAGGATGACTGGTTCTGGGCCAGCAGGTCCTGGAGAGCTTGCTGATCTCTTCTTCAAGGGTCTTTACCCCAAAATGGTATTTCAGAGCTTTTTGGAATAAGAGGTTGCTCTGTCATTCATCTGTGAAAATGTAGGCATGGTCCCAAACTGGTTTAAAAACCTCAGTCTTAAATTCATATAATTGTATCTTTATGTATTAAGAAACTCTATCTTAATCCAGTCTTTTTTGGAACCGGAGAAAGAGGCAAGGGATCAATTCTGTCTTCATCACTCCGTGTGATATTTCTCTCTAAAGGCTGATGTTTTCCTGCCGTGGTAGGCTTCCGTGCACACCACAAATACTATCTAGGACCTCAGAATCCACCTGAACCTCGAGAGCTTGGAGAGAAAAGATGAATCACCTTTATGTGTTGGCTGAATCTGGATTAGCACTTCTCAGAGAGCTTAATTTAAGTATCCCCAGAACAGAAGTTGGAGCCTCGAGCCCCAAGTATTTCCATCTCTAAACACCTTCCTGTTTTAGACACAGCTAGACCTCACATCTGTATGACTCTGAATCATGGCAGAAGAGCAGGAAAGTTAATAGGTTTCCTGTTCCTGTTAGCTAGAGTTCGAATAATGGTGTCTTGTGTCATCACAGGTCTTGTCAAATTAGACTCTGTGAATGCCAGCGTGAACAAAAAAGTGTTTTGGTGCTATGCATTGGCAACATTTTTATCAAAGTTGAGAAATGTGACTCTGAATAAGCCACATCTTCTTCAGTGCTAACTCAGGCCTTTCTTGTTCTGGAGAAAGAAATCATGACATGGTTTTTAAAAAAAAAAAAAAAAATGCATTCAATGTCTTGACAATGAGATTTACAGAGCACTGCTGGATATAACATGACGTGAGGTAACATGGTATAGCCAGCCCTGAGCAGTCACAAAAGCTAAGCCAAAGACTGATGTAGCCATGGGTTTTTGACGAGAGGTAGACTGGAGCTTGGAAGTACCTAGAGCGCCAACATAAGGTTCTCTCCGGCTTGTTTCTAAATGTCTTGGTCACTGGGATGGAGAGTTGCAAATAGAATGTTAAAAGAAGTAGCATTTCATGGAAAAACTGAAAGCACACAAATGTGTTACACTGTTACCAGGAATAAATCTAAGTTACTATGCTCTTTTTTTTTCATAAGACATAACCTTATAGCTGAGCTAAGGAGAAACAAGGCACACAGATCCAAATGCATGCAGATCCAGCTCTCAGCAACTCATCTTAGATCTTCCTCCATTCCCCATTTGGGCTTCATTCTCTAAGACCCCTTGGCCTTTAGGAAGGTATAGTATTTAAGTAATACTTCTTTCCCTTCCAAATCCCTGCGCCTTGGTCCTTGTACACTGAAAGGTTTCCAGGACCCAGTGCCCTCTTGTCCTGACTCTGATGCTTTTATTTAAAATCACGATGAACTTGCAAATCCCCAAAGCTTGGATGAGTTAGGCAATCTAGCTGATCTTTGCATGTACTCCCGTGAGGAAACTCTTGGCTACATAATTCTAGATTCCAAGGGTGCCGAATGTCCTTAGTGTTAAAAATCCAGAAGTGTATAATGCATAGAAATTCTTTGTTTTCTGAATCTATGATATCATGCCTTCTGTCCCCTTACCCTCCCTACTCTCTGCCTTTTCTTATGTCACACTCATGCGGGGTATTCTGTGCTCACACAGGTATGTGTCAGCAATGACCACCCCGGCTCGTATGTCACCTGTAGATTTCCACACGCCAAGCTCCCCCAAATCGCCCCCTTCGGAAATGTCTCCACCTGCGTCCAGCACGACAGTATCCATGCCCGTCATGGCAGTCAGCCCCTTCGTGGAGGAAGAGAGACCTCTGCTTCTGGTGACACCACCAAGGCTGCGGGAGAAGTATGACCATCACCCTCAGCAGTTCAACTCCTTCCACCACAACCCCGCCCATGAGAGCAACAGCTTGCCCCCTAGCCCCTTGAGGATAGTGGAGGATGAGGAGTACGAAACCACCCAGGAGTACGAGCCAGCTCAAGAACCTGTTAAGAAACTCACCAGTAGCCGGCGGGCCAAAAGAACCAAGCCCAATGGCCACATCGCCAACAGGTTGGAAATGGACAGCAACGCAAGCGCTGAGGGCACTAACTCAGAGAGTGAAACAGAAGATGAGAGGGTAGGGGAGGATACACCCTTCCTGGGCATTCAGAACCCCCTGGCAGCCAGTCTTGAAGCACCTGCCTTCCGCCTGGCGGACAGCAGGACTAACCCAGCAGCCCGCTTCTCGACGCAGGAGGAATTGCAGGCCAGGCTGTCTAGTGTAATCGCTAACCAAGACCCTATCGCTGTATAAAACCGAAATAAACACATAGATTCACCTGTAAAACTTTATTTTATATAATAAAGTATTCCACCTTAAATTAAACAATTTATTTTATTTTAGCAGTTCTGCAAATAGAAAACAGGAAAAAAAACTTTTATAAATTAAATATATGTATGTAAAAATGTGTTATGTGCCATATGTAGCAATTTTTTACAGTATTTCAAAACGAGAAAGATATCAATGGTGCCTTTATGTTCTGTTATGTTGAGAGCAAGTTTTGTACAGTTACTGTGATTGCTTTTCCACAGTATTTCAGCAAAACCTCCCATATATTCAGTTTTTGCTGGCTTCTCGTGCATTGCATTCTGATGTTGACGGGATGTATGATTTGCAAGACTTGCAACTGTCCCTCCGTTTGCTTCTAGTAGCGCCCGATCAGTACGTCTTGTAATGGCACATCCATCGAAATACTCTTCTTTTTTGTACGAAGTTTTCTTTTGCTTTCAGTATATGAAATGAGTTGTGTCTCCTCTGCCAGCCAAAGGTTCGCTTCACTGGGCTCTGAGATAATAGTAGATCCAACAGCATGCTACTATTAATTACAGCAGGAAACTGCATTAAGTAATGTTAAATATTAGGAAGAAAGTAATATTGTGATTTAAAAAAAAACTATATTCTTAATCAGAAGACAGCTCGCTCTCGCGAAAATGAGCTACCATTTGCTTTATTTGGGTTTATTTTTCTTGACAAAGAGCAACAGTTTGGGGGACTAGCATAGAAAATGGATTCTGGCTTGCTTTTCGGGGTAAACCCATTACCTTAGCAGAGGACTCCACCTCAGTTTCGGGGGGAATGACACAGCAGGTCATCTAGTTGAAAATCAAACCGTGGCAAAGAAAGGTGCAATCGTTCCTGACTTGGGTTTCTCGTTGACTCGGGAGCTGGCCATTGGTTGTGTCGTATCAGCTCATGAACAGATGTGTTATGGCACAAAATGACCATGAAATGATGGCACACTCAGCATTTTGTGTGAAATACTTCTGCCGTGAAATACGCCTGCCATATGCGGTGATGACTAGCCATCCTAGGGAAATAGGTCTGTTGTAGAGTGTCTAGAAGGAGTGAGTGTGTCTAGAAGGCACAGGTGTGACTTGGGTGCGGTCTTAAATAGTTGTGTTGCCCTCGCCTTTCTCCTCATGATTTTCCTCTTGTTTTTTCAATGTTGCCTTGATCAGGTCATAACTATGCATGAACATTTTTGTCAGGAATGGCCAACGTGCATGTGATTTGTGATTGGCAAGAGCCTTCCATGAGTGATGATTCGTCAGGGAATGTGGACAGTGTTGGAAAATTGCACCTTTCCTTGCAGAAGTGACCCCCACCTGTGTCCTGGCCTCTCCATCTGCAGCCTGTATTATCCATTCCCCACCCCCTTTCTTTTGCTTTACTGTTACGGAACAGGATGAAGATGGGTCTGAGCTTCGCCTGTTCTCTCTGATTGTAAGTCCAAGGAAAGCCCATAGGCATTAACATTTGGAATAAATGCTAATTCAGGAAAATAAGGGGATTTTTTTAAAATGCAGCCCCCATTTTACACCCTGCCCGACATCTGTCAAATCAGGCTAGAGCTTTTACTTAGATTCCCAGTGGCCTTCTGGGATCCATGGGGTAAAATGGGAAAAAGGTCGGCAGGGGGTTGCAAATATGAGGCGTGAAGTCACCGAGAGCAACGTTTGCAGATGAACTGGATTTAGATGCTCATCGAATTAGATCTTCATCAAATGTCTGTGTTCAAATTCTCGGGAAGAAGGGACGTGCAAGGAGGTCTTGGGAAAATGTGGGTTGGACACGAGTCATGTCATTAAGCTCCTTTCATGTTTCTACAACCCACAAAGATGTCTGTCTGCAGGTCCTTGAAGTTTCTCTGAGTATCTGGTGTCCTGAACCGTACTTCATTACCCACATGCCACTTTCTCTGTGCTCTGTCAGGCTGCCCGAGTTGCTCCAATTTCCCTGTTCTGTAGAAATGAGTAAGCTCCTGGCAGGGGGAAGAGGACAGTCCACCCAAAGAGGTCCTTTAAATTATGCTAATATTGCCTTTGAAGGCCTTGGCTCATTCAGAGACTATGTCAATAAAGAAATTTCTACCATTAATGAAAAGTCTAAAATTTCTGTTGCAAAAATCTTAGGGCATTGGAGTAATCCAATGGCCCATTGTGGAGAATTTCTGGAATAAATGAAATCTTCTGCTGAGAGGAACCAACATTTCCCTCAGTATGAAAATTTCTATATACATTTTCAGGTCACAAATATATAGGGACATTTAGGACAAGAGGATGTTTTCTTTACAGCTTGATTCTGGTCACTCAGAGAGGTGGCATATTTGCTGGGATAGCCTTTCCTTCTGTAGAAGAAGAGTTTCTCCTGGTAAGAAAGGCCAGCTGTCTCCTCAGGGCTACCTGCTGCCACCACCAGCTTTGTGTTCCAAGGGACTGCTCTGTGATGTTTAGTCACCACATGGCTTTCAACCATCCCTGTCTAGAAACTCAGGTGGTGTGGTGGTAATCCCAAGAAGGGGTGTAGACCCATGCTCCCAGCCTGTGGCAAGCTTTCGGGGGTTTTCAGGGGTGGAAATCACCCAGAAGTTTGACAGCAGCTGTGTTTCCTGGGTCTGAAATCCTATCCCATCAAGGGGTAGTGCAGTACAGGTGAAACTTCTTTTCTCACTCAAGATTCATTTTCCATCCTATTCTCCCTTCTTGCCTGGTATGACTTGTTTTGTTTTTTTCGAGAGTGCCTAGACAGCCTCAGGCTTTCCACCAAATGGCACTCTGCCTGAGTATATGTGAATGTGTCCCAAACACCAACAGACCATATCTTCCTTGTTTAAGTGTGACTGTCTTGATAGAGATGGAGTTTATCCAGGGTAACTTGCTCATGACTATTCCTTTTTTTGGCCCGAGTTAAAAGGTGCATGGCTCATAGGGATGAAAATAAGGAAGGCCTGGTTTTATCTTTTAGTACTAGCTCCATTCCACCACCCACAAAGATTTCTATCTGCAAAGACCCGTGAAACACTGCAGAGAAATGCAGGCAAAAGGAAATGGCCACATTTCATGAGTTCTATTATATATTCTTTTGTAAATACACATCGTATGTTACTTGGATGTTTTCCTAAATCATTTACTGTCTTTATGAGTTAATGTCCGTTTCTTACTCTCTTGACTGACTATGTAACATTGTAAATAACATAATGTCCTTTATTATTTATATTTAAGCATCTAACATAGAGTTGTTTTCATATAAGTTTAAGATAAATGTCAAAAATATATGGTTTTTTTTTTTCATTTTTCTTTGCTTTAAAATTATGTATCTTTTCCTTTTCCTTTTTTTTTTAAGAATAATTTATTGTTCAGGAGAAAGAATGTATATGTAATTGAAACTATTTGAAGAATGCACATTTGAAGGCCCTGAGGTACTGATAAACTAAAGAATTTATTATCCAAAATACTAAGCAATAAGTAATTGTGATTTATTTAAAGTTTTGTTCATTTTCCATGAAAGACATACTGCAATAAAAATGCTACTCTGTGGAGGCGTGGGAGTGTTGCTCAGCAGACTAACGTTTCAGTCTGTTAGACCAGCACCTTGCCGCTGACTGTGATAGTTGTATTAATGTAGGAACATGTCTGATGGACCCCATGACCATCTCCTCTGTCTCTTGCTTTTGCCAAACTGCCTTTTCTTCCATCACCTTCTGCCTGTGGTTCTGCTCACCACCGTCTTCCATGTCCAAGGGGCCACAAGCAAGCAATACGATGTCTTCTTCCCCTTCTCCTCACCCCCCCAATAACGTATCAGAGAGGACATCTTAGGGCCTGATTGCCTGGATCCCAGTTGTTATTTTGTAGTGACTGCAAGAGAGTTCTTCAGACTAATGGAAATGTCAAAGTGACAATTCCTTGCAGTCGTGACAGGGAAACCTGTTACTGGGATTCAAGTAATCCGACGGCCAACAGGGTCCAAGAAACAGCCATCAGAACCTGGCCATGCTCAGCTTTCCTGTAGCTCCAGTAAATTTATTTTCCATCAGGCCTATGATTTATGGATTCAGGCCCACAATTTATTGATTCAGTTTTGAGAGAAGATAAGGCTAAGTTGGATTCTTCCCCCTCATGGTATCAATAAATCAAACAAAATGCCCATCTTACTGCTCAGGGCAGGGCCTATGCATGAGAAATTTCCCACATTCAAAGATTTAGTCATAGAAATGAGGAGATAACTTTTCTTGTTGAAATTAGCCGAAACAAAAGCCATATTTTAGCAAATAGGTATTTGCATGGGTAATACTTTTTATATATTTCAAGCAATTTACTCATTATTCTAGATAAGATTAGGGCTTCTAAAGTATGTGAAATAGAGCTCAGCAATCCTGTGGGGGTACACAGGGGCCTCCACTGGAGTTTGAGGGTCCCCGATGCGTGCCATCAAAGGCCACCTTCATATACATACATGATTCCTAGTACCTAGTAAGAGCTCCACTGGTGTCATTTCCCAAACAGTCTGGATGTCTAAGAGATTCCAATAGTGGCCTTTGACTGTACTAGTTCTTATTATTTACATTATGAACTTTTCAAAACAATCCAGAATCCTCATATCTGTGATTTGTGTCAACTTTGGCTTACATAGACGTACGCACACACACACAATTCCTCATACACACCATCCTGAAGCCGCCACATCCATCTCCCTTGTCCACTCCAGCCAACCAGCCATTTGGCAAATCAAGGAGTGCACGGAATATTGAAAAATTAAAGACTGAGATACTTCCTGTATCTTCAAGTTGAAGCTGAGGCTTTGCCCACCTTCTCAAACCAAAAACTACAAGCAGCTGTCTTAGTAACGTACGTTAAAATCGGATACCTAACATATATTGATATATGAGGCAGAAGCTTATGGAGTGGACCGTGGTACAGAGAGAATGAAGATTATCCGAATATCTAGATTATTACTGCAATTCTCCATTCATTTCAATGCTGTAGACTGGAATGTCAAACCCAGGCCAACAACACCTTGTAACCTAATGTCTGGGGAGGACATCATTAGATTTCCCTGCTCTCTCCCCTGATGATGAATGACAAAAGGGCCTGATGCCAGGGATTGGGGGTTCAGTGAGGCAATTCTGAAGTCTAGAGATTTAGGATGCTGGAGGGAGTGGAAAATTTTGATGACTTCATGTGAATCACTTTGTAGTCTATCTTGGGCTTGCCCTTTCTGAAGCAGAATAAAATAAATTTATGGAAACCATTACTCCAAAAGACCGATCTGGTAGGCAATAGAAATACTTTCAGTTTATGTAAGACAGGACCCTTCTGCTGCTACAGTAAGCCACCATATTCCTCTCTTTATAAGGCTGTGGTTGGACAGAGAAGCCAGACCCAATCCCACATGTCCCTGTGGGCTTCTGTGCACAAACTGCGGCTGTCATTGCTGGACCTCTCTGGTGAGCTGTTGTGTTCGAGCTCCCGTAAACTTCAGAACATTGCTTGGCATGGGGATTGCAAATGGATTTTGTTACTTGGAGGAAACCCATCATGATCTACCTGATGTTTTTAAAAACAAACCGGAAGAGACCAGTAATTCATAAAAGGAGACAGAGAATAGGGTAGGAGTTCTATCCTTTGCCCCATCAAATGTATTTACTGCACAGAATTTGATGGAGGAAGTGACTCTCTTCCCACCCCACAACATGCCAAAGAGGCTAGAGAATTACCTTCACAGATACAAAAATCATTCATTGCTTATGTACACGTTTGCGCATATGCAGAGAAATAATCTATTATGCATAAATAATATTTTATAATATTTTATGGCTTAAAACATCCTTTTCATTTATAATCCTCTTAAACCCATGGGATGTTGATATGATAAATAATGAGGAAATTTTAGGTGCAGGAAAGTTAAAAGTGTTTCCTGGAGCTACCCATCTAGTAAGTTACAGAGATAGCACTTGTACCCAGGTTTTCTGACTACAACTCCTATTTGTACCCATTGCACTCCTTCCTTCCCCACTCCAGATTCAACAAAGGCTGCCGTTTTCAGCCTTTCATGGCCTCAAGGCAAGTTACATCGAAAACCAAGTTTCTATTTCAAAGAATATGAGCTCCTTTGACTTTGGTTTAGGTTACCCCAGAACCCAATTTGCTTGACTTAGTGACTATGCACTTTTTTCCTAAACACAGCTTTCTAAGAATATGAAGTATAACCATGGGAATGAATTCTCTTGTATGGGTAGCATCCTGCAGTGAAATGAGGAGGGGCCTGTGCCAGCACTGTGGCCAGCACTGTCCCCAGCACTTAGTGGCTTGACCCGTTCGAACAGTGCCCCTCTCCGAGCTTATTTCTTGATCACTAATATGGGAATCCAAGTGACTTTACAAGGATGTGGTGTGTAATGAGGCTTACACTTGAATACATGTAAGGAAGCCATACATGTCTAGCACATAGGAATATTCAGATGCTACCTTCTCTTTGCTCCTCCCCCACCCCACCCCCACTCCAGGTTTTTAAGTTTTGGAGCCTGTGCTTCTCAGTTCCAAATAACACACTCTACATTGCACAAACGCATCACATAAATATATTTGAGTATTTCTCCAATCTCATGCCAATAGGCAAATTCCTTTTTAATGACAACTGTATATTAAGCAGCAAAATCACTAAATAGCATTTAAAGTTGTAACTTAAATAACTTCTTTATTTTATGTTTGCTTCTTGTGTAGCCACACTGTTTCACAAAAAGCCTGTAATTTTTAAGGGCTTCTTTCATGAGTGTTTCATTATGATTTCACAGAAATTTACTGCAACATAACTCTTTGTAGCATTTTCAGAATACCATTTTCAAACTTCATTGCAAATGTGTTGTAAGACAAGCAAAACATGATCTTCAATTGATAGGATATCTGTGCACACCCATTTTCCTTTGCTTGCACCCAGGATGCCCTGACATGCTCCATATTTTTTTTTCCCAAAACAATACAATCTAGGCAAAGTCCGTACAGTGACAAAGTTAGAGGAGTCGGGTCTCAGATTAATTTCTAAATGGAAGAAACCACACTGGTTATGAATGTTCCTCATCCCTTCCCGTGATCTATCCAATAAGCAATTTTTCAGGTTCTATTCACTCTTCATGCATAAAACAGGATTCTTTTTATGAATAATTTATAGATTGAAGCTTTTTGGATTCAATACCTTAAAATGTCATCCTCCATTAAGAGTGGTGGGTGACTTGGCCTCATGATATATTCCTCACCAGGCTTGTGATGTAGTTAATATAGTTCTGTTGTTAATGGCAAGAGAGTCTAATATAATTGCCCATACATTATCCTTCATTTAAATAAGAATGTATTTTATTGAAAATAATCCTAACTCTAGCTCCCTATAAAAATAAGAAGTAAGGACACTTCCTAGTTTTTTTTTTTTTTTTAAGAGATAAGCTAGATGTAAACTTTGTATCATGTTAATTATTAGTTATCATCATATGTAAGCAAACACTTGTCTTCTGTTTTTTGGCTTTCATTTGGTGGTTCCTTCTTGCCCAGACTTGAGCCTTTCTCTTGAATAGGATTGGGGGGGACCCAGGCTGGGCAAGTTTTCTAGAGCCTTTCTGGTTTCTCACAGTCAGCCTGAAGTATACTTTCCATCTTCTTCAGATGAAGAGTCTTTATCAGTATGCCCTTTAGGAGGTAATAAGGTAACAAAAGCATTTTCCCTTATATCCTAGACCCTCTCCACTATGAAAAGGAAACACAGAAAATGCTGTGTGTCAGAGCCAATTCCCAGCACCCAACTTCCTTCCAATGATGAGATGATTCTGCCCTCCTGAAAGAATCTCTCTGCAAAGATCCATCCCATCCTTCCTTCAGAGAAACCTTATTTTTGCAAAATAGAGACCTCCCTTAGTAACTCCTTACTTTCGAGCCCTTCTCATCCCTGGTCTGATACCTCCGATTTCGTGAGATCTAATTGTAGGACAATATAACTTCACATTTGGAACAGAAATTATGGGGTTTAGGACTTACAGTACTTCTAAAAATGAGAAGCTTTTCTTGAATTGTTGTAGGCCCTTTAGAAAATTTTAGGGCAGAGTCAGAAAGCATTATATCTTTTTCAGTATTTGCTGGACTAAAAACTCTTTCACAATGTGAAAAGATGCTAATTCCCTACACATTTTGAGGTCTGCTCTGCTTGTCTGAGGAGTTAGATCTCTAGCCACGAGTGTGAGGAAAAGAACTGTGGGCCCTTCCCATTAAGCTGTTGATGCAGAGTTAATGGGACTTAGGGTACCACTCAGGGTCAAACTCATGTCAGTTATCCAGCAAAGGAACAGCTAAGGGAAAATATGCCCTCGTCTGATTAGGAGAGCCACACATTACCCACCAAGCAAGCCAGAACCTGAGCAATATTCTAGATTTCTTCCTCCACATCTAACTGGTGACAATGGCTTGACATGTCAAGCACCCCCACCCCCTGACTTGTACCACTGGCTCCCTCTTCTTCTCTCACTGGGTCCCATTCGCCTCCTAACTGATCTGCTTCTTTCAGTTCCTCTGAGACATCCTTCACATTTTGCTGGAAGTTTCTCTCTAACTCACAAAACTTGTCCACAGCTCCTCACAAAGCTTGACTCCTTGGCTTGACATTGGCTGCTCTCCACAGGCTGGCTTCTGCCAAACTCTTGTAGCATCTCTCACCTCACCCTTCACTCCACCTTATGATTTTCTGTTTTCCAAGTATGCCACACCAGTGTTCGTCCAACCCTACTCATCGGCGTACCAACTTCATGACTATTACCATATTCATGTACCACCTGTATTATTTTTTGCATATTGTTTTTTTCCAACTGATTGCATTTTTAACTAAAATAAAGTCATTTGAAATGAAACTCTGTATCGATGCTATGAGTGGAAAACTTCAACCAGTTGCCATAATCAAAATAAAACTGTAGAAGTCAATATAACAAAAATGAAACAATATAATTAAATTCTAACAGGGTATTGTTGCCTGCAAAGTAGCTGAGCTGAAGCCTATTCTCTAACAAAAGGGGAGATCAGCAAGTGTTGGTGAAGTTGGAAATATATTCAGAAACAGAAAGATTTATTCCCTGACTTAACTGGAATTAAGAGGGAGTCGACAGGAAGTCACTTCTATGGTTTTAGTCAATGTTATTTAATATGCTAGATCCTAAAATCATTTTGGATGCAATATTTGGTCACACTCAGACCTTACACAACCTGTAGCACTGTGCTTGTCATATGGCCCTGCCTGTGGGCGCACCATTTGATTCCACAGGAACAATTTTCTCCCTTTATATTTCTGACAAACTTCCTCTACCCCTTCTGTGGATGGAGAGAGTGTCTTTGTCTAGGAATCCTTCCCTGACAAATACATGCCTTTTCTATGTAAAAGTGCTTTTCCTTTGCTGTTTCATGGTATGCCATTCTGGGCAAACTTTTATGCAACATTTTCCATCCAGCTCACAACTTCTGCTGAACCTTAGTAGACCATGTACTCTCTGAGGGCAGAGACACTGTCCTCTCTGTGTGTATCCATGCCTTACACAATGCCTGGAACATGGCAGATGCTGGGTGTTTAACTGAAGACTCGGGCTATTTACATAGGTTGGCAAGCATGTGAGGAAACTCATAGTTATCATAGGCATTTTTAAACACCAAGAGCAAGGAAAGAGTAACCTGACTGACTTATTTCACTTAGCATACATGTCATTGTGACTTGAAAGATTTCATTCTTTTTCATGGCTGAGTAATATTCCATTTATATATACATAATTTATTTCATGATATAGATAATGGAATATATGTATATATATGGAATATATATATCATGAAATGCATTATATATAATTTGTGTATATACATATATACACACAAAATACATACATTATATATATTACATAGACCTATCAAAATACAAATATATTCATATATGTGTGTGTGTATGTATATATATGTATATATACACACACATATATGTATCTCATATCTTCTTTATCCATTTATCTATGGATAGACATCTGGGTTGTTTCCATATGATAACAAAATAAAATTATAAAGGAAAAAGAAAAAGAGTTATTTGTAAGTTGCTAAGACAAAATCAGAAACATATGGGGATGGAACCAAGTTTGCTAAATCATGGTTTAAAAAAAAAAATACACACACACAGAATCTAAGGGATAGAAGCTCCATGGCTCAAACCAGATTTGATAATGAACACATGACTACCTCACATACCCTTTGTATTTGGTCTTAGCTCCCTCTCTACTTAAGAACTCTGGCTTAAAATTAACCTTTCATGTCTATTCTCCCTTCATTCCTCTCACTTATTAGCAAGGTCCTGAAAATAAAGCCTTTTAACTAGGTGTTGTTCAACCTGGTCATTCTTGTAAAGAAGACGTCTGTACTGACCATTGCATTAAAACCAACCTAAGTCTCCAAACCTCCCAAAAGGTACAAGGGGAGCCTTGTACATAGCAAGCTTTCAAAAGCTTTTTAAATGCACAAGCTGAGTGAAACATATACAATTGGCATGCTATTTAAGTCAATGGAATAAATAATTTGTCATTCTAATTAGAACAATGATTTGCAAGACAGAGTATTGGGTGATATTTTCTGGATGGCTCCATTGCATAGTTAGGTATAGTATGACCATCTCGAGGGAGAGGAAGGACATCTACCTTTTTACTACATTGGACTTCCTTCCCTAAGAGTTTGTAAAGCCTAGAAATACAGTCTTCTTTATTGATTAAAAGAAAGATCTGTCAAATTGTCTATTTTTTAAATTTTTATTTTATTTATTTGACAAACAGAGACACAGCGAGAGAGGGAACACAAGCACAGGAAGCTGGAGAGGGAGAAGCAGGCTCTCCTCTGAGCAGGGAGCCCAATGCAGGGCTCGATCCCAGGACGCTGAGATCATGACCTTAGGCAAAGGTAGACGCTTAATGACTGAGCCACCCATGTGCCCCTCAAATTGTCTATTTAAAAGTAAAACTTTATTGTTGTGTTTAGCCAAGAGAGCGTAAAGCAGACTCCAAATTTATTCTTACAAAAAAGAATCTAATCGTGCAGTTATTTGAACTTTGTGACTGATGTATTAGGCCAATAATATGGCTACCTTCTGGTCGATTTCGGAATTGTATGCAATTTTAAACTTCAGAGGAACACAGTTGGATTGGCAATGCATACCAAGAGTTTTGGAAGGGCGCCTGAGTGGCTTAATCGGTTAAGAACCTGCCTTCAGCTCAGGTCATGATTCCAGGGTCCTGGGATCAAGCCCCATATCAGGCTCCCTGCTCAGTGGGGAGTCTGCTTCTCCCTCTCCCTCTGCGGATCCCTCTGCTTGTGCTATCTCTCTCTCTCTCTCTCTAATAAATAAATAAAATTAAAAAAAAAAAGAGTGTTGGAAATGTCAGTGCAAGGCGTATCCACATGACCATTGAGCTGATCATAGCTGCAGCCCCTGCCAGACTCCGTGCTTGTCAGCCGCAGAACTAGTCTCCAATGTGGCCTCTCCAGTGGCTCTGAAGGCACCAACGCTGTCGACAGCATGCAGGAGGGCAGATAGCACATTGCTCTTGATATTGTCATTTTCCACTAAAATGCATCAGCTGGACAAGTAGGTGTCAAAATATGAGTAACTCAGGAGCTGGCACTTGATCAAATGTAGGATTTGATCAAATCCTAGGATCAAATCAAATCCTTGCTCCAAGCCAAGTTAGCGCTTTTTCTATTTTTTTTGTATGAAAGTAAAAGCCAAGGGCACCTGGGTGGCTCAGTGGGTTAAGCCTCTGACTTTGGCTCAGGTCATGATCTCTGGGTCCTGGGATTGAGGCCTGCATTGGGCTCTCTGCTGAGAAGGGAGCCTGCTTCCTCCTCTCTCTCTGCCTACCTCTCTGCCTATTTGTAATCTCTCTCTTTCTGTCAAATAAATAAATAAAATCTTAACAACAACAACAAAAAAAGCAAAGTCCAAGAGTTTGGAATAAGCCACTTAGATGATTATAATTCCTCCCTTTGAATTCACAACTTGGGTATGTCAAAGGATCGAGCTTGCCCACAGTCACCCAGCCAATCAGATGAAGACCTAAAAAGAGGAACTGAGAACTCTTCAGCTGTCATTAGGCCCTCCCTGTAGGCAGACTTTAAAGCCTTTGAAGAAAATTTAAGGTTTATAAAACTTCTGCTCTTCCTTACCCATCTTCGTATGTCCATCTTCCATTTTCACAGTTGAGAACTATTAAGTAGCTTTTCCTAGAGTCTGCCTACCTCATGGCACAGGAATCACACAGTGTAAAGAACGTGAACTCAGAAACAGTGAGATCCAGGTATGAGTTCCTCCTCTCTTACTCAGGCAATTTGGGCAAGTGAACATCCCTGAGTTTTGGATTCATTATGCAGATTAAATGAAATATTTATTATCTGTGCAAGCTTAAGCCTGGCACTTTGCCAGTAGTAGGTGCTCAATTAAACATCACATCTTCGCTATTCACAGATTTCTTGCATAGGAAAGCTGGTTTGTCTGACAGGGAGAAGGGGACAGTACTCCCAAGCTTAGCAACCTTGCTGGCTTTGGTTGTCCTGCCCTGCCTGTGGAGAGCCCCCCTGGGGAATGCTAGCTGAGGATGTGTCACCAGAAAGCTGGATTCTGGGCTTTGCTGCTAGGATGGAGCCCTCTTTGGTTCACCAGGCTACGCCAAAACACAGGAAGACAAACTTACTCAGAACTGAGTTAGCCCCGAAGAGCAGATGTTTCTTTTTCCCTGAGAAGAAAACAATTTTACAAATGCAGAAATGGAAATGATAATTCTCTCTATCCAATTAGCAAGGTCACTGTGTACAGTATACTCCCTCCTTCTCATTCCTGGTGCTTGGGCGCCACTCCCTCTCTGGTTTTTGTGGCTCAGTGTCCCTGCACACGTTGTAAACAATCACAATTTCCATTTTAGGATTTCGTCGCCTGGTGATGTGCTGCTGTTTCCGTTTTTAGGAAATTGATGTTTGGCCAAAGATGAAAGGCTTCACAGATTATGAAGGTTATGGCACAGATTTCTCCTGCCTTATGGCTTAATTTAATTAGATATCCCATAATAGCTCAGTGGCAAGATTGTGCTGCAGAATGGGCTCCAATTTGCCCACAGGCAACCTCGAGAGCTCAGCAAATATGAAATATGCTGCATGACTCATCAGCTGATGGAAAATGCAGTGAAACTTTCTCTCTTTCAACAGGATCAGGCAAGGTGACTGACAAAACTTCCCTGGGAATACACACCTGGTAATTCTACATCTACAAGTTCATTTTAAAATATGCTTGCAGTGAAGTAATCAGCAAAACCACTGTCTGAACTTGAAATTATTCTGTGGCCGCTGGACCTTGAAGACACTGATGGAGACAGCTAAATCCAGCTACCTGGATTTGACCTTGATCAACTATATCCCCCACCCCCTCAGAACAGGCAGGACCTCAGTGAGCAGGAAGATTCTCTAAGGCATGAGCCCCAAACAGAGCAGTGAGGAGACCATGATGCTCTTGCTTATTCCTACAGACACCAAACTGCCTCATGCTTTTGCAAGATTTCAGATGTATACAATTTCTTTTTTAAAAAATTCTTCCTTTAATGCATTTTGTTCTTATGTTTATTTTTATTTATTTTTGTATAATTTTTTTCTGTTATGTTAATCACTGTACAGTACATCGTTAGTTTTTGATGTAGTGTTCCATGATTCCTTGTTTGTGTATAATGCCCAGAGATATTCACAGTTTCTGATATTGATTACCCTTATTGGGTAAAATACATATATATATATATATATATAAAATAAGCTTCACAGTTTGTTTTTCAGACATGAAGCAAACCGAGGCCCCGAAGTCACAGGATGTCTTGGCAGCTGTGTTCAGGCTGGATAGAAAGGCATCCCTGTGGGAGCATAGCTTTTCTCGGGTTCCATTTCACTTGCTATCTTCAGCAAGCAAAGATGGAGAGATAACTGGTTGAGTGGGAGCCATGTGATAGGGATTGTCTGTGAAGATGGAGAGGAGGAACGCTTTAGACAAGTGACCTCCCAGGAGACCTCTAACTAGTCATCCAACTTATGAACAGGACAGCCGCCTAAGACAGGGTGCCAGAGATGGCCCAGAAACAAGGCTTGTTGATGTGGTCAGTTGGTACAACCATTTCCCCCCCTCAAGGTTAGAGAGGAGTCACTTTCTGTTCTTCCTCCAGTCCCCTGCCATGGCTACACTGCTTACCCACTAAATGCTTGAAAATCAGTCTCCAGCACCATCCTGCAACCCTTCCAGAATCAATCCTCAAAGGAGCCAGACTCCAACCTCATTCATGTACCAAAGCTCATTCTTTCATTCAACGAATGAGTATATGCAATATGAATGACACTGGGCTAAGAGCGGGTGATGCAAAGAATAAAACACACCTCCTTTGAACACATCTAATCCTTCCAAGAAAGCACACCCTAGTTCTAGAGATTAACACAGAGGCAGCTGCAATGTGACGGGTCAAGGAGGTTGTTTGAGTGACAAGAACACAGGACTTGGGATCTTGTGTCACACGCTCACTGCCAACTCTGCCACATCGGTACTTTGGGAACTCTGGTGTATCACTACTCATAGAGCTTAGCTTATTGACTACTGAGAGTTGAATAATCTTAAAAGGATAGTAGGATATCATCAGGGATACCTCCAAATTATCATCTGGCACAGGGAAACTGCTCAGTAATAGTTTTGATGGGAATTTAAAGATGCTGTGATGGCATCACCAAGTACTATGAGAGCACAGAAAAGGTAACTCCTCCCTGATGGCTCTAATTCAGCTGGGTTTTGGAAGAGGTGTAGCTCACCCACCAGAGAATTGGGTAAAGATTATTACAATTTAATTTTCTTGAGAAAATGCCCAGAGAAATGAAAAAAGGAAAAAAAAAAAGGCAGGGTCTTTTCAAATTGGTCCGGACGATGGAAATGGTAGATGGAGGTAAACGGAGGTAGATTCAAATGTAAGACTGGTGTGGCTAGTGGGGACTAAATTTGGGGATAAGATCATTATGTCAGCACTGGAGGCAATTAAGAAGGAGGTTGACAAGTTCAGAAATGGGATTTATAACATTAATCCTGGAGACAAGGGCACCAGGGCAAGGGAGTGGAGAAAGAGAATTTAGGAGGGGAAGGTAATGTTGTAAAGGAGGGACGACGATCAGAACCTAATCTGGATTAGTGGCCAGGAAGATGGCCACTAGGAGACAGAGTCCGGGGGAATTTATGAGGTGGGGGAAAAGAGACTTAATGGCTAAATGGATGTGGGATGTGAGGTGGGAAAGGATCCAAGGATGTCACTGAGCTTGGGCTTTGGAACAGTTGCCAACATTCTGTTCTGAGAAGTTTGATGAAACATTCTTCACTCGCTTACAGAAGTCCAAGAGGCAAGGGCTGAGATAAGGCCAGCACTTTTCATTGGCATGGTCAGACCCTGATGGGAGTGGGGGGGCTCCCAGAGCTATGCTGTGCTACCAACTGCGTGGGTATCCTCACTTAATTTTCCCAGCAACTCTATGAGGCAGGCGTTACCATTCTTGTGCTATAGATGGGAAAACCAAGGCTCCGCTATGTGAAGAATCTTGCCTAATGTCATACAGCCTGCAAAGTTGGAGTTGGAAATCAACCAAGATTTGCCCCATGACAAAGCTCCAGTTCTTACCCACTTCCCCCTTTCTGGGCCTCTTATAGAGATGCCTACCTCCTAGGTTCGTACTGGAAAGCCACTTAAGAAGATCACCCTCTTTCTGTGAAGACAGTGTCTCTCCACAGCAATAGATCACATTTCTGAGTTTACCATGACAGAGAGGCAATTCCAACTGAAGCCAGCCTGTCCATTTTCAAGCTCTTTATCATTATAAAAGCAACATTCAAATACATGAGGTGTGAAGCTGACACTGTCCCCAATATCTACATCCATTCACTCACTTACCACTCACCCCACCCCATCCATTGGGAGCATCCTTCCACTGTTTTTGGCCATCCTGTGCCCAGCACCTTGTCGCTTGTTTGAAGGTGTCTAGGATGGTTTTGGAACCTCTCCTGCTGCTTTTCTTCATCTTGCCGTCTTCCATGGAAAAAGTGTTACCCCTTTGGCATTCAGATAGTTCATAGAGAAATAAATGTGACTCTCTCACTTCTGGAATTGCTAAAAATACTACAAGTGATATTTAACGTCACATTTGAGGAACCATGTTGGGATCTGCCCCATTGGCTTTCCAGGAAATAAATTATTTTAATTAATTCAACTAGTTCAACTCAGTCTTCCCAGACAGTGGCAAACCTTCCATGTCAGGGAGGACTGGGCTGGCCAGTCAGCAGGTCAGAATGCCACAGTGTGACTTTCTTCTATGGAACATTGGGGTTTGCAGAATCAGTGCTGTTGGATGACTCCAGTCACCTGATATTCGTGCTTATTTTGAAAACAAAGGGATCTGGTCTCAATGTGAATACAGCAATGGAAAGCAGATTATAGGACTATCCAACTGCAGTCAGTACTATAGATAATAGAGTAAGTCTGGCTACCATGAATGAAAATTCCAAGCCTCGAGAGACAGCTTGACTTTGTTTCTCTACAAATTGGTGCAACTTCTTCTAGAAAGACTGGATCACTGCTTTTGCTTTGGTTTTTAAATTATCAACTTTATCATGGGCTACATCATTTAGACTTCACATTTATGGCTAACCTCCAACTAGGTGTGAGCTCCTAGATATTAGGGATTGTGTGGAACTCACCTTAAAGCCCTAATGCATAGCACAGCACCTGAAACATGGGAAATCCTTAATAAATATTGTTCAGGGCTGCTACTCTAGGCATAACCGTCAACAGGGATGATCACAGAGCTCTACAGTAGGAAGTCATTTAGTTCACTCAAGACCCTTCTCTGTACTAGTCTTACCCAAGATGAATGGCAAAGGACTATTTTGGTTGGGGGAGGGTTTCTTACGTATCTAATATATCATAAAAGAAAAAAAATTTAGAAGAAAGAGTAGAAAGAGGAACCTGTGATCCTTTCAATTAATGTAATGGAGATCTCTGTTTAGCTCTCAGCCCAACATGCCTGGGCCTGTCCACTGAATTGGTGGGAGCAGCTGCCAGAAGCCTGTTTGCATATGGATTGAGGGTCCCCTTGGGAGATTTCTCATTCTGAAGGCAAAAGTTGCCTGGCAACAAGAGTTTGACCCATGAAGACAGACTCACCCAACAGAGGAGGCAGGGAAGCCTGAGGACAGTGTGGCGTCTGTCATCTAGAGCTACCCTCCAGCTGAGGAATGTACACCTAAGTGCCACGGGGTGTGGGGAGTCTGAATGGACAAAGCAGAGAAAGATAAACCTGCTTTACTAATATCCTTTTAAAATATCGGACTACACGATAGGGTTTCAGGATCCATCTGAGAGAGTAAAACCTAAATAGAAGGGAAACATTTTCCCCTTTCTTACTAAAAATCAGTTTGGGTCTGGATGTGCCATCAAAGCATTCATTATAGTGCATGGCAGGGCAATGACAGAACCAGGGGAAGACTTTGACACCCCGTGAAGCATTATGAATTGGTACCTGGAGGATGTGGTAGTTTCCACATGAGACTCGTGGGGATAGGACTGCACCTGGTATGTAGCAGCAGAGTGACAAAGTGGCGCTCTGCAGAGGGCTGATGGGAAACCATCGCAACCACTGGGCCCTTTAATCTTCGAACACGTTTGGGCTCACTATACTATTCCGTGTATAATATTCCTGGGAATATTATAATATTCCTGAGGAATTCCTGGGAAATCCTCAGTCCCTTATACTAATAACAGGGTGCCAGTAGAGGCTTGCAGACCTGAGGGCAAGGATGCTGCCTATTTTGGTAGCCAGCAGCACTAAGGTTCCAGGTAAATGTATGGGTTGGTAAAAAGTAATGACAATCCCTTTCTTTACATAAGGCCATAGGGAAATTATTCCTTACAAAGAATTTATATTTATTTTTCAATGTATATAATAAGAGACATTTTTTTTTTTAAAGAAAAACTGTCCCAGTTATGAGATGAAGATGTTCTGGGGATTTAATATGCAACATGGCAATTATAGTTAACAACTCCGTATTGTATCCTTGAAAGCTGCTAAGAGGGTAGACTTTAATGTTCTCATCGTGCACAGAAAATGGTAACTATGTGAGGTGATGGAGGTGTTCATTAACCTTACTGTGGTAATCCTTTATATATGTGTGTATATATATACACAATGTTTATATATATAAACAATGTTTATATACATATATAAAGTTATATTGTATGCTTTACACTTATATAATGTCTTATGTCAATCATATCTTAATAAAGCTGGAAAAAAGAAAAACTGATCATCAGACCCCGGCTTCTAACACTTGCTTACAAAATAAGCTCACAGTACATATGTGACTTAGCTAGCTCACAATACATATGTGACTTAGCTAGCTCACAGTACGTATGTGACTTAGCTAGCTCACAATACATATGTGACTTAGCTAGCTCACAATACATATGTGACTTAGCTAGCTCACACATGATTAAAGGAGCGAGACTGATACAAACATTAAGTAAAGCTTTATTCCGCCCCAACCATCAAGAATCAGACCGAACGTTCGGGGCCGCACCTCTTAGAGAGAGGGCGACCTCTCTCTGCTTCACAGATTAGCTTTTAAGGGCAAAGGCCATGTGGTTGGGCCTGGCCACACACAGGTGGCCAGTGAAATTGTAACACACAGAGAAAGCTGCACAGTCATGCTAGGTGACCAATTGAATTACAATATACCCTAGTAGATATTTGAATTAGCCTATCACCTTGGTCAGAATTGGCGCCCTAAAGGCTCCCAAAGGGCGGGGCCCATACTCGTTGGTAACTAGGGAGACCGTATGCATCCCCCCACTGATCGGATGTCTCCACCTGGCCTGACCCACCCTTGTATTTGGGCTTTGTTACCTGGGGCTGGTTTCTGGGACTTGTTTTTAAGTAAGTCCCCTGGGGGTGGGGGCAGGGACAGTTTAAGGGTTAAACAACAAGGTTGTTGTTTAACTGATGGAAGGCTCTGGCTAAATAGGTCCTTACAGTAATAATTTCAGATTTTTTTCCTTTTAACTGGGAGTTCAAAGAGCACAAAAGCATGCAGATTTCTAAACACAGAGCCATTAAAGATATCACAGATAATGTTTTAAAAAGAAAATGAAAATCAAACCTGTAATGTAGTGATTGACAGTTTCATATTAGAATATACATTGTTAAAATGTGTCTGTTTCATTGAGAAAACTGCATAGAATTCGTTAAATTTTTCTGCAAGGAAATTGTTAAGAATTGTCCTAAAAACTGCTAGGAAGGACTCCTTCACTCAGGGAGGACAGGGTCTAATGATTGCTCCTTGGGGTAAATAGCATACACTTGTGCTAATCCCTGCTAATTGTCAAAGAAGAATAGAGTAGCTTCTTATCGGCAATTTGCATTTGTGTAATGGCCCTGCTCTGTTAGTGCTGTCTACTTTGCTGATAAGGAAAACACCACTTAAAGGAAGCAAGAAAGTAAGCCATCCTTTCCAGAATTGTTTTCTTTTCAGCCAGCCTTGAGCAGAAAGCTCCTGGCATTCTACAGGAAATACTGTGTGATTCTGTGGGAAAATATTTAGTGATGAACAGAGAGCGCTTCATTACTCCTCAGATTTTTACAGCGTATTTGTAAAAATGTGCAGTAATGTGTGGCTTCCAAAATGTTCCGTAATAAACAGCTTATACTATGTCCTATACAGTATGAACATTGCACAATTTTTCTGTATTTTATAGTTTGAAACTGTTAAAATAACAATATTACAACTACACTTGAGTCAGTAACTTGGAACTTTGGTCAGAAATATTAAAGAATTGCATGCATCTTGGAAGTTGAAAATAATCACACATTTAAGACTCTGTTCTTTTAACTCAGATTATTCTTCAATTTAACATACAGGCAAATTTAGTGGTTATTAGTTATTAAGAAGAGGTTTTAATACAGTTAAAATAGAGTAGACTATTTATATGTACTTCATGCCTTGTAATCATGCAAATGATTACATTGTAATCATTTGTAATTTAACAAATTAGACAATCTCTCTTCATAATTTGTAGAAGAATAATATATAAAGAACATTTGAGGCTTGATTATTTGTAATTCCTGACTCTGAACAGACGTGTTTTTTGCTTTTCTTTGTTCCACATTTATACCACTAGTAATAGTAGTAGTATCATATATTTGCGTGCTGACAAAATATTTTATCACACTTCCCAACAACCCTGTGACAGCACATTTTGTAGCAGAATTTACTGAGGCAGTTTAGCTGGATGAGAGTAATGGGTAAAATTGAGCTTTGGACCTGAATCTTCTTAGCTAACTCCAGTACTCATTTCACTACATTTTATCTATAAAGGTCTCCTTTTAGGAAGAATTGTTCACAGTCTTACAGTTTTTAACCCCTGTAACTCTAGTTGTTATCTTCATGTCTTGCACGTAATAGGCAATCATTAAAGAATTGTAGAAGGGAGGAAGGAAGGAATGATGGAAAGAAGGAAGAATGGAAGAGAGGGAGGAAAGAAGGAAGGCAGGCTAGAAAGAAGGGAGCCCGACCGTGTGGGGCAGGATTTGGGGAGTCTGTGAATGGTGATGTTGGTCTCCAAATCGTTGGCTAAGTCAAAGAACTGTCCAGCCTCTCCAGGCATGTTCATTAGTCCTGACCTATGTGCCGGAGAGACCAGGTCAAGAGTGAAACGCTCCAGAGTGTTTCATTGTCTGGTAACAAGTTACTGCTTTATTTATACATTCTTCCTTGTAATATGGTAGTTGCTCACATCTCAGGGAAAGTGTGTTTGGGACAAAGTATACGAATAAATGGCAAGCATAAAGATAGTGGGTTCATATTTTGCAGTATTCCTAATTGCTGTTCATTTAGCACCTTATGAGAAGGTGACAGACTAGTCACAAAGTGGTGAGAGGCTGGGTTTATTGAGTACCAAAGGAGTGGGATCTACTTCACCTACTTCCAGGGACAACTGTGAGGGTCATCTTTTATATATCGAAACACATTCTACCTGCGCAACCTTTAGCTCCACCTCTGATAGAGTCCTCCCAGCTCCCCCAGAAAGAATGTCATTTCCATAGCTAGGTCTAAGAACCTGCTCTGTTTTCATTAATTTCTGGCAGAAGTCCTAAATGGAAACTGACTTAGCAATACAGCATGTGTAAGCCAAGGAGGAAGGGTTTCATTGCAAAATTTATAGATCTGCTTAAGATCGACTATGCACTGCATTGAAATAAGGAGAATAAAAGGAAACCTGGCAAAAATCTGAAGGGTTTATGTATCAGCATCTCCATCCCAGATTCTTCTGACAATTACAACTTATTCCTGCGTTTGGCTGTTGGTTCAGAACAGCTGTACCCAGTCAGCTGACACTTAACATCACCTGGGAGTTCATTACTGCTTTCCAATTCCACAATCATTTTTGTTCTTGCTGCGGCTCAAGGATAGAAGTGCTAATAAGCACAATAGTCTATGATCGTTTAAGATAGTTGCTACTGAATTTCCTCCAAGAATCATTTAATCATCAGATATCCCCTTGCTAGCCTTAGGTGATGATCTAAGAATTTTTCAAATGAATGGGTCATAACTTGGTGCTGCAGGATAGCATGAAAAGGATAATCGTTTCAGGGGGAAATATTTTTAAAAACCAAAAAAAGGAAGGATTATTTCCTTTCTTTTTAATTTTTTATTTAAATTCAATTTGGTTAACATACACTGTACTATGAGTTTCAGAGGTAGACTTTAGTGATTCATCAGTTGCGTATAATACTCAGTGCTCATCACATCACATGCCCCCCCCCCCTTAAGGCCCATCATCCAGTTACCACATCCCCCCACCCACGCCCTCCCACAACCCTCAGTTTGTTCCCTAGAGTTAGAGAGTCTTATGGTTTACCTTCCTCTCTGTTTTCATCTTATTTTATTTTTCCTTCCAGGGGGCTGGGGGGATTATTTCCAGTTTCAGCATACAGTTATCAATCTTACTTATCTTAAAGTCCAAGGAATAGGTATGAAATAGGTATGATAGGTATGATGCTTCTATCACTGTGAATCTTTACTGTTAGTTTTATAATGTGTATGGAGTGTCTGCTCTTGGGAATGGGGGTTTCATTGTTTTTAGGAAAAGCCTCAGGATTTGTTCTGGAAGAGCCTGGTGCAATGTCTGCTGCTCGGCTTGGGTGAAGGGTAATCCTTGGCAACCTGTCAGGGATTCAGAGACCACTGGGGTCTGCTGGAGGACCAGAGTTTTTCTGGGGGAATGACTGGTGACAGCGCACAGCAGGTGGTCCGCTCAGCACTGTCACCTGGGGCAGCAAGGGAACCCGGCCCAATTCCTCATCCCACAGTATCCTGTCAGCACTTAAGAGTCTTAAGCACAAAACCTTTAACATTTAAGGCAGATTTCCTCCGCATAATCTTTTAAAAGCAATTACTGTGGATGGAAATATTAATACACAGCACCTAAGTTTTTCACATGAAGATCTAATACTGGATTCAAATGACATGTTGTGGGGTGGCTAGAAATGTCTACTCCATGATTTTATGAAACGAAATGAGGCCAATTACATTGCGCTCTACCTGACAAAGAGGTGAGAGTGTACTGATAAGACAGTGTGAAATCACCTCTCTTCCTCCTCTCCTTAAGTTCATTTGCTTTAGTTTGTATATCTCTGAAGGATACCTTGAAATGCATTTTGAAAGGACTTTTCTCTGGAGTAATAAAAAATCGACCCAGTTCTTCATTATTCATAATAAGGATTCAAGAGTAACTTGCAGCTTTGAAATCCTCAGATTTCCATCGTCAAGATTCTTTTCTGATTGACTAAGTAACTTCCCTACTTGCCCAGTAATCATACCTGCTACTACTCATTGAGTGCCAGGCTTGTGCCAGTTCCCTTACCTAGATTATTTCTGATCCCTACAAAAATCCTGCAGGAGTACCATTACCATTGTTTTCAGAATGGGAGAATTGCATTCTGGGTGGCTAAGTGATGTGCTCAAAGATGCAAAGCTATTGGGATTCAAACCAGACCTGTCTCCAGAGTGCAACTCAGTCTGATTCGTCTTTGCTGTTACCCCTGAAAGCCATGCTGAGAGTCATGAATGGCCCCAAAACATGCCCTAAATGGGAGAATGCAAGGCAAGAAAGGCCTTATGTAATTCGGAAACTGAGTAATCACACCCTGAGTATTTCTGTCAGAACTGGAATTGGAGAAGTCAAAAATGAAACAGAACAAAATGGGGACTTATGAAGGAAATGAAGAAGAAAAGCCAAAGAAAATGGGGGGAAAAAATACACGAGAGGTCAAATAAAAGTAAAAAAGGGCATCTGAGTTTCACATGCAAATAGTGAAATAGAAATTGAGAAGGAAGTCCAGGAATTAAAAATTACTAAGAATGAGTCAGTAGCCAAGGAATAGTTTTTGTCTAAAGATACATGTATATATTTTTTCTTTTTCATGAAAAAGTCAATGGGGTTTTTGTGGGCTTACCATAATGTTTTTGCTTCTCATCCTGATAGTATCGGTCATGAACATGATGTAAGTTAGACGTTTTGGGTTGAGACTGAGCACTGCTTACAGTGTTTGCAAGGGAGCAAGCCAGGATAAGTTCGGGTATGAAGTGCCCTTGAGTCTCAGGACCGAGTGCTTTGGGTTTATTTAATCTGTGTGCCTGATGGTGGAGCCATCATTTTCAATTTGCTCTCACATACCTGAGGTTTGACAAGTGGATATCAAGCTTATCATAGTTGTAAACCAAAATTAAGATCAGTGTCTACTCCTAATTCAAAATGGATGAATTTTGTCATGCTGTTCTACTTTTGCAACAATTATTAGACTCCTTCCATTTCCTCAAAAGTATGGTGGCAGCCAGACATTCAACAGTGTTCTTTGGAGTAGAGTAGAAATTTTGAATAGAATGACTCCTAATCTCTATGTTAATATATATTCAACTGATACATATTTTTTATTAGGAACAAATAAGCTACTTTGTGTTCTTCTTTGCCATATATATAGATATAGATACAGCTATAGATACAGATCTGTATCTCTCTCTATATATATATGGATATCTATATATGTAATATATACAGATCTAAAAACTGTAAGGTCAAATATACACCTAAAACGTAATTTCCAAAATAAATAAGTAGTTGCCATTCAAAAGTGACATTGAACTTGAATTGCACTGACATGACTTTATATCATTATATTTGAGCCTTCCTGAAAATTTTATTTTACTTACTGGCCGTAGGTCTTCTCTTTTCCAACTTCCTTAGAAGATAAAATACTGGTTATAAAAAATGTTGAGCCTTTTTCCTATTTCAATTCTAATTAAAGTAACTAACTGTGCTTACCCTCTGATAATTTTATTCCATTTAGTTACACCCAGAAAGTACTTCACTTGTTTGCCGTTGTTTATTAAACCTGAACGTGTAGCGAAGTCTGCTGCACCTTATGTGAACTCTTCCTTTGAAGAGGATGTAAGACTAAAGGCTGTTGAGAAGAGGGAAAGACACATGTAAACCTTCCCCTTCTTTATCTTCTATCCAGCTACGTCAACATCTACAACCGGGACAAGCCATCTTGTAAAGTGTGCAGAGAAGGAGAAAACTTTCTGTGTGAATGGAGGCGAGTGCTTCATGGTGAAAGACCTTTCAAACCCCTCAAGATACTTGTGCAAGTAAGAAAAGAAATCCTCTGTGTGGCTTGTGTCCGTTACTGCTTCTTTCAGATGACCCCGCGTCTCGTGATGTCTTGTTGCTTCTTTGCCCGATTTTGTTGCATCCTGTTGAATAATGCGGTTTGATTTGTAGAGTGTTTTGAAAAGTTCATACCATGTGTCATCTCCTTTGTTACATCCGGAACTGGTTTTTTTTTTTTGCTTTTTTCAGTTTTCTTTGTGCCTTTATATTTATAAAGTTGCTTTCCCCGTGGTTTTCCTCACTGGTACCTAGAAGAGATGTGCAAATATCATAGAGGCCTAGAACTTCCGAATCCTCCTTCTCCGTGCAGCGTATGAATGAGGTTGTAAGATGATGTGCCTTTTTATTACCCCAGTGACCATCTCCAAAATGAAGAGCTAAAAGCAACAGAAGGTTCTTTACCTGTGCATCTGTTACATTTAGCATTAGCTTATTGGTTTACAGCTATTCTAAAAATGGAACTTAGGTTGATCTCACAAATAGGAAAAAAAAAAAAAAAAGCCAACAAACCTAAATTGCGTGTTTGGAAATGCTTTTAGTGTGTGGACCATCATTGCGTGCAGAAGGCAGAGTGTTCTTTCCTGCACTACCGTTGTTGGAGATATATTTAGACTGGAGCTCTTTCCAGTGACCTGAAGGAGTCGATGCACCATTAGGAAGGATCACAGTCATTCTTTCTTAACAGGCCGAACGAAACAATGATATTACCAGTACATTCAGTATTTAAGCCTTGCAGTTAAAATTAGGTCTTATTAAAACCACATGTTTATTGTGCCATGCCTTTTAAGGCTCTTCTTCATACTTAGCTGTGAGTGGGACATGAACGCATATAATGTGACATGGTTAAAAAAAAAAAAAAAGTCTGAAGTCCCACTGAAATGGTGTTGCCCGATGGCTGCGTCTATTGTTCTAAAGTAGCTGTGATTATCATAAAGGAGGGAAAAAAACATGGCGTCATAAAAACCACCTCCTACTCCAGAACATGAGCTTGTCCTGGTTTACTTGGGGACAAGGAAGAGCAAGTTTGTCAGACACAGAACTGGGCTAATAGAGCAAATAGCAAAATGGGGGGGGGAGCACAAGATATAAGAAGGCCATTTCCCCTTTACATCATATAAATGGTATACAAATATTTATGTGCCAATTCTAAGAAAACCTTTTTTTTTTAATAAGTTACAAAGGACATCATTAAAGAAATATGTTTTAAAATCATAACATCAAACAAAAAGTACCATTTTGGAGGGAATGTTTTACCACACCCTGTGCTGTTCTAGACAAAGGCTGTCTGTAAGGTAGTCTTGTGGGACCTCAGGTACCAAGTACACATGAACAAGTACCTCCTGGAACCACTTTTTTGCCCTCAAAAGCATTTTTTTTAAGCTCTTTTTATAAAAGAGCAGAAGCAGTTCTAAGAGAAGACATGTTTTGGTAGTTGGGTAGCTGATTCTATCAATGAAGACAGGCAACTTAACAAGACTAAGAGTCACAAGAATAGACATCTAATCTGTTACTAAACATCTCTTTCATAGAGATAGGTTATAGCCTTAAACCAAGATAAAACTCACAGGTAAAGGGCCTTTTCAAAATTTCAAAGCAAGATGAAAATGAAAGAGCATGTAGAAAATTATTTCTTCTGGGTCCAGATTACTTCCTGTGACAATGAGTGTTTATTGGTTTAACAGTAATCCTAGAGATTCACTTTTTGGTCACAGGTATATAGATATGTAGTAAAGAATAGAAGTTGGTCAGTTTTGGTCTTTGGTTCTGCCAACTTGCCGTGAACACAATACAAACACGGCACCCCCCATATTTATCATACTGAACTGGGATGAAGAAATTTCATAATCTCTTCCAAGGTTTACTCTGATCAAAATAGAAACAAACAAAAGCTGAGAATTATAATCTATGCATTAGGAGGCTCATTTATCACATGGGGGAAATTTTGTTATTCTGTCCTAATCTTGGGCAAGCCACCTAATTATGTTTTAATAAATCTCTTCGGGAAAAAAAATGAAATTATAGGTCTGTAAATTCTCCTCCTTTTTAAACAACGGCACCCAGATTATCTATGTCTCATGCGATTACTTCTTGAGAAAAGCATCTGAGACCACTATATTTTAATTATAGTAATGAAACACAATCATTTTTCATCATAGCCTTTGCAAAGATTTACAAGCTGCGTGAGTGCATATGATAGTTTCTGAATACCTCTAAGGAACCAGTGCAGTGATTTTCCACATATTAATTTCAGCTATATTCTGCAGCCCTCCCACGTTCTACACAAAACACGCAATCACGTAAGTGCTAGTCATTTGTTCCATTTTGGTATTGTGCCAACAGCCGTAATTTTTTTCTCCCTGCAGTTTTTCATTAAATTTTAAGCCCAATCCAGAAAAAAATACTTGCTATATTTTTAATCTTGAAGTGACATCTTGGTTATTCATCTAATAAACATTAAAGCAGCAAACCATGAATGAACACTTTGTAGCTCTCAAGCTAATTGTCTAGTGGGTTATGCTTGTCTTCCACTTCTCAGCAAACTGGCATCATAATTTTATCAGGTTGGGTTGGTGGGTTTTTTGTGTTTTTTGTTTTTTGGGTTTTTTTGGTAATTATAATCTCTCAGAAAAGTGTTAAAAACCTTATTACTGGATCTTATTGGAAAGAAAATCTTGGACACCTATGATTTTGATAACTGTTTTACCCCTTTTGGACCATGTCTTTATTGAAGCATCAAAGAAGGCCAGTACCTTGAGGGAAGAATTAGAATATATTTAACATCCAGAATATTTCAGGCTTTTTTTTATTGAATGAAAGTGTTTTTGTTTTTTTTTTAATCCTTGTATTAAAAACATCTAACATTAAAAAAAAATCACTAAGAATTGAAACAAAGGCACGTAATAGACCATGTCTTTTGATGGTATACTGTTCATTGGACCACATGAATAGAGACAGAAAACATTTAAAAAATGCTGCATTGGCTCATCATGGTCCTGTTACAAAGCCAGTTCATAGTTTCCATATGGTCCATCTGCAAAAGCAAAACATTTTGCTGAAGCATGAGCCACATCGTTCAAAATCAACTTTATCCCATGACTCAGAAACATCACAAGCATGGAAGTTTCCAAGTCTCTCTGGTCACTAATCCGCTGTTGTCTTCTTGGGAGTTGAAGCAGAAGACTGTACAGCCGATCTCTTTTGTCTCTCCACTTAGAACAAGGTGTTCCAAATGGATTAACCATGTAACAGTTAAACACTTCTCTGAGGAGAGGTTTGCTGGTTATTTGGGACATCCCCCTGGGGATTGTATGGGAATTTCAGCAGTGGTTCTCATCTTTTATATTGTTCTTCTCTCCATAGTAATTTAAATTTATCCTGGGGAAAAAAGAGTTACTATTCCAGATCACATAAAGACAGGAGAAGAATCATTCCATCTTTCACCATCTGATGCTCTGTGTGACCGCATGATTCAAAGAAACAAGACAATTTGAAATAATGTCCAGATTTCCCTTTTTGCTTTTCCCCTTGTTCTTGTATATCAATTCTTCTGAATAGTTTCAGTAGAGAACTATTTTGGAAGATGTTGATGTGATTTTTTTTAATCTAAAAATGATTTTATACCCGACCATATTTATAAACCCATTATGTTGTCCCATGGACAGATGTGGCTTTCGCATGAGGAGATTAGAGTCTTAACCACCAATTTTGGTGACCAGTCTTGAGCCCTTTCACTTCAGCTTTTTGGATGATGTCTTGATGCACAGTATAGAGTTAATATGTTCTCCAAATTTCTTCCCAGGGAGTCTATGAAATTAAATGAATTCATTTCTGCTAAAGTATTTCTAACTCTGGGAAGCAAGATTTTTTTTTCCTTATAATAAAGAGTAAATGGTAGTATTACATTTTCTCTATAGACATTAGATAAATACATACACCTGTCTTAACAGACTATACTAGCATGTTTAAAAAAAAAGAACTATTTCTTCATTTTACTTATCATTAACAGTTTTACTTGGTTTGGTAGGGCTGCCAGGTAGATTTATAACTTTGCATTTGACAGATCATTTTATATCTCTGACCATTATCTTCCTTATAAGCAAAAATAAAAAACAGAAACAAACACAAAACTTGGGAAGATGGGAGTTGCCTTTAAACGTGAGCTTACGATTTTATATCATTTTTATGAAGCTGTGTAGTATATATAAGGGCCTATAAAAATACACATAACTGGAGGAGATAAAGTCACAACAAATATGTTATAATAAACTCAATCAACAAAACCGTAAACATTTGTTTATAGAACAACTATTTCTATGCCAGGCATTTTTTAAAACACAGAGAAAATGGAAGGCATGGTCTCTGGTCCCTGGGAAGTTAGTGTGTTTGGAAAAATGAAGTAGCTAAAATAGTAAACCAATTAGAAAAATTATATCCCAAGGGGTGCAAGGCTGATTATTATGGTAATGAAAATTAAAAGAAGGAAAAGAAAAGACGGGAATGACTTGAAGAAGATTCTGTAAACATAGCTATCACTTATGGAGTCTTTTCCATATACCAGGCATGCATTGAGGCTACAGCAAGCTTTTCTGCAAGACGCAGTGGCTTGCATAGCTAGACCAGCAGCTGTATTCTGGGACGCAGAACAGACAGAAAAACAAAACAAAACAAAAGAAACCAACTTAGACACAAGGACCAATGTATGAGCTCCAAAGGCCAGGTAGATGACCTTGGACACTGTGGGAGCTGGTAGGGAGTATTAGTAACTTTGGGAGCAGGAGACTGACACAATAAACATGGAGCAGAGGTTTAGGGAAGACAGACTTCCATACAGGCCAGAGAAACTTAGGAACTAGATAAGGTGGGGCGAGAAAATCGGAGACACTAGCTAAGGTTAAAGTTTTATAAAATCCTGGCATAAAAATGACGATGGTGATATTTATAACACTTTTTAGTAGCTGGATTAGCATAATTAAACAAGGGGATGATGGCTCAAATTCATGGTTGTGTCCTGTGGCCTCATTACCACGGCTGTAGAGGGAGAAACTTGGAATAGATAAAAGGAATATATATATATATATTCCTTTTTTATATATATATGGCCCTATATATGTATATTTTATATATATGTATACTATATAAAAAATAGTAACTATTTTTTCCCAGGACAAATTTAAATTACCATGGAGAGAATATATATTTATATATATGTATAGGGTCAGAACCTCAAGTCCGTAAAAACAGACTGCTGTTACTCTTACTCCCGCGCTGGAAGAGTTCATTCTTCCCAATGGGTATGACACTTGCCTGTAGCACTTCTCTGTTCTTCAAAGTTGTAACGTTTAACAGATGGAGAAGCATTCGTGAGGCAGAGTGGGCGCGACTCTGGAGGCTTAGATGAGCTCCCGAGATGTCCACATCTTCTATTCCTTCTGTGTCTCTCCTGCATTGAGACTCCTGCCTTGTGCTTACTAGGTCCTTATTAACTCATTGTGACTTTCACTGAGGCATCTTGAAGGAAATTCTTTTGTCCTTATTTCTAACAAATTCAGCGAAGTTTTGCCTAAAATCAGGTACACTGACGAGGTGATCTTAAGAGTTCGCTTCCTTGTTTCTCCTAAAATCAGCTAGGCGGCCACATATTTATGAATCTCCTTCTATGAGGCAGGCTCTTTGCTCGCGCTTAGCATCAATACTGAACAAAAGCCATGCTGGGCTCTGCGCTCATGGAGTGTGCAGGCTATGGAGAGTAGCAAACATATTTCAAGTAATTAATTTAGGTACAAATGGTGGTGTGCCGAGTGCTGTGATAGATGTTTAGGAAGGTAAGGGAATGTCTCCTGGGGGACCCCGACTAGTCAGAGGTGGTGTCTTTTGGGGGGGGAGGGGAGAAGAATACACAGCCCTCGCCTTGAGAAGCCAATAGCCGATTTAAAACACAGCACAACTTTGAAATGTTCCTATTGGATTATTTCAGTAAAAAGCGAACATTTAGCTGTTTCGCCATAAAACGAGGCTGGCGGAGTAAATAGAACTGTCAAGTTCTGAGTCTCTGGGCTGTTGGACGTGACAGGGGGAGGAGGACATCCTCCAGGGAGGAAGGCCAGACCACAAAGCAGCACTCAGTATGTCCTCGAGTCCCAGTGACATGGAGATGTATGGGATGCAGAGTGATCCCATATCCGATGAAATTGTTTGAACCCAGACTCACCGAGATACATCATGTCGAGTAAACAATGGCTAGAGCTTGAGTCTACAGATGAGCATTTCAGAACAAGCTGTACAAACAGAGCTCTGGGAAGGGCACCAAGGTTCAGACAGGACGGGCTAATTCATAAACACTGCCACCCTCATTATTGGGATTGTATGTCTTAGACACTAAGAAACAACACCGGAGAGCCAGGACAACTCAGATTTTTTGTTTTCCTCAATCTACCCATGAATCCAACGTGGCCAGTCTATATACACCACGATCTCCTGGCTTGAGAACGAGTCCCCGGGTCATAATAAAAACAGGAAAATTGGTGATGCGTGCTCGCTGAACAGTATCGGGGAGTTGTACAGGGTTGGATCTGAAGGAAATGTTACTGAAACATTTTATATTTAATATTTTCTTTAATGACATTGAAGAAGGCCTTCCCTTGAGGAAATAAATATCTTTTGCAGGTGATGCCGTAAAGAACACTGAAACACAAATTAGAAAAGCATGTACAAACCTCAAGAAATTGCACTTAAAGGTAGATAACAGAATGAGGTTCATCGTGGGGGAAACGCAGACTAATAGTAACAATACATTTGGGAAAGAGTGATCTACAACGCAGATAGTCAAGCCGTGAGTGGGCGAGGTCTAGCCAGAATGCTGCGCCGGGGAAGGGGGTGAGAAAATTCAGCACTTGCAATGCGATACTGTAGAAAAACAGACCATCACTATTTAAGCCAGTGTAGACACTGCCAACTCCAAGCTTACACAGAATGAGAGCAAAAGGACCTCCCCATCTAACACTTAAACTCATTGAGATTCCTTAAGATGAATCTGTTGGCATTTCCATCAGTTGATACTTGTAAACATTAAACACCAAAGAAATTATCTCAGAGGTTATACAGTATGAAGGAAATACCACAACTAGTATCAAGGTAGAGCGAAAAGACAACAGGCACTTTTCTTTTTGAGGCAAGGTATTTTTTTTAAACTCTCAGGATATCTCATTGTAGGATGATGATCAGGAGGGAGGAGGTGAGAGAGATAGACCCCGTTTCCCTTTTTCTGCCCGATTTGGAGGGCCTGATAAAAATTCATGAAACCAAGAAATAAAGGGTGCCTAAGGATGGTTTAAAAAATGGACCATAAATTTATAAAACAGTTTATAAAATTAGCCAGTGGTAAATAACTAGAAGTTTCTTGGGGGTCTGTAAGTATCTGAATATGTCTAGCCGCTCCACCAATAAATGGGAAATCATATTCAATCAGAATATCAAAACTTTACCAAGCACTAAATCAATTCTCAAAATACATGCATGTATGATTGGTTACACAATAAGCGTATCAGGACAGTCACCAAGTATTAAGGTTATTGTTAAAAAGTTTTTGTTTTATCAATACTATGTTCAAGGCTTATTACTAGATGGCACTACATTATCGAAGCCTAGGTAAACTGGCATTTCAGTAATAAGATTTCATTTTGAAGGAATAACATTATTAAAGAGTTACAGGATCTTTTCCAAATTCCAAACACAATGTTAAATGTTTCTATTTAAGGGAGTGAGTCCGTGAGGGAGGAGTTGGGAGCTGCTATTAAAAATAATTATTTAGGAGTCAATAGAGGAGAGTCATCAGTCATGAACTATAAGAACAAAAGCCAATGTTCAATATTGACCTGTACTTGGCAAATCAATTGACTATATGAAAGTCTCTTTGATATAGTTCTTTTTTTTTTATTGTTTTATTTATTTATTTGACAGACAGAGATCACAAGTAGGCAGAGCGACAGGCAGAGAGAGAGGGAAGAAGGCTCCCAGCTGAGCAGAGAGCCTGATGCAGGACTCGATCCCAGGACCCTTAGATCATGACCTGAGCAGAAGGCAGAGGCTCAACCCACTGAGCCACCCAGGCTCACCCTTGATACAGTTCTTTATTGGACACTGCATTCTGATAACTATCTTGGGCTTGGTTTAACAAACATTTTATGAGAGCTTTTGACAAGGTAGGCACTGTTAAAATTAGAGATACAGAATGATCAAGATATGGCCACTGTCCTCACCACAGAGAATCCCAACCCAAACAGGCAAGGACAGTGAAAGAGATTGGGACAGGGTGCAGCACAGAGCCCAAGAGGGAATCGTCATTCAGGGCGTGGAAGCGGGAGATGGGGAAATGGAGGTCAGGGAAGGGTCAGTTGGAAGAGGTGATACTTAAGTTCAGACAAAACTGTGAATTTTCATCTCCTTAAGCTCAAGTGTGGAATAGAAATTGTCATTTTAAGAGCAAATACTAAAAAAAAAATAATATTCATCTTCTACTCTGATCAATGAAACAAATGGTTTCGGGTAGATCTATTTATTTGTACATATTTGAGGCTACGATAGAGGCTTATTATTCAGACAGATTCTTCTAAGAAATAAAATTCTTGGAATTTGCCCGGACTCATGCCAAAGCATATTGTTCACAATCAGATTAAATTTACCATACTCTTATGTCCAAAGAGAGTGATCCATCGGACGCTTAATGTAGAATGCTAATTTAGAAATATGTCAGAAGCCAGACAGTCTTTCAGAAGGAATTCCGTAGAAGTTAATCAGAGCTTAGAGATCAGATGAGCTTCCATTTGCATATGATTTCTCTACACCGCGGCTGCAGACAGCAGGTTGCTTACATAAAAACTCTCTCAGTCTCTGCTTCCTGCCATTTGATTTGGCAACAACTCCAGATGTCCCCAAGGAGCACTGGGTGTGGTGCATAAACAATGAATTTAGGAACAATGAAAAAAAAAATTTTTTTAAGTTACATAATGACTGTTGCTGGACATTGGAATTGCTTTAGGAATGGGTATTTGCAATTCATTTTCCCTTCATGATGGTCTTAAAAATCCATCCTGTCAAAAATGTTTTTTTAAAGTCCTTGAGTCCTCCCCCACCTGTAGCACATTCAGAAGAAAGGCTGTCAGAGTTTTCAAAAAAGTGATTCCCTGTGTTAGGATGAGCATTGATTCCCAGAACCTTGGTGGTAAAAGGAGCCTTTGATAAATCACTTAGTTAAGTCCCTTCATCTTATCACTGAGGAATACTGAGGCCTGATGAAGTCAAAGGGATTGCCCATGACCAAGCAGCAAGATAACTGTGGTGACAGGACAGAAGGACTTCGTCTCCATCTTCCAAGGTCAGGGTCCCTGACACCTTGAACTTGAAGGCACATACAGATCTCTTAGGAATCTTATTAAAATGCAGATTCTTATTCAGTAGTTATGAACTGGAGGCCCAAGATTCTGCATTTCTATTAATAAGATCCCAGGGGATGATGACAATATGGGTCCATGAACCACACTTAGAATAATAATAAGGCTTTACCCTAAAAAAAATTTATTGGAGTGAAGGCAAACATTAGCATAAGGATAGTTTGGGTTCAGGTACGACTGGCATCAAAAAAGATTCCAAAAAAGATTGGCAAACCTTCAGCAGGTCTGGTGTTACTATACCAAATAGTCTATGTCATCTTATGATGGAGATAAACCACCATGCCATAATGCCAGTTTCCTAGGAAATGTCATTTTAGAAGTCAGACTAATTAGAAAATTGTCTGGGTAAGATTTTTTATCTGCTTCACCTAGTTGTCCTGTGCCTTCTCACCTCAAAACTGGCATCCAAGATGCATAAATGACAATTTTCTAATAATGCATTCCTTAAAGGACTTACGGTTCTTCAGCTATATGTTAATTTCATGATCCTTGAATCAATGCACTTCTTACCTCAAATGGTTCTCCCCCACATCCCCTGCCACACACACAGTGTTCACATGTCTTATACCATGTTTATTGTATGGAACGAGTGGATTATTGTGTGATCATCATGAGAATTCTAATTTTTATCAAGAATGCAAACAGGAAAAAAAAAAAAGAATGCAAACAGGTAAGATGAAATGGTCATTACGGAATGTATCCTTAATTCTGGATTACCTACTTACTGTAGGGTATGCCCATGTGGATTCGTAGCCCTGGTTTAGAAACAAATAGACAAACAAAACCCTGTGTATTTCAGAAGTCATTATGTGAAATAAGTTCTATGGGAAACAGGTTTCCATGTATTTTTCTCATATATCTGTGAAGAAATTCTTACTGAAGCATGTATAATGCCATCTGTATGAAAAATGGCCCGGCCTCACAGACTACGATCTTATTTCTGGATTTCTCTAGGTAGATCTTCCTCTATTCACTGCTGCAAACATATTCTAACCAAAAATAACCAGTTTAATAATATAAAAGTGTTTTCAAGGGTTGAAAAGCGCTATTTCAATACAAGATGTTTGTCGTTAAGTTTATTGATAATACACTAATGATCATAATAACACTTTACGTTTGCACAAGAACTCATGGGACTAAGAATCAAGAAGTGCTTGTATTTTATCTTATAGGCCATTCTTCTTGAAATAGGAAAGTTAGATATACCAAATCACTTGGTAATAATTTTTTGGCATTGAATGTAGTTTTAAGGGGAATGAAAAATATCACCCTTACACTTGTAATAATGAATAGTTTTATTCACATTTCTTTGGTGCCAAAAAAAAAAAGTGTTTATTCTTATTTACTCTGGAGAAGACAGGGTCATGTGTAAATCACAAGGTGTGTGAGGTCACAGCTACATTTTATTAGGTGCTTTGCGTGGTGGTTATGGTATAGCTCAACTATTAATAGTAATCACAGCTACAGGTGTCAGGCATCTATGAGTTTGCTTGCCTAGAACCTTTTTGATGGCCCTATTTACTAGAGCATGTTATTGGGTGCAATGAATCCAGTATGAAATGCTTTAGTTACTGGTATAACGGCAACAAAAAGAACAACTAGAAAGGACTTCCAAAGTTAGGCACATCCCCGCATCACCACCTTGTGAACAATGTGGGTGAAGGAATGTTGAGTAAAATGAAAATTTTTACACCATGGAAAGACAGTTTCACCTTGAATACGAAGTGACCTCTATTCAGTATAACTGGAGAAGAGTAGCTGTCTAAATTTTAAAAATGGATTTGCCTTTGATTTGGGATCCATGGGTGAAGGGAAATGTCTGCTAATCAATTATCTGCCTCTTTCTGTTATGAGGTATTAAAAATGAGACCTAATTTGTAGTACCTTTAAGAAAAAAGGAAATATAGTTATTCTTGTCCGTAATCACGAGAGTATATAAGCGCTTGACTTCTATTGTAGTGCGATGATTGAACGAACATAAAAGTAGGCATGACTATACAGAACTGAGTGTATAGAGAGAGAAAAGCTCAGGATCATTTAAATAATAAAAGATCATGGATGGAACCGTGGAAGTCCTTACCAAAACCAGCGTTTTAACAAGGTGTAGGAGTCAGTGCCCAGTGGCAAATAAGGAAATGCAAAAAGGGAAGGTGACTTAGCGGCCCAGGCCTTGCCAGCCCTGCTCAACTTTTCAACCTCCCTCAAGTTAAATTTCAGTCAGCTGTCCTTAGGAAGACCGAAGCAAACCACCACCAAAATATGTGCCCCACAGTTGTCATGAAACATGGTTTTTAAAAATGTGTTCTTTTCCTTTCCTTTATGTTGTTCAATCACCAGGTCATTGTAGGAATCTCCATATTCTCTAGGAGGAAAATTGCCAGTCTGAAAATTCAGTGTCTGTAGCGTTCTATTGCTTATCACATTTTTGCCCTCTAGGTGCCAACCTGGATTCACTGGAGCAAGATGTACTGAGAATGTGCCCATGAAAGTCCAAAACCAAGAAAGTATGTTAAAATAATCTGAAATTTGCTCTCTCCCCCAAACTACAGCAACAATTACTACCACTTGGTGGTTTTACATTTCAGTGGTAACTGATTCCTTTTGTCCTAACAATGGTTTAAGCACTCGGGGCGTAAACTCCTTCAGCACGAGCTTGTTTCATTCTCTCCCAGCGTGGACTCCAAAGACCATCGAGGTAAATGACCACCAACGTGGCCAGCAAGGCTGGCAACCGTGACAGGCAGGCCAACCAAAAAAAAAAAAAAAAAAAGTTTCCTTCTAACACCTTTGACCAAAGCCCTCAGATGGAAAACGGACTCGAAGAAAACCTCCGAGTTCATTGTAGGTGAGTCCCTTTGAAAGAAAACTGACCCTTAAGATGCTGCCATCTTTCCGCCCTACAGACCTGACGACCGCATTTTGTCCCAGTCTTGAGTCCTTTGGAGGAAATGCCAGAGACTGGAAACCATGGTTAGGACAAAGACTCAGTTCCTGAGGGTGAACTCACCAAGTTCAGTCAAATGACACTGAAGGAGCTTCTTTCTAGCGTGTATTCACCTCTTCTCTTTTTCTCTGTTTTTTCTACCATTGTTTTTTGTTTCTTCTCTCAGGTGCCCAAATGAGTTTACTGGTGATCGCTGCCAAAACTACGTAATGGCCAGCTTCTACAGTACGTCCACTCCCTTTCTGTCTCTGCCTGAGTAGGAGCATGCTCAGTCGGTGCCGCTTTCTTGTTGCTGCATCTCCCCTCAGATCTCACCTAGAACTAGATGCGTTTTACCAGGTCTAACCTTGACTTGCCTCTGCCTGTCGCATGAGAACATTAACACAAGCGATTGTATTACTTCCTCTGTTCGTGACTAGTTGGCTCTGAGATACTAATAGGTGTGTGAGGCTCCGGATGCTTCTGAAATTGAAACTGAATAATGTGATCCAAGACGATAGTCCTTATCCCACAGCGCAATCACAATAAAGGCATTTAAAAGTCTCACTTTTATTGGTAAAATAAAATCATTCTGCTAAGCAGTCCATCTTCTTTATAAAAAACGGCAACGTCCTGAAAAGGATGCTGCTAAGTTGTAATCAGTATGCACTTGAAATGATGGTAAGTTAATTTTGGCTCAGAATGTGTTATTTATAACAAATAAACATACTAAAAAGAGTTCAGATGTTTCTCTTCATTAACAGTTTGCATTTAGTTATTAAAAAAGGCACTGAGTAAGAAAATTACAAACAAACATGGCACAGCAAATGAGATAGCCTGGCTTCTCCTTACGATGCTTAGGAAACAAGTGATTCAGGACTAGTTTAAATAATCATTTATGTTAGCATTCCTTTATGCTGGTGTCAAGGATAATTTTAGGAACAAATAGGTTTTGTAAAAATATTATTGACTTTGAAATATAGTACTTTACCTCTAGATAGATATTTTTAAATGCAGAACTGGGAAATTTTGATGGGTCTCAATGGCTTCATGAGATTTTGAACATTCCTAAATGACCCAATTCACATGTATGTAATTTGCATGGATAACTAAATTATGTAATTTGTCCGGCTCTTGTGAACTGGGCTATTGCTTTTCTTTCTGGAGCTTTTGGAAGGATTATATTTAAGGTGGAGTCCATGTAGTTATCCTTTGAGATCAGAGATCGACAATTCTTTTTTCCTGTGAAAGATCAGATAGTAAAGACTACAGGTTTTGCAGGTGATAACGTCACCCGCACAAACCACTAATTCTGCCAGCTCAGCACAAAAGCCCCTGGAGACAGTGTGTGAACTGATGAGCATAGCTGTGCACTATTAAAACTTTATTTACACAACTAATGAATCATTGAACATGACATCAGAAACTAACTATGTACTACACAGTGGCTAACTTGAACTTAATAAAATAAAATAAAACTTTATTTACAAAAGGAGGCAATGGGCTGGATTTATCAACCCCTGATTTGGATTGTCAGTTGCTGAACCTGAAAAATATTTCACATGGCTTATCGGTGTAAAGTCATGTAACACAAGAAACAGTGATATGAGCAAGTCATTGGGGGACCCTAAAAGAATCAGATTTCCCTTTACTTGCATGCACGCAAAGAATAAGATTCTGCTCCTCCTGTTAACACTCATGGAAGAATAAATTTCATGGAAAAATTAATTTCCTATGCATATGGGGAGATCACATCCATAATATTCAATCATTTATTTAGAGAGGTGGTGCTTTCTGTGTATTTACATAGGCAGCATATCGAAGGCTATGTCCTAGGCCCCTTTCTGTTGGGAAAAATTAGTAAATTGGCATTTGCTAAATTTTCAAACACAGTCTTCCCTTTATCCACAAGTCTTTAAATAATACACATTTAGTGGACCCGATTTTTCTCCCCATAGCTATAGATTAATCTTCTTAAAGGTAGGTAAGATGCAAAGTAAAAACAGAAGTAATAGAATTTTACTCATTATAGTAAAGCCATTCCTTTTAGAAATCAGTTTGTATTCAAAACCACAGATTTCGCAAATCACGTGCCTGTGTAAATAACAACAGCATCGTATTTTAGAATTTTGTGAAAATTCCGAACGTTTATATTACACTTAAATTTTTGGTGTTATGTAGAGTTCTATTGTGCCCTGGAGGCTGTGTTAGGCCCCTATCTAGAGAAAAGCATTTTTTTAAAAATGAAGCTATTTCCCCAAATAATGATGCGGTTTAGGTCTGACAGTAGTAACCAGAGAAAATGTTTTCAACTTCTATTTTAGATCATTTTTTCCTAAGATATTTCCAAATAGCCACTATCCAATCAGAGTGTGATTCCGTAAATAAATTCTTCAGTAAGCTTTCGATCGCACTGCTGGAAGATATCCAGGAAGGCAGTGTTCCTATTTACCCAGAGGTAACAAAGATTGATAGGAAGCACATTTCTGAACAGAAGCTGTAAATGGCCAGGCTTTGATGCCACCTCAGAACTAGAAATTCAAAAAACACCTTTCAGAAATTGCTTTCCAAAATTGTCTTGCCCAGAGTTAATTTCCTAACCCCAATGCCTTAAGTTCTCAACGCAATGCAATGCAAATCCCTATAGAGAAGGCAGGAAAATAAATTGTGCTGCTTTAAGAACTTTATGTTCAAGTAGCAATGTCGTGTGCACGATGAATAAAAAATGTCACCACAGTGGTAACGATTAAAAACTTAATTGTGTTCAGAATGTCTGAAACACATATATAAATTTTAAAAGAAAAGCTGCGGAGAGAAACATTTTTTTCAACTTTACCAAACTACATTTTCCAATCAAAGTATGGCATTCTAAAAAAGGTACACTTTTTAAAATGCTTATTAATGCATAACTTACATTATTAGGATTTGATGCAGTTTTTCTGGCCAGAGTATCCTGTGGGCACTTATCGATTTGTAAAAACGGATTTAAAGTATGAAAGGAAAGAACAAATATATATTTTATAGGGCTTTCTTGAAGGCAGCCATTTGCCTCAAAATAAAACATCTTTGGAATACTTTCTAGGAAAATGTTGTCAAGGTTACTCAGCTTCAAATTTGACCTATCTTGACACAGAATTCCTTCTTTAAAGGACTGTGTTCATCACTGTGGGGTATGTTGGGGTGGGGTACCAACAGTTCATAACAGATTTATAGACTTATTGGACAGAATAAAAAAGCATTCACAGCTTCAGTAGAGGTAGTATGGGGCGAGTATGTCATGCATAAACTAAAATATAATAGGAAGTAGTTATCAAATAGCCCAAATTACAGAATATTCTTAAAGACTACAATTTTAGAACTTTCAAGCGTATTCTTGGAATGAGTAAACCCAACAGATATCCTTAAACGTAATTTTGAATCAGAGGTTCCTAGTGCATAAATGACTTGTGTTGATTTCTAGATGCTCTGAAGCTATTCATTTATTTATCCAACATGTGTATCTTGCTGACAGTAGAATAAAGGCACAATCCATGACAAACTGTCACAAAGCCCAGCTGAGTGTTAGTGAGACTTTATTGCATGTGTGTCGGAGAGTGTGCTCATGTGCACGGGGAAACTTGGGAGCGAAGAGAAAGTCTCCTATTACATTTCAAAAGGCTCAGTGGCAATACGGATTTGTATATGTGGGGGAAAAAAGTACCTACATTTGTAAAGGTAAGTCAAAAACTCAAAGTCGGATAGTAAATTGGTCCCATTTAGCACTAGCCTTGACAGACCTCCTTAAGAAGTCTCAGGGCTGCAGCAAGTCAGGACTCTACCTATGTCTTTGATATTATTTGCATAAGGAGGACCAAGATATTAAAGAGTAAAATCCTGAATGTCATCACATTTTAACAGAAACCACAAAATGCACGCACAGATAAATTTTGGTTTAAAAAAAGGTGTCTTATTGTTCTTTTCTCTGATGCAATTGAGAATTTAAATTAGCCTACAGGTTAATCAGTTCTCTTCAAACAATTATAAATTCCTAAAGCAAAGGATTAGTGAGTCAATATTTATTAGTTTCTGCAGACTCTTAGATTTAAATTAATTTTTTAGATTGCTTACTGCACAGCAGGAAATCACATGTAGTAAAGGAAACAATTGTTTACAGTAACCTTTGTGTTTTTGAATTATTAATTTAATTTGAAAAATGTAGTGACTAGACAGAAGTGCAATAGGAAGCGTATGATACATAACGAGCCTAAGACAACATTAGATTAAATAGAACAGATAGAAAGTAATAACCTTTTCAAAAATTAAAATTATTTGTGTATTCCGCTTTTCTTGACTCACAATGAAAGGAATGTAGCCACCAATAGTAAGAATAAATTAGAGCAGTATCTGCTCCACATTGAGAATGACTGATGCATGTTTCCTCTGCTTGTTTCCTTGTTAGGGCTTATGGCCAGAAGAGATTCCAATTTTAAGTACCAATTTCCCTTTGAATTATTTGAAATTGGAGCTGCCTGATATGAATGACTTCCCATGAAATGAAATTATAGTTAGGCTCACAGACTTACCTATAAAACTGTAAATGCAGTAATATGTATGCATGGGCATGCTACTAATTTTATTGAAGACTTAACCAAGCTTTCTACGCAACTAATATAGATCATTAGCAGTGTTCATGTAGGCATGGAATAATGATTCTCTGGAAAAAGTTTCTGTCGATCTCTCTTGATTTTAACCCTTAAATTATTACTGACCGGTAGGAGGAAAAGGCATAAGATGGAAGGGATTCTAGGGAGAAAAACTGAGTCACATCTTCAAGGAAATGTGTAAGGAAATTTATTATCACTTCCTTGGAAAATGAATTCTTGTACTTGACATCCCAAAATTTATATAAAGGGAGCAGATGGTCGGGGAGGCCGCCATTTTGTCAAAATGAGTGTCGCACAGAAACAAGTGAAGTTTATTTAGATTTGAATAAATTGTGATTTTACTGTGAACCTTGTGCAACTGATTTAATCCTAAATCCTCTGGCTTTTAATTTATGAAAAGTTTAGGTTATTTGCCTGAGTACCCTTGACACAGGGCAGACTGAACTATTCTATATTATTGTTACTTGATATACTCTTTGATTTCTTTTTTAATCTGGAAGCTTCATTTCCTTAAGAGGGGGAAAGTTTTTAAAGTCTAAATTCTTGGGTATACCCCAGAAGCTTTCAGAGTTTTCCTGGCCATTAATTAGTTAAAAATAAACCTGCATGCAATTAAGTGGCCCAAGGTAGATCTCCAGATAGGTCTGTTTTCTGAGCTCTTAACCCTTTTGCTGTTAGCCGCCATATTTCATGGCTCCTTTATTCCACAGTGTCTCCCTGTGACACATGTGTGAGGATCTTAAGCATTTTGTCAGTGAGAAGTTAATTGGTCCAAAGTCACTGCACAGATCAATGGCAGAGGCAGGACCTAGAACCAGGACAAGCCAGCACACTTGGATTTTCTGCTCTGTACTTGAAGTGATTTGTCCATGCCCAAACTGATGTTTCTGTACAAGAACTACCCCTCAACTGCATGTTTTCAAACTCAAGAGGTGCCGTGTCCTATTTTTTGGACCACCATGGTATCTCTGCCTCGAGGGATTGAGACCCTGAATCTCCGTTTTCATTCCGCCCTTCCTTTCCACATGCCTCTCCACCACATGCGGGCAAATAAGGAATCCTAACGGGTCCCACCTGATGAAACTCATTCACAATTTTTTGCTTCAAGAATGGAAAGTATCATTTCTGGAGGTTTTGGGGATTTATTTTTAATTGGCCCACGTTCCCCATTTCTTCACTGGAGGCTGTGTAGTTTCTGCTAGTCCTGACATCCGAGAGCCTCCAGGGACACATCTGCCAGGACTGTGGGCTGTGAGCTCGCGCCTTTGAGCCCCCTTGGGGGGAGCCCTGCAACACCTCCGAGCCATGTGCCCTCGTGGGCGGCGGAGCTCGGCACCGTGGAGTGCCCACCGAATTGGTTGTTATTTGAGGGAGTCCTACATTAACTAAGGACCTCAAGAATTGGATCCTTCCTGAAGCCGCCTCTTTTTTTTTTTTTTTTTTTTTAAACTCTTTGGAAAAATGAGGCATTGAGGGTTGTCCAATGCCACAGAAGAGTTACTGGGAAAATCTGGAAGCCAGATCTGTGCCCCAATCCCAATTCCCTCTCTGGCTTTTTGGGCAGAAGCGTTTGTTGCTTTCTGTGAATGAAACGTTATGTAAGTGGTGGAGAAAGTGAAAAGTTAGGAGCAGAAAAGGAGATAGGGTTTTTTTTTATTTGTTTTTGGGGGTTTTGTTTGTTTGTTTGTTTGTTTGTTTTTTATAACCAAACAACAAGAAATGTGTAGAGCGTGACTGTCCAAACTTGGAAAAATGTGAATCCAACGCAATAAAAATTTCAGACCAAATTGCGGTACTCTTGGCTTCTACTCCTGGCTCTGCCACCATGTGCCTTTGGGTAAAAAACAAAATCACCTCCCTGGCACTTTGCTTCTGCCTTTTCAAGAGAGGAATGAAATAATACCGAATGCCTTTTTTTAATTTTTCATTAGAAATACAGTATTTCTGTTCCCAGAGGATTAAGTACCATAGAGGATAGTTCAGCAGTACAACTTCTCCCTCAGTAAGGTCTTTTAAGGGTTAATAAAGACAGGGTGTGCTGGTATTTGCACACCTCTTTAAAAAGAGAAGTTCCCTATGCGGACTCACGGAGGCGTACCTGAGCACTGCTTCCTTAACCACCCGCCATTTGTCCTGTTCAATGTGCACGCCCAGAGAGCCGTTAATAGTCATGTGTAATGTGTTTTGGAGTGCAGTGTATTGCTCTTTTCTGAAACTTTTTTCCCTTTCTTTCTTTTTTTTGTCAACTTTCTGCATTGGCAGAGCATCTTGGGATTGAATTTATGGGTATGAACCAATCATCATTCCTTTTAGCCTGCAGAATTTAGAACCTATGAGCTGAAATCTTTTCCCTTCCTACTCTTACCTTCCAGTTCCTAACTAATTTCCTTTTCCTTCAGAAGGGATCATACAGCTATAACAATGATTTCTTTGCTTCTAATCTATGATTAGTTTACTGAAATGTCACTGAGTGCAGCAGTTTCTAGATTCCCACACTTAGAGTTTAAAAATCACATCACCTACTGCAAAGTCACATATAGCCCACGTTCCTTGACCCTCTGATTGGATCTGACCAGGCTGTTATTTCAGAGCGGGTGGGGGTGGGGGGGGAAGGGGGTCAGGAGGTGGGGGGGGGAGTAAGTCGGAGAGGTGCGTAAGGCTATGGGAGGAACCAAACCAGGCCTGAGGGAAGAAAAGAAGCTCTAAATGCATCAGCTTAAAAAACACACCACATCTTAGGCAGATGAGAATGTGACATACACTGTAAAAAATCACCCACTTGATAGAGTAACATAGAAAGTCCTTATACTGCAACACGATATTGTATCCACAGACTCTGATTTTCTGGGGATATCCAGTCCCTCCTCTAGTCAACTTCATTATCTTAGGAGCAAGGAAATAGAAAACAGAAAGAAATATACCCAGTGCTATTTTAGGTGGAAATTCTAGTGCTAATGGAATTAACCTTGAGTCACTTAGATTATCCAGACCTGTAATCAAATAGAAATGTTCACACTGTAAACATAAAATAGTATCTCTTATGAGCCTATGAATCTGGGGCATAGTCCCTTTGAAGGCCTTTGTCCTAAATAATTGGGAGACAGGGCCAGTCTCGAGAGTAGAGGGAAGCCATTCTGTCATCCCAGAGGCTCCCTGAACACCTCCCGCAGTGCTGGAATGTGGCCGTGGGTCAACAAAGTGATGTCCTGATTAGCAGCTGGTGTCGATGATGTCATGCAATGAGGGTGCCCTGCAGCATAGCTGCTACTCTCTTTTAGATGAGAGCATCACAGTCCATACCTAATCTACGTTCCATAATTTCTGTAAAATAAGGCTGTTGTAAGTTCTGTCTGTGACAGGGATAGAAACTCAACCATCCCCACCCCCAAAAAAACTTTGAAGAGAAACTATTCATTTGTTGAGAAAACCCCCGCTTACATGTGAGTGATCCTTTGCACATTGGAGAACATCTCCCAAGAGTGAGAAGCACGAAAGTTCCCTCCAACGCCGCTCAGGTGGCAGGTTATCTACTTGATGAGAGGGATCTGTTCAGATCACCTCCCTCAGGATAAAAATTGTCCCACTACTAAAAAGGCTTACCGGCCTTTCCTGCAGGGAGGAATAAAATCTACCATCACCTCCTCCTTTTCCTTAATAGCATCTCTGTCCCATTTTAATCATTTTAGGGTCTAACTAGAATTTAATATTTCTATTCCCAGACAATGAGGTAGGGCAATGGGTAGTTCAGATATAGGACTTCTCCCTCAGCGTGATCTGAAGGGTCAGGAAAGGTACATGGTGCTGGCACCTGCGTACCTCTTAAAGGCGCACGGTCCAGAGACTCCATAGTCCCATGACAGCCAGTGTACTAAGCCAGAACATTCCCTTTAAGGAAAATCAGACCTTAAAGGTCAATTAACAGTGAGAAGGACAAGGCTTCTGTCTCTTAGCCTGGCTAGATCAGACTGGAAAACATGCTTGATCTGATTGACTTCAATGCGTCCAGCCAAACCATAGAGTAAAGACTCAGAAGCATTTCCAATCATTACGGCAGATCCGCCAACTGGACTGACAGATTCTTTTTTTCAGCACTGCCTCTAATTTGCTCTTGCCCTACTGACCCTGTCACACTAGGGAAAAAAATAAGGGGAACGGGGGTGAAACGAACCCATTGTTTATATGATTGTTCATCAAGTAGTTTTAACACATTCGTAATGTGGGGGGGGGGCGGGGGGGAATCCCCTGATCTAGTAAATCACTGGAAAGTGAAATATAAACGAAGATGAGAAAACATAGAATGTATTCTGTAAATGCTGTTGTGAATACAGAATCTTAATCCTACATCTGTATTCTAAGGGCCTTGTCTTTCATTGGTTCATTTTAGCACTTTGGCTTTATACACTTTGGCCTTCACTGAGCTTGCCTTTTTATTTCCGTGACCAATTTCACTGGAAAAACATGTGTCTTCCCACATAACCTGGGCAGAGCGGTGAGTCAGCGTGCCACATCTGCTGACAACCTGAGGTCGATCTATTCTTTTATGATTAGCAACCACCAACAATCTTGTCAACGGAATCCCCAGGAGTACCCAGGATGCCCTTTCCCCCTTCAGTCCTTAGATACATCCCATTTTTGTAGTTGTCAGAAGTAACTTACCAGCTTTTTCTAAAGATGGGATGTTAAAATGCTAGAGCTACCAAGCCCTCACCCTTTCAAAAGAAGCCAAGAGAGTGAGCGAAAGAGGGCACGGTAAAGCAGGGATTTCATTTTCGTGGCAATGATACTTGAACGTGGCTGTTTCTAAACCAACTGGTCACACCCAGAGGAGCCCTGCAACCCCCGGGCCCCTCGAGAAGGGACTGGGGGTGGCGGGGACAGGGGGGCACCGCCTCTCCTTCTTAGACTAACGCTAAAAACCGATCCACAGGCCAGGTCTCCGAGGAGACCCTGGGGCACCTGCTCACAGATTACCACCTTGTCAAATGTGATTCCCTGTCCTGGGGCTCTGGGGGAGGGGAGGCGGCAGACACAGCAATTAACACAGAAGCATTCACATTCCACATCCTCAGCTGACTTTCTCGGCACAAAAATATGTGACCCCACTCTATGTCTCCTGGGTCATTGTCTCACTGCAATGCACCAGCTGCTTTGCTTCCTAATTGTGGCTTCCACGTGACGGCCAGCCTAGGGTAGGCGTTATGCTGTATGGGGTCACCCTTCCAACTTCGCACCCACCCTCTCTTCCCACCCAGCATTTCCTCCCTCTGCTTTTCTTTTGTTTATTTATTTTTCCTCCCTTAGTATCAGGCATGCCATCCCAGGGACTTCAGATGGCTCCTTCACTTTTAATCTTGTTTTCCCTCCCACCTGCCTTCCTCCCTCTCTCCGTCATTCTGTCAGTCTGTCTGTCCTCTGGGTTTGTTTTTTTCCCCCCTCCCACTTCCGACCCTTTTGGTTTGTTTTTGTATAATTTCTGCAGCATTCTAGTCTTTTACCCACTGACTTCTATTCTCCTTCTCCTCCTGTTAATAAACAGTGCTATATTAATTTGATTTGACAATGTTCCTGACCTGTTAACTGGAATTTGATTACCATGGGCTTGGCTTGTAGGAAATGTTTTGTTTAATGATAAGGTCTACTGTATCACAGAAATTAAAATGCACCTTTTCATTTCAAGAAAACTTCCTGCGACTCGCCCTCTTTCAGTAAAGAAAATTGAAAATGTTCCCTAAGGCCCCATGTTGATGTCCAGATAAGAGACCTCAATTTGTATAATACCCCCCGGTTTTTGACCAGCGCATTAATCAATTTGGCAAGTTCAGCTTACAATGTTTATGATGTACCAGTCTGAGTTCTCTTCATCAGTGAACTTGTGAATGTCCTCCAATAAATGTAATTAGACTGGTTGGAGGCTCAGTTCCTAAGAGATCAGGTTCGCCATTAAATCTGCCAATCTCGAGAAGAGCCTGACCTACCAAAGTATAATCAAGGGATCCCTCCCCAAAACGGATTTGCAAATAGAAAGACTTCCGTGAATAAAAGACCAGTTGCATTGAAGAACCCAAAGTTCTAAGCATCACCCTCCCCTCGTGTGACCTCCTTGAGCTGACATGCCAAGCCCTCACTATAGGGCTGTAAAATCTAGTCCAAGTCGCATATCCCATGTGCTAGTGGTTTCTTTACACACATCAATTAGGTTTCTAAGTACAGTCAGTGAAGTGATAATAATTGTCCTTCAAAGGACAAATCTCCATCTTGGCCCCGGACTATCCTACCCACCATATTGGATTTTCTCTGATACAGTGCCCTGCTCTCCCCACCGTGGCGCTTATAACATGTTCACATGTTACCTTTAAATTGTAGGGATCCTGCCTCGGTATTGTTGCTAACTACAAGTCAAGCTCATGTTTGCAAATGTTTTTGACTTTATTTCTTAAGTTAGAAATGGCTCCTTGTAAAGACCACCGGAATATAAACTGGCTGGGAAATCAAAAGAGATTTGGGAGGGGAGAAGAGGGGAGAGACGAGGGCGAGGACTGCCCCAGTGGTTCCAATCCCAGCTCCTTTTATTGGCTTTGATTCCTGTTGCCTTTGCAAGAGTTTTGGTTTTTTAAATTAAAAACTACAATTTTAACTAAATCATTATTTTCTAATTAATGTTTATGATTTGCCAGTTTAATGCATATATATTTATAGCTTTTAAGTAAAGTAATTTAATAGTATAATTTCTTATTGCAAATGGCCCCAGCTGCCTTAGCTGTTTAAGCTCAGAGTATAACGCAGCCTATGCTGTACCTTAAGTATGTCTGCAGAAGTGATGAACTGTCACATATTTACTTTCTTGTGAACATGGACAGTGCCATGCCGCATGCCAACTATTCAGTTATTAAGTCCTGGTGAGTGTAATGGGGCTTTGGTGACGTGTGCTCTCATCCCTTTCCAGAAGCGGAGGAGCTCTACCAGAAGAGAGTGCTGACCATCACCGGCATCTGCATCGCCTTGCTTGTGGTTGGCATCATGTGTGTGGTGGCCTACTGCAAAACCAAGTAAACCTTCCTCCTCCGTGCCTCTCTCCCCTCAGCACAGAGAAGACGGCCTAGCCGGCCCAGGGCTCTGCAGAGAGTGTTTGCAACAGCCTAGTCTTGAAAAGCGGGAGTGGGGAGGCAGGGGGGCGTTTCTGCTCATTTTTTTTTCCTCTAAGTAATCTATTTTGAGGACTTTTTCTGTAACTAGAAAGCTTTGCCTGTTTGTGTGAAAGGGTTCAGAAGACTTGTGGTCATCGGCTGTAACCTGTGACCTGGGAAAGGGTTGGAGGGACGGGCTTCTGGGGCAGGTATGTGTGGACGAGGGTGGGCCCGCCACATCCTGAGAGGACAATGGTAGGCCCCCAAGGTGTGCCTGTCATGTCACTGCTGAAATTGTGTCCCACTCTGCACTCAGACTTAGGAGCTAAAGGAAACTATTTTTTGGCAGTGGTGGCAGTGAAGGTTTTTTAAAACATTATTGCGATGATTTGCCTGTTCCCTCTAATGAGCTTACCGGTTCAAATGCTCTCAAAGTGTGGGATGTACAAAAGGAATCTCATGGGAGGAGAATCAAGCAAATCTTGCTTTGAAAGAAAAGAAAACATTAAAGCAGATTTGTGTTCAGTGTGTCTGGTCCCTTAAGCTGGGTCCATATTAACAAATAGAATTACTGTGTGACCCGAATTCCCTTCACTTTTCTCTCTTACATAGAATTTATGCTTCAAACAGGAAATAATGTTAACAGTTTTGTTTTGTTTTGTTTTGTTGCTTCATCACATAAACTCTCTGACCAATCTTGGGGGCGGATATTATCATGATCTGAATGTTGCTTGAGGAACAAAGACAATATGTTATTAGACCCTAAAATTAAGGAGGAGGATGGCATTTTCTTAATATCCCTGATTTCATGGGTTGCCAGGAATGCATAAGCGATAGAGATAAGCCTTCCTGGAATCTACCTTCTGAGTCTTATTAGATTCAATCTCAGTATTTTAATATCCATTACCTAGTTCTACCAAAAAGTGTTACTAGAGTAAGATCATGTTATAACTGTGCTAAATCTACGGGCAAAATATGTACCTAGCTGCTGTCTTATACAATGCCATTCATGCACACCCACCATATAGAAGGTACAGATTCAAAATTAACCTCATCTCCTTAAGAGACACACAGGCAAAATTATGAATGAAATCAGCCTTATCAAAGGCACAAATTGGTACCTAAGACAAATGACCATCTGTAAGACTCGGACAAAGATGGATAGATCGCGAAAGTTGGCATTTGAGCCAAATATCAACTTGATTTATCTTTTCTTCTCTCTTTTTTTTCCCTATCTCTCAGCAGTCCAGTTAGATTTCTGTAAGAATCCCCACCCCAGCTCCTTAAACGTATTCACTAAGATTGTGTGATTCCACCTCTGTCCGTAGGCAGATTCCGAGACGGAGTGGCATATCCTCCACCAATCTCCTACTTGACTTCCATGTTGGTAGAATCAAGAGTGGACTGTACCAAGAAATGTAAATGATAGAAAAAAAAATAAATCTTCCCTTTTTCAAATCCAGGAAACAACGGAAAAAGCTTCATGACCGTCTTCGGCAGAGTCTGCGGTCTGAACGCAACAACATGGTGAACATAGCCAACGGGCCTCACCACCCCAACCCGCCCCCCGAGAACGTCCAGCTGGTGAATGTATGTTGAGTCTGGCCAGTGGAAAAGCTCAGCATCTCTCCTCCGTTCAGGCACCTTGACGTTTATTTTCTAAAGCTCTTAGGCTCTTAGCTACTGTCATTAATCACTATGGCTTCCAGGAATCCAGGGTTTCACCAGGACAAAATAATGGGAACATTTTTTAAAGTGGATTTGGTTACTGTAAGACCAGTACATTTCCTCTCGTAAAGTATTCATTAAGGGGTTGGAATAATAATATTGGGTTTGTTCTACAGGGAGGGCCTAACTGGAAGAAAGAAAAGAAAAACACATAGAAAAGTAATGAAATTAATGATCCAAGAATCAGAAGGAATTTTTTTTTCATGATTTGAAAATGAAGGCTCCTCCAGTGTCTGACAACCAAGTACTGATAACCGAGCTAAGGGCTTCAGAGTGACTTTTATTAGAGGCATCTCCCAGGACCTGATGATTTACTGATTCTGATTTACAAAGGAAGAAGTTAGGGCATGCAAGGGCCAAATGACTTATCGAACTCCCTTCTCAGTAGCCAAAGTGGGAGAACATAATGCTTTCTTGTTCCCTGACTCTTTCTACCTGATGTCAAACTCTCCAGATTAAATATATCTTTGATGACTCAAATATTCTGTTTAAAATTTACCAAGCACTCGGCTTTTAAATACAACTAGGTCATAGAATATTACATTCTGGAGAGTCTTTGGATGTGATCTTTCAAACCTCCCCTTTTTACAGATGAGGGCCGGAGCTGGACTCCACTTCCCTGGCTTTTAAAGTATCATTCTCCCTATTCCACTGTAATTTTTCCTGTTCTCTGCATTTCCCTCAGGTGTTTGGCTTTTTATAGGCAAAGCTTGAAGGTTACATTGCATTACTATTTTTTGTATCCTATAGAAAAAATATATTTGTGGAGCAAATGTATCCTAGACCCAAGTTCAGAGTTGCTGGTTAGTCAGCTGGCAGCAAGTCTTGTAGCAAGGACCTTCCAGAGAGGAGTAACATGCTGATACATTAGTTCCTTTGGCTGCTTCCCTCCCCTTACCAGTGTTCATTAGAATGTTCTGCACAGTTGATAAATGCATTCAGTCCATGCAGACACACCTACAATCTGTCACTATGTCTGTTATAATATATAGGAAGCAGAATGGCTGTTCGCATTCCAATTATCTCGCAGGCTGTGTTACTTTGGGCTTTATTTAATCTGTCTAAACCCCATTTCTTCATTAGGACAGCAGGCCTAAAAATAACACCTACTCCAAAAAGTTCTTTGAGCATTAAACAAGGCAATCCATATAAAACACTTAGCCCAGTGACATGCAGTGTGTGGTCGATAATTGTTAAGTATTATTTTCATTAGACTCACCAAGGTTCCATTGTCTTTCAAGGACCAAGAGGGAGACGGTACACAGTCTAGAAAGAGCTCATGAATCATGACCTCCCCATCTTTTCCTTAAAGCAAGTGAACCGCACATCCCAGAAAGAGCTACATGGGCTAGCCTTTTCACTAAGAGAACCAACTAGAGAGTTTCAAGCATAACTCAAGTTCTATATTTTTGGGGTTTCCATAAATACATCAGGTTCTTTTACAGCCCACGGCCCCTTGCTTATAAAGTGCCCACTTCATCTGAGAGTGCTCCTTTCCATGCCTTTTTCCGTTTCTCAATTCAATTTGGTGTAAAACGAACAGCATTTAAACACAACTTCGAAATGTATCTCTTTCACTGATTGAAGGCAGGAATAGCTCGTGCGATTTGGTGATGAAAATAAGTAGAATCTACTTGCGCTATATATAGGCCTTCTGTATATTGTGTGCTCTGTCAAGATGTGTAACCTTGACAGCTTCTCTAAGTCCTTCAGATCTCTCAGTGGACTTGTTAGCCTTACCACGGACAACAATTTGAAAATTTCAGTGCTATTATCAGGGCAACATGGGCCCTTGGAAACTGAAAAAGTAAAGTAGATCTAAAATACAGAGATTGTAAAAAATTTTTTTAAATTTTTAAAAAATATCCTCTCCTGACTTGAAATTTGGGATAAGACAAACCATCTCTATGCTTTTGTTTCCTTCAGCCATCTGTTAATCTTCTTCACCCACAACAACTATGACAAAAACGAACATGGAGCAGAAATTTATCTTGAATTCCACCTGCGTTATTGGTTGGAAATAAGATGGAAGAACTAGTTCTGTTTCTGATAAGATGCAGTTAAGATCACAGAAGCCACACTACGTGCGCCTCCAAAGGATGCTTCATTAATTTCATTTACTGAATTGAAAGGCCATATAGCCAGGAGGGGATTTGCCATCTGACCGTTGGAGAAATAGAATGTATCATGAAGTATATGTAGGAGAGCAGGTTTTGTGTGTGATGATGATGATGTTCCTGTTTTGATTAATAGGAATCTTCAAGTTGTGTCTCTTTGTTTATCCAGCAATACGTATCTAAAAATGTCATCTCTAGTGAGCATATTGTTGAGAGAGAAGCGGAGACATCGTTTTCCACCAGTCACTACACCTCAACAGCTCACCACTCCACCACCGTTACCCAGACTCCCAGCCACAGGTATGAGAATGAAAACCATTGCATGGCACTACTCCACGAGAGAACTTCTAGACCTTGCGTTTTGCTCTCACTGCCTAAGAAAGGAGCAGGAGACACATAGGAGGCAAGGACGTATAGCAAAATGTATGATTCGGGACAAAAACAGATTTTGGACATCAAGTGACTCTGCCATTTAATTGCTGTTTAAATTGCAGCCTCCCATTTTTTCAGTACTGAAAGTAAAAATAATACGTACTCACAGGATTGTTGTTCCCCATTTTAGAGATTGTCTTTATTCATGCCTGACTACTCACTGAATTGCTACAATAGAAAATGCATGTCCTAGATGCTCTATAGTAATTAGAAGTTCACCCCTTCCAGTGACTGGGCTGCCCTTGGAAATGTCCAACAGCTGAACTTAACCTCGGGGATTCCCGTGTGAGAGCATGCTACCAAGGGCAACTCGGGGCTGCCCAGTGTAGCTTATGGGCCAAGTGTCTGCCTCTCGAGAACAGAGAGATTGTAAGAACACTTAGTACATACTGACATTTGGTAAATATGTGTTGAACGGATGAACAAGTAAATAAACTCTATCCTTACAAAGCCAAACAAAATCAAGATCCTCTCTAGAGCAAGTAATACTAATTCTATTCTGAGATGAGTAACGTCATCAAATGCTGATAGACCTAAGCGGAATAGTTACCAGATCGCTTCCTTTCATTTCCATTTTTGCAGATCCTTAAAAAATACATATGTATCTCTCTTTTCCTCTCCCATTTCCCCTCCAGCTGGAGCAATGGGCACACTGAAAGCATCCTTTCGGAAAGTCACTCTGTAATCATGATGTCATCAGTAGAAAACAGCAGACACACCAGCCCAACCGGGGGCCCACGAGGACGACTTAATGGCTTGGGAGGCCCTCGTGAATGTAACAGCTTCCTCAGGCATGCTAGAGAAACCCCTGACTCCTACCGAGACTCTCCTCATAGTGAAAGGTAAAACCGAAGGGCAAAACTACCCCAGAGGAGAAAGCACCCCAGTAGCAGAATCCCCATGAGCACCCGTGGTCTCACCTATGGAACTCTGCTCCAACGAGACTAAGGGGCGGCAGTTGCCCCTTCCAGTTCCCTAGTTGATGAAGTCATCTTTTTGTTTGACTGAACTCATTTCTTCTGAGCTGCTCCCATGGTCCCGGGGCCGACGGGCAACAGATTCTTAAGGAGCGGGACTGATTTGACGTGTCCGGGGCAGCTAACCCAGAGGTCGCAGCTCTGACCTTAGGCTCACACCCACTCTGAGCCTCTGTTTTCTCTGCTGTAACTTTAGAGAGATGGCACCAGTGATCGAGAAGGACCCTTCTATAATTCGAATTTGCCAAGTTATCCAAATTCCGGTCTAGCTGGTCTCGTGATCTCGGGTGCTAACTTTTTCTTACCTTCCAGTCTCTCTTAAATCAAATCAAGGGCTGTCATTGCTGACTCTCATGGGGAACTGCTTACGTTCCATCATATAGTATCCCGTTTACAAAATTCGAAAAGAAGGGACAAGTAAATCTTTTGTATGCTGCTGACGCAGTCTTCGCAGGGGGTTTTCAAAGCAGATATTGCTCTATTCCAGAATGTTCTGGCTTTCTTCTGGGGATATTGGATCGGGTTGGGGGGGGCGGGGGGCACAAGGGTTATAGACAAGGTAAAATCAAAAACAGAGGGAAGGAAAGTAAGAGATGCTTCATAGGAATACTGAATTCATAGATTCTCTTTATTCATTTTCACTTAAATTGGGAGAGAGTTAGAGCCAACCAGGATTTGTGGCAGTATCAGTAAGTTGTTACTTGTTTGTTTCCAAATCCAGAGGGATACTGCCTGTTTGTTTACTGTATGATGATCTCAGTGTAATCCTTGACCACTTGCTGAAAGGTTTACGTGATGTCCATTCCATACCTAGTTACATGGGTAGGGATAATGCTAACGGACCCTTTCCACTCATGGACTGGCTGGGAAGTCCTTGAAGTAATGAAGTAATGAAGTAATGAAGGATGACTGGTTCTGGGCCAGCAGGTCCTGGAGAGCTTGCTGATCTCTTCTTCAAGGGTCTTTACCCCAAAATGGTATTTCAGAGCTTTTTGGAATAAGAGGTTGCTCTGTCATTCATCTGTGAAAATGTAGGCATGGTCCCAAACTGGTTTAAAAACCTCAGTCTTAAATTCATATAATTGTATCTTTATGTATTAAGAAACTCTATCTTAATCCAGTCTTTTTTGGAACCGGAGAAAGAGGCAAGGGATCAATTCTGTCTTCATCACTCCGTGTGATATTTCTCTCTAAAGGCTGATGTTTTCCTGCCGTGGTAGGCTTCCGTGCACACCACAAATACTATCTAGGACCTCAGAATCCACCTGAACCTCGAGAGCTTGGAGAGAAAAGATGAATCACCTTTATGTGTTGGCTGAATCTGGATTAGCACTTCTCAGAGAGCTTAATTTAAGTATCCCCAGAACAGAAGTTGGAGCCTCGAGCCCCAAGTATTTCCATCTCTAAACACCTTCCTGTTTTAGACACAGCTAGACCTCACATCTGTATGACTCTGAATCATGGCAGAAGAGCAGGAAAGTTAATAGGTTTCCTGTTCCTGTTAGCTAGAGTTCGAATAATGGTGTCTTGTGTCATCACAGGTCTTGTCAAATTAGACTCTGTGAATGCCAGCGTGAACAAAAAAGTGTTTTGGTGCTATGCATTGGCAACATTTTTATCAAAGTTGAGAAATGTGACTCTGAATAAGCCACATCTTCTTCAGTGCTAACTCAGGCCTTTCTTGTTCTGGAGAAAGAAATCATGACATGGTTTTTAAAAAAAAAAAAAAAAATGCATTCAATGTCTTGACAATGAGATTTACAGAGCACTGCTGGATATAACATGACGTGAGGTAACATGGTATAGCCAGCCCTGAGCAGTCACAAAAGCTAAGCCAAAGACTGATGTAGCCATGGGTTTTTGACGAGAGGTAGACTGGAGCTTGGAAGTACCTAGAGCGCCAACATAAGGTTCTCTCCGGCTTGTTTCTAAATGTCTTGGTCACTGGGATGGAGAGTTGCAAATAGAATGTTAAAAGAAGTAGCATTTCATGGAAAAACTGAAAGCACACAAATGTGTTACACTGTTACCAGGAATAAATCTAAGTTACTATGCTCTTTTTTTTTCATAAGACATAACCTTATAGCTGAGCTAAGGAGAAACAAGGCACACAGATCCAAATGCATGCAGATCCAGCTCTCAGCAACTCATCTTAGATCTTCCTCCATTCCCCATTTGGGCTTCATTCTCTAAGACCCCTTGGCCTTTAGGAAGGTATAGTATTTAAGTAATACTTCTTTCCCTTCCAAATCCCTGCGCCTTGGTCCTTGTACACTGAAAGGTTTCCAGGACCCAGTGCCCTCTTGTCCTGACTCTGATGCTTTTATTTAAAATCACGATGAACTTGCAAATCCCCAAAGCTTGGATGAGTTAGGCAATCTAGCTGATCTTTGCATGTACTCCCGTGAGGAAACTCTTGGCTACATAATTCTAGATTCCAAGGGTGCCGAATGTCCTTAGTGTTAAAAATCCAGAAGTGTATAATGCATAGAAATTCTTTGTTTTCTGAATCTATGATATCATGCCTTCTGTCCCCTTACCCTCCCTACTCTCTGCCTTTTCTTATGTCACACTCATGCGGGGTATTCTGTGCTCACACAGGTATGTGTCAGCAATGACCACCCCGGCTCGTATGTCACCTGTAGATTTCCACACGCCAAGCTCCCCCAAATCGCCCCCTTCGGAAATGTCTCCACCTGCGTCCAGCACGACAGTATCCATGCCCGTCATGGCAGTCAGCCCCTTCGTGGAGGAAGAGAGACCTCTGCTTCTGGTGACACCACCAAGGCTGCGGGAGAAGTATGACCATCACCCTCAGCAGTTCAACTCCTTCCACCACAACCCCGCCCATGAGAGCAACAGCTTGCCCCCTAGCCCCTTGAGGATAGTGGAGGATGAGGAGTACGAAACCACCCAGGAGTACGAGCCAGCTCAAGAACCTGTTAAGAAACTCACCAGTAGCCGGCGGGCCAAAAGAACCAAGCCCAATGGCCACATCGCCAACAGGTTGGAAATGGACAGCAACGCAAGCGCTGAGGGCACTAACTCAGAGAGTGAAACAGAAGATGAGAGGGTAGGGGAGGATACACCCTTCCTGGGCATTCAGAACCCCCTGGCAGCCAGTCTTGAAGCACCTGCCTTCCGCCTGGCGGACAGCAGGACTAACCCAGCAGCCCGCTTCTCGACGCAGGAGGAATTGCAGGCCAGGCTGTCTAGTGTAATCGCTAACCAAGACCCTATCGCTGTATAAAACCGAAATAAACACATAGATTCACCTGTAAAACTTTATTTTATATAATAAAGTATTCCACCTTAAATTAAACAATTTATTTTATTTTAGCAGTTCTGCAAATAGAAAACAGGAAAAAAAACTTTTATAAATTAAATATATGTATGTAAAAATGTGTTATGTGCCATATGTAGCAATTTTTTACAGTATTTCAAAACGAGAAAGATATCAATGGTGCCTTTATGTTCTGTTATGTTGAGAGCAAGTTTTGTACAGTTACTGTGATTGCTTTTCCACAGTATTTCAGCAAAACCTCCCATATATTCAGTTTTTGCTGGCTTCTCGTGCATTGCATTCTGATGTTGACGGGATGTATGATTTGCAAGACTTGCAACTGTCCCTCCGTTTGCTTCTAGTAGCGCCCGATCAGTACGTCTTGTAATGGCACATCCATCGAAATACTCTTCTTTTTTGTACGAAGTTTTCTTTTGCTTTCAGTATATGAAATGAGTTGTGTCTCCTCTGCCAGCCAAAGGTTCGCTTCACTGGGCTCTGAGATAATAGTAGATCCAACAGCATGCTACTATTAATTACAGCAGGAAACTGCATTAAGTAATGTTAAATATTAGGAAGAAAGTAATATTGTGATTTAAAAAAAAACTATATTCTTAATCAGAAGACAGCTCGCTCTCGCGAAAATGAGCTACCATTTGCTTTATTTGGGTTTATTTTTCTTGACAAAGAGCAACAGTTTGGGGGACTAGCATAGAAAATGGATTCTGGCTTGCTTTTCGGGGTAAACCCATTACCTTAGCAGAGGACTCCACCTCAGTTTCGGGGGGAATGACACAGCAGGTCATCTAGTTGAAAATCAAACCGTGGCAAAGAAAGGTGCAATCGTTCCTGACTTGGGTTTCTCGTTGACTCGGGAGCTGGCCATTGGTTGTGTCGTATCAGCTCATGAACAGATGTGTTATGGCACAAAATGACCATGAAATGATGGCACACTCAGCATTTTGTGTGAAATACTTCTGCCGTGAAATACGCCTGCCATATGCGGTGATGACTAGCCATCCTAGGGAAATAGGTCTGTTGTAGAGTGTCTAGAAGGAGTGAGTGTGTCTAGAAGGCACAGGTGTGACTTGGGTGCGGTCTTAAATAGTTGTGTTGCCCTCGCCTTTCTCCTCATGATTTTCCTCTTGTTTTTTCAATGTTGCCTTGATCAGGTCATAACTATGCATGAACATTTTTGTCAGGAATGGCCAACGTGCATGTGATTTGTGATTGGCAAGAGCCTTCCATGAGTGATGATTCGTCAGGGAATGTGGACAGTGTTGGAAAATTGCACCTTTCCTTGCAGAAGTGACCCCCACCTGTGTCCTGGCCTCTCCATCTGCAGCCTGTATTATCCATTCCCCACCCCCTTTCTTTTGCTTTACTGTTACGGAACAGGATGAAGATGGGTCTGAGCTTCGCCTGTTCTCTCTGATTGTAAGTCCAAGGAAAGCCCATAGGCATTAACATTTGGAATAAATGCTAATTCAGGAAAATAAGGGGATTTTTTTAAAATGCAGCCCCCATTTTACACCCTGCCCGACATCTGTCAAATCAGGCTAGAGCTTTTACTTAGATTCCCAGTGGCCTTCTGGGATCCATGGGGTAAAATGGGAAAAAGGTCGGCAGGGGGTTGCAAATATGAGGCGTGAAGTCACCGAGAGCAACGTTTGCAGATGAACTGGATTTAGATGCTCATCGAATTAGATCTTCATCAAATGTCTGTGTTCAAATTCTCGGGAAGAAGGGACGTGCAAGGAGGTCTTGGGAAAATGTGGGTTGGACACGAGTCATGTCATTAAGCTCCTTTCATGTTTCTACAACCCACAAAGATGTCTGTCTGCAGGTCCTTGAAGTTTCTCTGAGTATCTGGTGTCCTGAACCGTACTTCATTACCCACATGCCACTTTCTCTGTGCTCTGTCAGGCTGCCCGAGTTGCTCCAATTTCCCTGTTCTGTAGAAATGAGTAAGCTCCTGGCAGGGGGAAGAGGACAGTCCACCCAAAGAGGTCCTTTAAATTATGCTAATATTGCCTTTGAAGGCCTTGGCTCATTCAGAGACTATGTCAATAAAGAAATTTCTACCATTAATGAAAAGTCTAAAATTTCTGTTGCAAAAATCTTAGGGCATTGGAGTAATCCAATGGCCCATTGTGGAGAATTTCTGGAATAAATGAAATCTTCTGCTGAGAGGAACCAACATTTCCCTCAGTATGAAAATTTCTATATACATTTTCAGGTCACAAATATATAGGGACATTTAGGACAAGAGGATGTTTTCTTTACAGCTTGATTCTGGTCACTCAGAGAGGTGGCATATTTGCTGGGATAGCCTTTCCTTCTGTAGAAGAAGAGTTTCTCCTGGTAAGAAAGGCCAGCTGTCTCCTCAGGGCTACCTGCTGCCACCACCAGCTTTGTGTTCCAAGGGACTGCTCTGTGATGTTTAGTCACCACATGGCTTTCAACCATCCCTGTCTAGAAACTCAGGTGGTGTGGTGGTAATCCCAAGAAGGGGTGTAGACCCATGCTCCCAGCCTGTGGCAAGCTTTCGGGGGTTTTCAGGGGTGGAAATCACCCAGAAGTTTGACAGCAGCTGTGTTTCCTGGGTCTGAAATCCTATCCCATCAAGGGGTAGTGCAGTACAGGTGAAACTTCTTTTCTCACTCAAGATTCATTTTCCATCCTATTCTCCCTTCTTGCCTGGTATGACTTGTTTTGTTTTTTTCGAGAGTGCCTAGACAGCCTCAGGCTTTCCACCAAATGGCACTCTGCCTGAGTATATGTGAATGTGTCCCAAACACCAACAGACCATATCTTCCTTGTTTAAGTGTGACTGTCTTGATAGAGATGGAGTTTATCCAGGGTAACTTGCTCATGACTATTCCTTTTTTTGGCCCGAGTTAAAAGGTGCATGGCTCATAGGGATGAAAATAAGGAAGGCCTGGTTTTATCTTTTAGTACTAGCTCCATTCCACCACCCACAAAGATTTCTATCTGCAAAGACCCGTGAAACACTGCAGAGAAATGCAGGCAAAAGGAAATGGCCACATTTCATGAGTTCTATTATATATTCTTTTGTAAATACACATCGTATGTTACTTGGATGTTTTCCTAAATCATTTACTGTCTTTATGAGTTAATGTCCGTTTCTTACTCTCTTGACTGACTATGTAACATTGTAAATAACATAATGTCCTTTATTATTTATATTTAAGCATCTAACATAGAGTTGTTTTCATATAAGTTTAAGATAAATGTCAAAAATATATGGTTTTTTTTTTTCATTTTTCTTTGCTTTAAAATTATGTATCTTTTCCTTTTCCTTTTTTTTTTAAGAATAATTTATTGTTCAGGAGAAAGAATGTATATGTAATTGAAACTATTTGAAGAATGCACATTTGAAGGCCCTGAGGTACTGATAAACTAAAGAATTTATTATCCAAAATACTAAGCAATAAGTAATTGTGATTTATTTAAAGTTTTGTTCATTTTCCATGAAAGACATACTGCAATAAAAATGCTACTCTGTGGAGGCGTGGGAGTGTTGCTCAGCAGACTAACGTTTCAGTCTGTTAGACCAGCACCTTGCCGCTGACTGTGATAGTTGTATTAATGTAGGAACATGTCTGATGGACCCCATGACCATCTCCTCTGTCTCTTGCTTTTGCCAAACTGCCTTTTCTTCCATCACCTTCTGCCTGTGGTTCTGCTCACCACCGTCTTCCATGTCCAAGGGGCCACAAGCAAGCAATACGATGTCTTCTTCCCCTTCTCCTCACCCCCCCAATAACGTATCAGAGAGGACATCTTAGGGCCTGATTGCCTGGATCCCAGTTGTTATTTTGTAGTGACTGCAAGAGAGTTCTTCAGACTAATGGAAATGTCAAAGTGACAATTCCTTGCAGTCGTGACAGGGAAACCTGTTACTGGGATTCAAGTAATCCGACGGCCAACAGGGTCCAAGAAACAGCCATCAGAACCTGGCCATGCTCAGCTTTCCTGTAGCTCCAGTAAATTTATTTTCCATCAGGCCTATGATTTATGGATTCAGGCCCACAATTTATTGATTCAGTTTTGAGAGAAGATAAGGCTAAGTTGGATTCTTCCCCCTCATGGTATCAATAAATCAAACAAAATGCCCATCTTACTGCTCAGGGCAGGGCCTATGCATGAGAAATTTCCCACATTCAAAGATTTAGTCATAGAAATGAGGAGATAACTTTTCTTGTTGAAATTAGCCGAAACAAAAGCCATATTTTAGCAAATAGGTATTTGCATGGGTAATACTTTTTATATATTTCAAGCAATTTACTCATTATTCTAGATAAGATTAGGGCTTCTAAAGTATGTGAAATAGAGCTCAGCAATCCTGTGGGGGTACACAGGGGCCTCCACTGGAGTTTGAGGGTCCCCGATGCGTGCCATCAAAGGCCACCTTCATATACATACATGATTCCTAGTACCTAGTAAGAGCTCCACTGGTGTCATTTCCCAAACAGTCTGGATGTCTAAGAGATTCCAATAGTGGCCTTTGACTGTACTAGTTCTTATTATTTACATTATGAACTTTTCAAAACAATCCAGAATCCTCATATCTGTGATTTGTGTCAACTTTGGCTTACATAGACGTACGCACACACACACAATTCCTCATACACACCATCCTGAAGCCGCCACATCCATCTCCCTTGTCCACTCCAGCCAACCAGCCATTTGGCAAATCAAGGAGTGCACGGAATATTGAAAAATTAAAGACTGAGATACTTCCTGTATCTTCAAGTTGAAGCTGAGGCTTTGCCCACCTTCTCAAACCAAAAACTACAAGCAGCTGTCTTAGTAACGTACGTTAAAATCGGATACCTAACATATATTGATATATGAGGCAGAAGCTTATGGAGTGGACCGTGGTACAGAGAGAATGAAGATTATCCGAATATCTAGATTATTACTGCAATTCTCCATTCATTTCAATGCTGTAGACTGGAATGTCAAACCCAGGCCAACAACACCTTGTAACCTAATGTCTGGGGAGGACATCATTAGATTTCCCTGCTCTCTCCCCTGATGATGAATGACAAAAGGGCCTGATGCCAGGGATTGGGGGTTCAGTGAGGCAATTCTGAAGTCTAGAGATTTAGGATGCTGGAGGGAGTGGAAAATTTTGATGACTTCATGTGAATCACTTTGTAGTCTATCTTGGGCTTGCCCTTTCTGAAGCAGAATAAAATAAATTTATGGAAACCATTACTCCAAAAGACCGATCTGGTAGGCAATAGAAATACTTTCAGTTTATGTAAGACAGGACCCTTCTGCTGCTACAGTAAGCCACCATATTCCTCTCTTTATAAGGCTGTGGTTGGACAGAGAAGCCAGACCCAATCCCACATGTCCCTGTGGGCTTCTGTGCACAAACTGCGGCTGTCATTGCTGGACCTCTCTGGTGAGCTGTTGTGTTCGAGCTCCCGTAAACTTCAGAACATTGCTTGGCATGGGGATTGCAAATGGATTTTGTTACTTGGAGGAAACCCATCATGATCTACCTGATGTTTTTAAAAACAAACCGGAAGAGACCAGTAATTCATAAAAGGAGACAGAGAATAGGGTAGGAGTTCTATCCTTTGCCCCATCAAATGTATTTACTGCACAGAATTTGATGGAGGAAGTGACTCTCTTCCCACCCCACAACATGCCAAAGAGGCTAGAGAATTACCTTCACAGATACAAAAATCATTCATTGCTTATGTACACGTTTGCGCATATGCAGAGAAATAATCTATTATGCATAAATAATATTTTATAATATTTTATGGCTTAAAACATCCTTTTCATTTATAATCCTCTTAAACCCATGGGATGTTGATATGATAAATAATGAGGAAATTTTAGGTGCAGGAAAGTTAAAAGTGTTTCCTGGAGCTACCCATCTAGTAAGTTACAGAGATAGCACTTGTACCCAGGTTTTCTGACTACAACTCCTATTTGTACCCATTGCACTCCTTCCTTCCCCACTCCAGATTCAACAAAGGCTGCCGTTTTCAGCCTTTCATGGCCTCAAGGCAAGTTACATCGAAAACCAAGTTTCTATTTCAAAGAATATGAGCTCCTTTGACTTTGGTTTAGGTTACCCCAGAACCCAATTTGCTTGACTTAGTGACTATGCACTTTTTTCCTAAACACAGCTTTCTAAGAATATGAAGTATAACCATGGGAATGAATTCTCTTGTATGGGTAGCATCCTGCAGTGAAATGAGGAGGGGCCTGTGCCAGCACTGTGGCCAGCACTGTCCCCAGCACTTAGTGGCTTGACCCGTTCGAACAGTGCCCCTCTCCGAGCTTATTTCTTGATCACTAATATGGGAATCCAAGTGACTTTACAAGGATGTGGTGTGTAATGAGGCTTACACTTGAATACATGTAAGGAAGCCATACATGTCTAGCACATAGGAATATTCAGATGCTACCTTCTCTTTGCTCCTCCCCCACCCCACCCCCACTCCAGGTTTTTAAGTTTTGGAGCCTGTGCTTCTCAGTTCCAAATAACACACTCTACATTGCACAAACGCATCACATAAATATATTTGAGTATTTCTCCAATCTCATGCCAATAGGCAAATTCCTTTTTAATGACAACTGTATATTAAGCAGCAAAATCACTAAATAGCATTTAAAGTTGTAACTTAAATAACTTCTTTATTTTATGTTTGCTTCTTGTGTAGCCACACTGTTTCACAAAAAGCCTGTAATTTTTAAGGGCTTCTTTCATGAGTGTTTCATTATGATTTCACAGAAATTTACTGCAACATAACTCTTTGTAGCATTTTCAGAATACCATTTTCAAACTTCATTGCAAATGTGTTGTAAGACAAGCAAAACATGATCTTCAATTGATAGGATATCTGTGCACACCCATTTTCCTTTGCTTGCACCCAGGATGCCCTGACATGCTCCATATTTTTTTTTCCCAAAACAATACAATCTAGGCAAAGTCCGTACAGTGACAAAGTTAGAGGAGTCGGGTCTCAGATTAATTTCTAAATGGAAGAAACCACACTGGTTATGAATGTTCCTCATCCCTTCCCGTGATCTATCCAATAAGCAATTTTTCAGGTTCTATTCACTCTTCATGCATAAAACAGGATTCTTTTTATGAATAATTTATAGATTGAAGCTTTTTGGATTCAATACCTTAAAATGTCATCCTCCATTAAGAGTGGTGGGTGACTTGGCCTCATGATATATTCCTCACCAGGCTTGTGATGTAGTTAATATAGTTCTGTTGTTAATGGCAAGAGAGTCTAATATAATTGCCCATACATTATCCTTCATTTAAATAAGAATGTATTTTATTGAAAATAATCCTAACTCTAGCTCCCTATAAAAATAAGAAGTAAGGACACTTCCTAGTTTTTTTTTTTTTTTTAAGAGATAAGCTAGATGTAAACTTTGTATCATGTTAATTATTAGTTATCATCATATGTAAGCAAACACTTGTCTTCTGTTTTTTGGCTTTCATTTGGTGGTTCCTTCTTGCCCAGACTTGAGCCTTTCTCTTGAATAGGATTGGGGGGGACCCAGGCTGGGCAAGTTTTCTAGAGCCTTTCTGGTTTCTCACAGTCAGCCTGAAGTATACTTTCCATCTTCTTCAGATGAAGAGTCTTTATCAGTATGCCCTTTAGGAGGTAATAAGGTAACAAAAGCATTTTCCCTTATATCCTAGACCCTCTCCACTATGAAAAGGAAACACAGAAAATGCTGTGTGTCAGAGCCAATTCCCAGCACCCAACTTCCTTCCAATGATGAGATGATTCTGCCCTCCTGAAAGAATCTCTCTGCAAAGATCCATCCCATCCTTCCTTCAGAGAAACCTTATTTTTGCAAAATAGAGACCTCCCTTAGTAACTCCTTACTTTCGAGCCCTTCTCATCCCTGGTCTGATACCTCCGATTTCGTGAGATCTAATTGTAGGACAATATAACTTCACATTTGGAACAGAAATTATGGGGTTTAGGACTTACAGTACTTCTAAAAATGAGAAGCTTTTCTTGAATTGTTGTAGGCCCTTTAGAAAATTTTAGGGCAGAGTCAGAAAGCATTATATCTTTTTCAGTATTTGCTGGACTAAAAACTCTTTCACAATGTGAAAAGATGCTAATTCCCTACACATTTTGAGGTCTGCTCTGCTTGTCTGAGGAGTTAGATCTCTAGCCACGAGTGTGAGGAAAAGAACTGTGGGCCCTTCCCATTAAGCTGTTGATGCAGAGTTAATGGGACTTAGGGTACCACTCAGGGTCAAACTCATGTCAGTTATCCAGCAAAGGAACAGCTAAGGGAAAATATGCCCTCGTCTGATTAGGAGAGCCACACATTACCCACCAAGCAAGCCAGAACCTGAGCAATATTCTAGATTTCTTCCTCCACATCTAACTGGTGACAATGGCTTGACATGTCAAGCACCCCCACCCCCTGACTTGTACCACTGGCTCCCTCTTCTTCTCTCACTGGGTCCCATTCGCCTCCTAACTGATCTGCTTCTTTCAGTTCCTCTGAGACATCCTTCACATTTTGCTGGAAGTTTCTCTCTAACTCACAAAACTTGTCCACAGCTCCTCACAAAGCTTGACTCCTTGGCTTGACATTGGCTGCTCTCCACAGGCTGGCTTCTGCCAAACTCTTGTAGCATCTCTCACCTCACCCTTCACTCCACCTTATGATTTTCTGTTTTCCAAGTATGCCACACCAGTGTTCGTCCAACCCTACTCATCGGCGTACCAACTTCATGACTATTACCATATTCATGTACCACCTGTATTATTTTTTGCATATTGTTTTTTTCCAACTGATTGCATTTTTAACTAAAATAAAGTCATTTGAAATGAAACTCTGTATCGATGCTATGAGTGGAAAACTTCAACCAGTTGCCATAATCAAAATAAAACTGTAGAAGTCAATATAACAAAAATGAAACAATATAATTAAATTCTAACAGGGTATTGTTGCCTGCAAAGTAGCTGAGCTGAAGCCTATTCTCTAACAAAAGGGGAGATCAGCAAGTGTTGGTGAAGTTGGAAATATATTCAGAAACAGAAAGATTTATTCCCTGACTTAACTGGAATTAAGAGGGAGTCGACAGGAAGTCACTTCTATGGTTTTAGTCAATGTTATTTAATATGCTAGATCCTAAAATCATTTTGGATGCAATATTTGGTCACACTCAGACCTTACACAACCTGTAGCACTGTGCTTGTCATATGGCCCTGCCTGTGGGCGCACCATTTGATTCCACAGGAACAATTTTCTCCCTTTATATTTCTGACAAACTTCCTCTACCCCTTCTGTGGATGGAGAGAGTGTCTTTGTCTAGGAATCCTTCCCTGACAAATACATGCCTTTTCTATGTAAAAGTGCTTTTCCTTTGCTGTTTCATGGTATGCCATTCTGGGCAAACTTTTATGCAACATTTTCCATCCAGCTCACAACTTCTGCTGAACCTTAGTAGACCATGTACTCTCTGAGGGCAGAGACACTGTCCTCTCTGTGTGTATCCATGCCTTACACAATGCCTGGAACATGGCAGATGCTGGGTGTTTAACTGAAGACTCGGGCTATTTACATAGGTTGGCAAGCATGTGAGGAAACTCATAGTTATCATAGGCATTTTTAAACACCAAGAGCAAGGAAAGAGTAACCTGACTGACTTATTTCACTTAGCATACATGTCATTGTGACTTGAAAGATTTCATTCTTTTTCATGGCTGAGTAATATTCCATTTATATATACATAATTTATTTCATGATATAGATAATGGAATATATGTATATATATGGAATATATATATCATGAAATGCATTATATATAATTTGTGTATATACATATATACACACAAAATACATACATTATATATATTACATAGACCTATCAAAATACAAATATATTCATATATGTGTGTGTGTATGTATATATATGTATATATACACACACATATATGTATCTCATATCTTCTTTATCCATTTATCTATGGATAGACATCTGGGTTGTTTCCATATGATAACAAAATAAAATTATAAAGGAAAAAGAAAAAGAGTTATTTGTAAGTTGCTAAGACAAAATCAGAAACATATGGGGATGGAACCAAGTTTGCTAAATCATGGTTTAAAAAAAAAAATACACACACACAGAATCTAAGGGATAGAAGCTCCATGGCTCAAACCAGATTTGATAATGAACACATGACTACCTCACATACCCTTTGTATTTGGTCTTAGCTCCCTCTCTACTTAAGAACTCTGGCTTAAAATTAACCTTTCATGTCTATTCTCCCTTCATTCCTCTCACTTATTAGCAAGGTCCTGAAAATAAAGCCTTTTAACTAGGTGTTGTTCAACCTGGTCATTCTTGTAAAGAAGACGTCTGTACTGACCATTGCATTAAAACCAACCTAAGTCTCCAAACCTCCCAAAAGGTACAAGGGGAGCCTTGTACATAGCAAGCTTTCAAAAGCTTTTTAAATGCACAAGCTGAGTGAAACATATACAATTGGCATGCTATTTAAGTCAATGGAATAAATAATTTGTCATTCTAATTAGAACAATGATTTGCAAGACAGAGTATTGGGTGATATTTTCTGGATGGCTCCATTGCATAGTTAGGTATAGTATGACCATCTCGAGGGAGAGGAAGGACATCTACCTTTTTACTACATTGGACTTCCTTCCCTAAGAGTTTGTAAAGCCTAGAAATACAGTCTTCTTTATTGATTAAAAGAAAGATCTGTCAAATTGTCTATTTTTTAAATTTTTATTTTATTTATTTGACAAACAGAGACACAGCGAGAGAGGGAACACAAGCACAGGAAGCTGGAGAGGGAGAAGCAGGCTCTCCTCTGAGCAGGGAGCCCAATGCAGGGCTCGATCCCAGGACGCTGAGATCATGACCTTAGGCAAAGGTAGACGCTTAATGACTGAGCCACCCATGTGCCCCTCAAATTGTCTATTTAAAAGTAAAACTTTATTGTTGTGTTTAGCCAAGAGAGCGTAAAGCAGACTCCAAATTTATTCTTACAAAAAAGAATCTAATCGTGCAGTTATTTGAACTTTGTGACTGATGTATTAGGCCAATAATATGGCTACCTTCTGGTCGATTTCGGAATTGTATGCAATTTTAAACTTCAGAGGAACACAGTTGGATTGGCAATGCATACCAAGAGTTTTGGAAGGGCGCCTGAGTGGCTTAATCGGTTAAGAACCTGCCTTCAGCTCAGGTCATGATTCCAGGGTCCTGGGATCAAGCCCCATATCAGGCTCCCTGCTCAGTGGGGAGTCTGCTTCTCCCTCTCCCTCTGCGGATCCCTCTGCTTGTGCTATCTCTCTCTCTCTCTCTCTAATAAATAAATAAAATTAAAAAAAAAAAGAGTGTTGGAAATGTCAGTGCAAGGCGTATCCACATGACCATTGAGCTGATCATAGCTGCAGCCCCTGCCAGACTCCGTGCTTGTCAGCCGCAGAACTAGTCTCCAATGTGGCCTCTCCAGTGGCTCTGAAGGCACCAACGCTGTCGACAGCATGCAGGAGGGCAGATAGCACATTGCTCTTGATATTGTCATTTTCCACTAAAATGCATCAGCTGGACAAGTAGGTGTCAAAATATGAGTAACTCAGGAGCTGGCACTTGATCAAATGTAGGATTTGATCAAATCCTAGGATCAAATCAAATCCTTGCTCCAAGCCAAGTTAGCGCTTTTTCTATTTTTTTTGTATGAAAGTAAAAGCCAAGGGCACCTGGGTGGCTCAGTGGGTTAAGCCTCTGACTTTGGCTCAGGTCATGATCTCTGGGTCCTGGGATTGAGGCCTGCATTGGGCTCTCTGCTGAGAAGGGAGCCTGCTTCCTCCTCTCTCTCTGCCTACCTCTCTGCCTATTTGTAATCTCTCTCTTTCTGTCAAATAAATAAATAAAATCTTAACAACAACAACAAAAAAAGCAAAGTCCAAGAGTTTGGAATAAGCCACTTAGATGATTATAATTCCTCCCTTTGAATTCACAACTTGGGTATGTCAAAGGATCGAGCTTGCCCACAGTCACCCAGCCAATCAGATGAAGACCTAAAAAGAGGAACTGAGAACTCTTCAGCTGTCATTAGGCCCTCCCTGTAGGCAGACTTTAAAGCCTTTGAAGAAAATTTAAGGTTTATAAAACTTCTGCTCTTCCTTACCCATCTTCGTATGTCCATCTTCCATTTTCACAGTTGAGAACTATTAAGTAGCTTTTCCTAGAGTCTGCCTACCTCATGGCACAGGAATCACACAGTGTAAAGAACGTGAACTCAGAAACAGTGAGATCCAGGTATGAGTTCCTCCTCTCTTACTCAGGCAATTTGGGCAAGTGAACATCCCTGAGTTTTGGATTCATTATGCAGATTAAATGAAATATTTATTATCTGTGCAAGCTTAAGCCTGGCACTTTGCCAGTAGTAGGTGCTCAATTAAACATCACATCTTCGCTATTCACAGATTTCTTGCATAGGAAAGCTGGTTTGTCTGACAGGGAGAAGGGGACAGTACTCCCAAGCTTAGCAACCTTGCTGGCTTTGGTTGTCCTGCCCTGCCTGTGGAGAGCCCCCCTGGGGAATGCTAGCTGAGGATGTGTCACCAGAAAGCTGGATTCTGGGCTTTGCTGCTAGGATGGAGCCCTCTTTGGTTCACCAGGCTACGCCAAAACACAGGAAGACAAACTTACTCAGAACTGAGTTAGCCCCGAAGAGCAGATGTTTCTTTTTCCCTGAGAAGAAAACAATTTTACAAATGCAGAAATGGAAATGATAATTCTCTCTATCCAATTAGCAAGGTCACTGTGTACAGTATACTCCCTCCTTCTCATTCCTGGTGCTTGGGCGCCACTCCCTCTCTGGTTTTTGTGGCTCAGTGTCCCTGCACACGTTGTAAACAATCACAATTTCCATTTTAGGATTTCGTCGCCTGGTGATGTGCTGCTGTTTCCGTTTTTAGGAAATTGATGTTTGGCCAAAGATGAAAGGCTTCACAGATTATGAAGGTTATGGCACAGATTTCTCCTGCCTTATGGCTTAATTTAATTAGATATCCCATAATAGCTCAGTGGCAAGATTGTGCTGCAGAATGGGCTCCAATTTGCCCACAGGCAACCTCGAGAGCTCAGCAAATATGAAATATGCTGCATGACTCATCAGCTGATGGAAAATGCAGTGAAACTTTCTCTCTTTCAACAGGATCAGGCAAGGTGACTGACAAAACTTCCCTGGGAATACACACCTGGTAATTCTACATCTACAAGTTCATTTTAAAATATGCTTGCAGTGAAGTAATCAGCAAAACCACTGTCTGAACTTGAAATTATTCTGTGGCCGCTGGACCTTGAAGACACTGATGGAGACAGCTAAATCCAGCTACCTGGATTTGACCTTGATCAACTATATCCCCCACCCCCTCAGAACAGGCAGGACCTCAGTGAGCAGGAAGATTCTCTAAGGCATGAGCCCCAAACAGAGCAGTGAGGAGACCATGATGCTCTTGCTTATTCCTACAGACACCAAACTGCCTCATGCTTTTGCAAGATTTCAGATGTATACAATTTCTTTTTTAAAAAATTCTTCCTTTAATGCATTTTGTTCTTATGTTTATTTTTATTTATTTTTGTATAATTTTTTTCTGTTATGTTAATCACTGTACAGTACATCGTTAGTTTTTGATGTAGTGTTCCATGATTCCTTGTTTGTGTATAATGCCCAGAGATATTCACAGTTTCTGATATTGATTACCCTTATTGGGTAAAATACATATATATATATATATATATAAAATAAGCTTCACAGTTTGTTTTTCAGACATGAAGCAAACCGAGGCCCCGAAGTCACAGGATGTCTTGGCAGCTGTGTTCAGGCTGGATAGAAAGGCATCCCTGTGGGAGCATAGCTTTTCTCGGGTTCCATTTCACTTGCTATCTTCAGCAAGCAAAGATGGAGAGATAACTGGTTGAGTGGGAGCCATGTGATAGGGATTGTCTGTGAAGATGGAGAGGAGGAACGCTTTAGACAAGTGACCTCCCAGGAGACCTCTAACTAGTCATCCAACTTATGAACAGGACAGCCGCCTAAGACAGGGTGCCAGAGATGGCCCAGAAACAAGGCTTGTTGATGTGGTCAGTTGGTACAACCATTTCCCCCCCTCAAGGTTAGAGAGGAGTCACTTTCTGTTCTTCCTCCAGTCCCCTGCCATGGCTACACTGCTTACCCACTAAATGCTTGAAAATCAGTCTCCAGCACCATCCTGCAACCCTTCCAGAATCAATCCTCAAAGGAGCCAGACTCCAACCTCATTCATGTACCAAAGCTCATTCTTTCATTCAACGAATGAGTATATGCAATATGAATGACACTGGGCTAAGAGCGGGTGATGCAAAGAATAAAACACACCTCCTTTGAACACATCTAATCCTTCCAAGAAAGCACACCCTAGTTCTAGAGATTAACACAGAGGCAGCTGCAATGTGACGGGTCAAGGAGGTTGTTTGAGTGACAAGAACACAGGACTTGGGATCTTGTGTCACACGCTCACTGCCAACTCTGCCACATCGGTACTTTGGGAACTCTGGTGTATCACTACTCATAGAGCTTAGCTTATTGACTACTGAGAGTTGAATAATCTTAAAAGGATAGTAGGATATCATCAGGGATACCTCCAAATTATCATCTGGCACAGGGAAACTGCTCAGTAATAGTTTTGATGGGAATTTAAAGATGCTGTGATGGCATCACCAAGTACTATGAGAGCACAGAAAAGGTAACTCCTCCCTGATGGCTCTAATTCAGCTGGGTTTTGGAAGAGGTGTAGCTCACCCACCAGAGAATTGGGTAAAGATTATTACAATTTAATTTTCTTGAGAAAATGCCCAGAGAAATGAAAAAAGGAAAAAAAAAAAGGCAGGGTCTTTTCAAATTGGTCCGGACGATGGAAATGGTAGATGGAGGTAAACGGAGGTAGATTCAAATGTAAGACTGGTGTGGCTAGTGGGGACTAAATTTGGGGATAAGATCATTATGTCAGCACTGGAGGCAATTAAGAAGGAGGTTGACAAGTTCAGAAATGGGATTTATAACATTAATCCTGGAGACAAGGGCACCAGGGCAAGGGAGTGGAGAAAGAGAATTTAGGAGGGGAAGGTAATGTTGTAAAGGAGGGACGACGATCAGAACCTAATCTGGATTAGTGGCCAGGAAGATGGCCACTAGGAGACAGAGTCCGGGGGAATTTATGAGGTGGGGGAAAAGAGACTTAATGGCTAAATGGATGTGGGATGTGAGGTGGGAAAGGATCCAAGGATGTCACTGAGCTTGGGCTTTGGAACAGTTGCCAACATTCTGTTCTGAGAAGTTTGATGAAACATTCTTCACTCGCTTACAGAAGTCCAAGAGGCAAGGGCTGAGATAAGGCCAGCACTTTTCATTGGCATGGTCAGACCCTGATGGGAGTGGGGGGGCTCCCAGAGCTATGCTGTGCTACCAACTGCGTGGGTATCCTCACTTAATTTTCCCAGCAACTCTATGAGGCAGGCGTTACCATTCTTGTGCTATAGATGGGAAAACCAAGGCTCCGCTATGTGAAGAATCTTGCCTAATGTCATACAGCCTGCAAAGTTGGAGTTGGAAATCAACCAAGATTTGCCCCATGACAAAGCTCCAGTTCTTACCCACTTCCCCCTTTCTGGGCCTCTTATAGAGATGCCTACCTCCTAGGTTCGTACTGGAAAGCCACTTAAGAAGATCACCCTCTTTCTGTGAAGACAGTGTCTCTCCACAGCAATAGATCACATTTCTGAGTTTACCATGACAGAGAGGCAATTCCAACTGAAGCCAGCCTGTCCATTTTCAAGCTCTTTATCATTATAAAAGCAACATTCAAATACATGAGGTGTGAAGCTGACACTGTCCCCAATATCTACATCCATTCACTCACTTACCACTCACCCCACCCCATCCATTGGGAGCATCCTTCCACTGTTTTTGGCCATCCTGTGCCCAGCACCTTGTCGCTTGTTTGAAGGTGTCTAGGATGGTTTTGGAACCTCTCCTGCTGCTTTTCTTCATCTTGCCGTCTTCCATGGAAAAAGTGTTACCCCTTTGGCATTCAGATAGTTCATAGAGAAATAAATGTGACTCTCTCACTTCTGGAATTGCTAAAAATACTACAAGTGATATTTAACGTCACATTTGAGGAACCATGTTGGGATCTGCCCCATTGGCTTTCCAGGAAATAAATTATTTTAATTAATTCAACTAGTTCAACTCAGTCTTCCCAGACAGTGGCAAACCTTCCATGTCAGGGAGGACTGGGCTGGCCAGTCAGCAGGTCAGAATGCCACAGTGTGACTTTCTTCTATGGAACATTGGGGTTTGCAGAATCAGTGCTGTTGGATGACTCCAGTCACCTGATATTCGTGCTTATTTTGAAAACAAAGGGATCTGGTCTCAATGTGAATACAGCAATGGAAAGCAGATTATAGGACTATCCAACTGCAGTCAGTACTATAGATAATAGAGTAAGTCTGGCTACCATGAATGAAAATTCCAAGCCTCGAGAGACAGCTTGACTTTGTTTCTCTACAAATTGGTGCAACTTCTTCTAGAAAGACTGGATCACTGCTTTTGCTTTGGTTTTTAAATTATCAACTTTATCATGGGCTACATCATTTAGACTTCACATTTATGGCTAACCTCCAACTAGGTGTGAGCTCCTAGATATTAGGGATTGTGTGGAACTCACCTTAAAGCCCTAATGCATAGCACAGCACCTGAAACATGGGAAATCCTTAATAAATATTGTTCAGGGCTGCTACTCTAGGCATAACCGTCAACAGGGATGATCACAGAGCTCTACAGTAGGAAGTCATTTAGTTCACTCAAGACCCTTCTCTGTACTAGTCTTACCCAAGATGAATGGCAAAGGACTATTTTGGTTGGGGGAGGGTTTCTTACGTATCTAATATATCATAAAAGAAAAAAAATTTAGAAGAAAGAGTAGAAAGAGGAACCTGTGATCCTTTCAATTAATGTAATGGAGATCTCTGTTTAGCTCTCAGCCCAACATGCCTGGGCCTGTCCACTGAATTGGTGGGAGCAGCTGCCAGAAGCCTGTTTGCATATGGATTGAGGGTCCCCTTGGGAGATTTCTCATTCTGAAGGCAAAAGTTGCCTGGCAACAAGAGTTTGACCCATGAAGACAGACTCACCCAACAGAGGAGGCAGGGAAGCCTGAGGACAGTGTGGCGTCTGTCATCTAGAGCTACCCTCCAGCTGAGGAATGTACACCTAAGTGCCACGGGGTGTGGGGAGTCTGAATGGACAAAGCAGAGAAAGATAAACCTGCTTTACTAATATCCTTTTAAAATATCGGACTACACGATAGGGTTTCAGGATCCATCTGAGAGAGTAAAACCTAAATAGAAGGGAAACATTTTCCCCTTTCTTACTAAAAATCAGTTTGGGTCTGGATGTGCCATCAAAGCATTCATTATAGTGCATGGCAGGGCAATGACAGAACCAGGGGAAGACTTTGACACCCCGTGAAGCATTATGAATTGGTACCTGGAGGATGTGGTAGTTTCCACATGAGACTCGTGGGGATAGGACTGCACCTGGTATGTAGCAGCAGAGTGACAAAGTGGCGCTCTGCAGAGGGCTGATGGGAAACCATCGCAACCACTGGGCCCTTTAATCTTCGAACACGTTTGGGCTCACTATACTATTCCGTGTATAATATTCCTGGGAATATTATAATATTCCTGAGGAATTCCTGGGAAATCCTCAGTCCCTTATACTAATAACAGGGTGCCAGTAGAGGCTTGCAGACCTGAGGGCAAGGATGCTGCCTATTTTGGTAGCCAGCAGCACTAAGGTTCCAGGTAAATGTATGGGTTGGTAAAAAGTAATGACAATCCCTTTCTTTACATAAGGCCATAGGGAAATTATTCCTTACAAAGAATTTATATTTATTTTTCAATGTATATAATAAGAGACATTTTTTTTTTTAAAGAAAAACTGTCCCAGTTATGAGATGAAGATGTTCTGGGGATTTAATATGCAACATGGCAATTATAGTTAACAACTCCGTATTGTATCCTTGAAAGCTGCTAAGAGGGTAGACTTTAATGTTCTCATCGTGCACAGAAAATGGTAACTATGTGAGGTGATGGAGGTGTTCATTAACCTTACTGTGGTAATCCTTTATATATGTGTGTATATATATACACAATGTTTATATATATAAACAATGTTTATATACATATATAAAGTTATATTGTATGCTTTACACTTATATAATGTCTTATGTCAATCATATCTTAATAAAGCTGGAAAAAAGAAAAACTGATCATCAGACCCCGGCTTCTAACACTTGCTTACAAAATAAGCTCACAGTACATATGTGACTTAGCTAGCTCACAATACATATGTGACTTAGCTAGCTCACAGTACGTATGTGACTTAGCTAGCTCACAATACATATGTGACTTAGCTAGCTCACAATACATATGTGACTTAGCTAGCTCACAGGTACATCTGTGACTTAGCTCGCATTCACCTTGTGATACCAATCCGGCAGTGGAGGGAGGGGGAAGTAAGGAGTAAGCACTTCCAGGCAAAGCTTTGACACAGGTAAAATTGAACACCTCAACTTCCCTTTTCTTTCTTTCTTTCTTTTTTTTTTTTAAGATTTTATTTATTTGAGAGAGACAGAGCAAGCACATGAGTGGAGACTGGGGCAGAGGGAGAGGGAGAAGCAGGCTTCCTGCTGAGCAGGGAGCCTGAAGCTGGACTCAATCCCCGGACCCTGAGATCATGACCTGAGCCGAAGGCAGATGCTCAACCAACTGAGCCACCCAGGCGCCCCTCAACCTCCCATTTCTGCTTCCTTTTCCGCAATCATGATGTGTGTCTCTCCCCGAAAACTCCTGTCCCTATTGTACCACACCTCTCAAGGCTCTGCTCCAGAAAGCCTTTGCCAGGTTTACTGCCAAGGCTGATATTGTATTTTGTGGGGAGGGCTCTATCAGAATATTTTTAGCCACAAGGTCAAATGAGAAGAAAATTTGTGGGTCTGGGGAGCCCAGCAGAGAGCCCCTGAGGTCACACCATATTGTAGTTGTTCATCATAATTTACCTTTAAAGAAAGTCATGAGAAAAGTAAATCTGACCCAGATGTCTTGCTAGCAGGGAAATGCAATCGTACTCTCACAAGGACTGCTTCCAAAGAGGACTTCTCAGGGCTCATTTAGCCATGAATGACCCCTGGGCCTTTGAGTGTGTTCACTGCCTAGAGCCCCAGTGGCTCACGGGAATGCATTAAGGGCAATCTGGAAGGCAGGCCTGACAAGGTGACAGGAACGCTCCCAGTACCTTTCTTGCCCCACAGTGCGGCAAATGCTCTCACAGGCCTTCCTTCTCTCCTGTGACATCATGTGCTTTCTGTTTGGCCTGGTCAGCACCTGGACCTTTGTAATTCACATCAGGACCTAAGTACAGCCTGAGAAGCCAGCTGAAGGCAAACAGCTACTGACTGCGGAAGAGAACAGGCACAGAGAGAGAGAAGGGAGACAGACATGAGAGCCTTCCAGGTCCAAGTTTCTAAAACAAGGTCTCTTGGGGTCTCGGCTCGTGCGCTCTCTCTCAAATTTAAAATATTTACTTGACAGTGAGACACAGCACAAGCAGGGAGAGGAGGGGAGGGAGAAGCAAGCTCCCCACTGAGCACAGAGCACCATACAGGGCTTAATCCCAGGACCCTGGGATCATGAACTGATATGAAAGCAGACCCTTAACCAAAAGAGCCACCCAGGCATCCCAATAAATAAAATCATTTTTTAAAAAAAGAATAATGATTTACATATATTACTATTAGGACCTAAATATACCCAAAATCAAGTGGGTGACTCTGTTCTATTCACCAGTCTAATATATATATATATATATATATATATATATATATATATATATGAGTTTTTTAATTGTTTTTTTTTTTTTAGTTTTTTAAAAAATTTCTTTTTACCCCCTTTTTTCTCTCCCCAATTTGGGATCTCTACTGATTTGGTTAGCGTACATTTTTCTGGGTTCTTTGCCATTCTTTTAGTATTTTATTCTCTCATTCATATATTCTTATCTGGGTAAAATGACAAGGCAGAAAAATTCACCACAAAAAAAAGAACAAGAGGCAGTACCAAAGGCTAGGGACCTAATTAATACAGACATTGGTAATATGTCTGATCTAGAGTTCAGAAAGATGATTCTCAAGGTGCTAGCTGGGCTCAAAAAGGCATGGAAAATATTAGAGAAACACTGTCTGGAGAAATAAAAGCCCTTTCTGGAGAAATAAAAGAACTAAAATCTAACCAAGCTGAAATCAAAAAAGCTATTAATGAGGTGCAATAAAAAATGGAGGCTCTCACTGCTAGGATAAATGAGGCAGAAGAGAGAATTAGTGATGTAGAAGACCAAATGATGGGAGAAAAAGAAGCTGAGCAAAAGAGAGACAACTACTGGACCATGAGGGGAGAATTTGAGAGATAAGTGATATCATAAGATGAAATAATATTAGAATAGTTGGGATTTCAGAAGAAGAAAGAGAGAGGGGGGCAGAAGATATATTGGAGCTAATTATAGTAGAGAATTTCCCTAATATGGCAAAGGGAACAAGCATCAAAATCCAGGAGGCACAGAGAACTCCCCTCAAAATCAATAAAAATAGGTCCACACCCCATCATCTAATAGTAAAACTTACAAGTCTTAGTGACAAAGAGAAAATCCTGAAAGCAGCTTGGGACAAGAAGTCTGTAACATACAATGGTAAAAATATTAGATGGGCAGCACACTTATCCACAGAGACCTGGCAGGCCAGAAAGAACTGGCATGATATATTCAGAGCACTAAATGAGAAAAAACATGCAGCCAAGAATACTATATCCAGCTAGGCTATCATTGAAGATAG
>NW_019154095.1:30313920-30513234 GCF_002288905.1 Enhydra lutris kenyoni
TTTCAGGATTTTCTCTTTGTCACTAAGAGAAAATCCTGAAAGCAGCTTGGGACAAGAAGTCTGTAACATACAATGGTAAAAATATTAGATGGGCAGCACACTTATCCACAGAGACCTGGCAGGCCAGAAAGAACTGGCATGATATATTCAGAGCACTAAATGAGAAAAAACATGCAGCCAAGAATACTATATCCAGCTAGGCTATCATTGAAGATAGAAGGAGAGATTAAAAAGCTTCCAGGACAAACAATACCTAAAAGAATTTGTAAACACCAAACCAGCCCTATGGGAAATATTGAAAGGGGTCCTATAAGCAAAGAGAGAGCCTAAAAGTAGTAGGCCAGAAAGAAACAGAGACAATATACAGTAACAGTCACCTTACAGGCAATACAATGGCACTAAGTTCATATCTTTCAATAGTTACCCTGAATATAAATGGGCAAAATGTCTCAATCAAAAAAAAAAAAAAACAAACAGGGTATCAGAATGGATAAAAAAACAAAACCCATCACTATGCTGTCTACAAGAAACTCATTTTAGACTCAAAGTCACCTTCAGATTTAAAGTGAGGGGGTGGAAAACAATTTACCATGTTAATGGACATCAAATGAAAGCTGGGTTGGCAATTGTTATATCAGATAAATTACATTTTAAGCCAAAGACTATAAAAAGAGATGAGAAAGGATACTATATCACGCTCAAAGGGTCTGTCCAACAAGAAGATCTAACAATCTTAAATATCTATGCCCCTAACATGGGAGCAGCCAACTATATAAACCAATTAATAACAAAATCAAAGAAACACATCAACAATAATACAATAATAGTAGGGGACTTTAACACTCCCCTCACTGAAATGGACAGATCATCCAAGCAAAACATCAACAAGGAGATAAAGGCCTTAAATGACACACTGGACCAGACAGACATCACAGATATACTCAGAACATTCCATCCCAAAGCAAGAGAATACATATTCTTCTCTAGTGCACATGGAATATTCTCCAGAAAAGATCACATCCTGGGTCATAAACCAGGTCTCAACTGGTACCAAAAGAGTTGGGATCATTCCCTGCATATTTTCAGACCACAGTGCTCTGAAGCTAGAACTCAATCACAAGAGGAAAGTTGGAAAGAGCCCAAATATATGGAGACTAAACAGCATCCTTCTAAAGAATGAGTGGGTCAACCAGGAAATTAAAGAAGAATTTTAAAAATTCATGGAAACAAATGATAATGAAAACACAACTGTTCAAAATCTTTGGGACATAGCAAAGGCAGTCCTGAGAGGAAAGTATATAGCAATACAAGCCTTTCTCAAGACACAAGAAAGGTCTCAAGTACACAACCTAACCCTACACCTGAAGAAGTTGGAGAAAGAACACCGAAGAAAGTCTAAAACCAGCAGGAGAAGAGAAATAATAAAGATTAGAGCAGAAATCATTGAAATAGAAACCAAAAAAACAGTAGAGCAAATAAATGAAACTAGGAGCTGGTATACACACACACACACACACACACACACACACACACACACACACACACACAATGGAATACTATGCAGCCATCAAAAGAAATGAAATCTTGACATTTGCGACAACATGGATGGAACTAGAGGGTATTATGCTGAGCGAAATAAGTCAGTCAGAGAAAAAAAGTCAATCAAAGAAAGACAATTACCATATGATCTCCCTGATATGAGGCATTTGAGAGGCAAAGCGGGGGGTTTAGGGGGTAGGGAAGGAAAAAAATGAAACCAGGTGGGATTGGGAGGGAGACAAACCATAAGATACTCTTAAGCTCATAAAGGAAACTGAGGGTTGCTGGGGTAGGGGCGTATGGAGATGGTGGTTGGGTTATGGACACTGTGAGGGGTACATGCTATGGTGAGTGCTGTGAAGTATGTAAGCCTGACAATTCACAGACCTGTACCCTTGGGGTAAATAATACATTATATGTTAATTAGAAAAAAACAAAAAGAAGTAAAATCCTTGTTCAGATTCCCCCACTAGTCTCTATGTCCAGTTAGCTACAATCAGCTAATCTCTGGGCCCAAGGGTAATTGGGAAAAGTAAGGAGATGGCAAAAAAGAATGAGTCATAGTTGGCTTAGATAAAACTGTTCAATTCCATGGGATTGGAGGCAGTTTTCCTCTTATTGAAATTTGAGAGTTTGTTAGCAAAGAAATTAGGAAGCTATAGGATAGTCTTGCAATAATGTTTGCAAACTACTAGTCAGTCCTCGACCTGTCCTAATTTGAAAGACAGACAAATGAATTTCTCTGCTTGTCTCCACCTATCCCCATGTTGCTACTTGTTCAATATAAAAGGACCAACAGAAACAAAATTAAAACTAGTAAAAGTTATAAACAGTAAAGACACGTAAAATGCATCCATAATAATAGCACTAAAAATAGAATTGGTTCAAATTTGTATGTTACTCTTACCTGGTTCATATTATTTTTTATACATTTACTCTTGGAAAGTTTGTCTTCTTTTGCATTCTGATATTTTCATTTGTCATAAATATTTTCCTTTTTCTATATCACTTTAATAATTTTCACTTACAGCATCATAGTTTTTCATCTGTTGTTGGCTCCAAATATCCATAACAATTTTCCTAGGATTGGAACTCAGTGTAGCATAGAGTGAAGCTACCTAGTTAATCATGAGTTAGAGCATAGTTCTACCTGGCCTGAAATTTCAGTTGTACCACTAACAAAGTGGGTGACCTTGGCAAGTTATTTAACTGCCCTGCACTACAGTTTTTAATATCTATAGAATAAAATTAACAGTAAGACTGTAAAGCTAATGATTATTAATTATTAAGTACATTTTATTAATTTAATTAAAGTTAACAAGATACATCCTGTAAAAAAAAAAATTCCTATGTATTGAGCAACTGAAGGAGGATACCAAGAAACATCATAAAGTCATGAACCTACACATCTGCCAAGAGATTTAATATTCAGAATACACAAGATTTTAATATCAAATATTTCAATATTGAAAAATGTATACGTGACATCCTTCCTAACCTTAGATGTGTAATATATGCATAGAGACATATGCTAAAAATCATTGAGAACAAGCATAATGGGTATTCCTGAATGACAGAATTATGGGCAATATTTATTTTCTTCCCTATGTTTTTATGTAGTTTTCAAATTTTCCACCATGAATAGGCACTCTTTAAAAATTGTAAAAATAGCCATTTTAATGGAAAAAACTAGTCCCGTCATCAGACTTCTAGGTTTGAGTGCAATGGGGGCAAGACTTCTTATGTCTCCTCCCATTGTGTAATTGTTTGTCCTCTGCGGGATCTATGCTCCATTGGGGCACAGACTTTTTGTCTTCTCTCGTTCATCACCGTGTGGCTGCTATGTAGCCAAGAGACTTGGACATGCAGGCAGTTCTTAGACAGGTGGTCAGTGATGAGGACGAAGTAATGAAGAGGAGGAGGGTGGGCTCCCAAGTCAGAGAAGAAATGGGAACTGGTAAAGGAGACGATTATGGCTCAGCATGAACTGGATCATAGCCGGTAATTCAGCATGGCGCACGGACCGGGTATTGAAGGGCAGTGGTGGTAAGGACGAGCAGCTCTAGCTGCTGAACCTTCGCTGTGTACCAGACCCTGTCTGGGTTTCTATATCCGCAGCAATTAATTATCCTTACGATGTCCATCAGACACATTATTTTTCCCCATTCTTAGCGGAGAACTCTGATGCTCTCTGTGCTTCCATGAGTTGCTCAAAGCTGCAGTATGTTGAGGGAAATGGAGATGGAAAGCCTATGCTATCCTGGGTCCAAGGAGCCTTCTGGATTCTTGCACCTCGGAGCGGACAGCCTGTCTACCCAGATGGGCAGACTCTTAAAGGCAACAGAAAACCTTAAGTTTGAGGAGGGGACTGAAAAGATCGTTAGGGCATGAAGCTGGAGCAAGTGACAAATCGATCACTCCTCTCATCCATCCCTTCATTTCTCTTAATGTGACCTTTCTAATACTTGGAACTCCTACATTTCCTTTTTTTTTTTTTTAATTTTAGAGAGAAGAGAGAGTGGGAGGGGGTAGGGGCAGAGGGAGAGAGAAAGAGAGAATCTTAAGTAGGCTCCACACCCAGCACAGAGTCTGACACAGGGATCGATTTCATGACCCAGAGATCACGACCTGAGCCAAAATCAAGAGTCGGTCACTTAACCAACTGAGCTGACAGGTGCCCCCAACTCCACATTTCTTATACCCTTGAGTCAGTGTACAGAATAGCTTTGGTGAAATGTCGTATTTACCCAGAAGGAACAACCCACAATGTGAGTAATTTTTTAGTACGAGTTATCACAGGGCAAACTCCTGGAGGAATCATACACATCTTTTGTTCATTTAATTGAGTGAGCTTTTTTTGGAGCCCCACGATACATCAGTCTTGGCTTACACACTTGCTATGCATCATGAGCAAGACAGATACGTTATTAGAATTATAGCTCAGGAAACAGCCATGATCATTGTTATCGCAGGTAGGAGAAGGTAGACCAAAAGATTGCAAATGGAAAGTCACGCAAAACAGAGTCCTTACAGTGAAGAAAGCTGGACAGGAGACCAGGCATTTAGGAGCTCTCATGGGGTGGCAGGAGAATAGGTAGGAAGATAGGGAGAACACAGGTCCCAGTTTTCACAGCGAGATGGCTTTCCATCCCTAACGCAGGACCACACCATCATATCGCCTTTCTGGATACCTGCAGTTTGGGAAAGGGATTATTATGGTAAAACTTCAGCATGAATCTCACTTGCCTGAGAAAAAATGAGCTTTGAATCATTAACAAGGCAATTGCTGCTACATACTAATGACACCATTTCCCGCTCCTGGTCTTTTTAGCATTAATGAGCCCCGTGGTGTGGATTGAATGATATAAAAATGATTACACGCTTTGGAGATATTTCTAGGTTTGATTGTATTAGGCCATGCACCGCTTGTTTAGATTATGAATTAACTAATAAATCTGTGTTACTTCATCAGTTTTAGACTTGAAAGTCCTTACTCCTTTTTCTGATACAAGTTAATGTAACCATTTCTGGTGACAGCAGATGAAGACTAAGCTGTGGCCATTAGTGTGATTTACTTCCCACCCACCTGGTCCCCCAAACGACCACTCATCTTTCCTAGTGATTGAGAGATTATGTCTCTAGTTTAATGAATAATTTATCCTCGACGCAATGTCATATATCTCAGCTTGTGACACCCTGCTTTGTGCACACTGGACTTGATTTTTTTTTCCAACTTAACCAATTATTCATGTATTTTTTTAAAGATTTTTTTAAAGATTTTTATTTATTTATTTGTCAGAGAGAGGGAACACAAGTAGGCAGAGTGTCAGGCAGAGGCAGAGAGAGAAGCAGGCTCCCTGCTGAGCAAGGAGCCCGATGCGGGACTGGAGCCCGATGTGGGACTCGATCCCAGGACCCCGGGATCATGACCTGAGCCGAAGGCAGCGGCCCAACCGACTGAGCCACCCAGGCATCCCTATAACCCATATTTAGGACTCTAGCCTAACAAAATAATTTTAAATATGACAAAAACCAGAACTATGCCAAAAAAATTCACAATAGCATTATGTATGTTATAAAAACATTGGAAAAATCTATGGAGTGTCATAGCACATGCAGCATGGCATCTACCCTTGGCTTAGGTCAGAGTCCTGAGATCCTGGCACCAAGCCCCGTTTGGGGTTTCCTGCTCAGTGGGGAGTCTGGTTGTCCCTCTGCGCCTCTCCCTGCTTCTGCTCTCTCCCTCTCTCATAAATAAGTAAAATATTTTTTTGAAAAAATGGAAAAATCTAAATATACTAATATAGGTAGTTATTAAAGCAAGTGTTTTCTTCCAATGGTGAGATACTACACAGCCATATAATTTTTTGTAATAACAGGGAAGGATACTGATGCCAAAGTATTATGTGAAAACCTGTAGGCAAATTGTATAAACAGTATTATTATAATTATGTAAAACATACAGAAAAAAATACTCTAAAGTGAAAATAGTGGTTTTCTCAGGGCGATGATACTGTTGGTGCTATTTGCTTTTCTTTGACATATGGTGTTGTTTTTAACTTAAGGAAGTTCTTTTTGAAAAAAAATATTTTCTTCATTTTTTTTCAAAAATTAAACACACTTTTTTGAAGAATTGTGCAAATTCCTCTGAAAGTCTGTTGGTGTTTCTCTGAAGCCCAAATACCCAACAGAATCCCTGGGGGAGGGGCAAGTCACTGCTAATCCCTCTTCCCAGCTAGAAAATGTCCAAACCACGGGTCATTTGTGTCAGAGATAAACCAAGCCAGACACTGGTTGCAGCAGGAAGGACAGATTTTAATCAATAATACAGTATGGCAACGGGGAAGAGTTCAGCATGAATTGAACTCAATTTCAATTTGTACAGAGGTGACTGTGTGCTTTGAAGGGAGAATGAAGAATCCAGAAGAGAGAGAATGAAAACCTGAAAACTCGCATGACTTCATACGTACAGTAATGCATGGAGCACAGTTACCGAGAATATACACGTCAAATACAGGGATTATTGTCCTTCCTTTTTCTTTTCTTTTCTCTTTCTTCCTTCCTTTCTTCCTTTCTTTCTTTCTTTCTTTTTCTTTCTTTCTTTCTTTCTTTCTTTCTTTCTTTCTTTCTTTCTTTTTTCTGTTTAATCAAAATTGCCCAAGCATCAAAAAAAGAAATAAATAAAAATAAAGGGAGAATGAAGGACTAGGGAGAAGAATGAGCAAGACTCTGTAGAGTCCATTTTGTCATTTAGTCTAAGTTAATAATAATAAGAAAGGCCACCCAATTTTCACCCAAAAGTGAGCAAAAGACTTGAACAGACATCCCATCAAAGAAGACATACAAATTACTAATCAGTTCATGAAAGCGTGCTCAACATCATTCATTAGTAAGGAAAGACGTAGTAAAACCATAATAAAAGATCAGCTTACATATGCAAAAATGACCCTAATTAAAAAGACAGTCAAAAGCCAAGTGTTGGCAAAGATGTAAAGAAACTGGTGGGAGTGTAAAATGGACTAACACGTTGGAAAAGTTTGGCAATTTCTTGAGAAGTTTGCATATAAACTTACCAGATGATGCAGCAATTCTGTCATTAAGAATATAACTAAGGAGGGGCGCCTGGGTGGCTCAATCAGTTGAGCATCCCACTCAGGTCATGTCAGCTCAGGTCATGATCTCAACATCATGAGATTGAGCCCTGAGTCAGCCTCCATGCTCAGTAGGGAGTCTGCTTGAAGTTCTTTCCTTCTGCCCTTCCCTACCCACCCCTGCAAATAAACAAAAAAAATAAATCTTTACAAAAGAAAAGAATATATGTAAGAAAAGTGAAGACAGGTGTCCCCAGGCAGACTTGTGCATGACTGTTCACAGCAGCTGTTCATAAGAGTCAAAAACTGAAAACCATCCAAACATCATGAAGCAGTGAACAGATCAATGAAATGGGGTGTACCCACACAATAGAATACGATTTAGTCATTAAGAGGAACTAAATACTGAAATACTACTACAACATGGATGAAATTCAAAACCATTGTGACAGGCACAAAAGATGATATACCCCATGCTTCTATTTAAGGAAATATCCAGAAAAGGCAAATTTACAAAGATGGCAGGTGGGTCAGTGGCTGCCTGTGGTTGGGGGCGGGAGCAGAGGCAGGCTACCCACACGCTCCAGGGAATTTTGGAAGGGCTGACGAAAGGGTTCTCGGCTCGGATCATGGCATGGTGATGGTTGTTCAGCTCTGTAAATTGACTAAAAATCATTGAATTGTGAAATTACAATGAGTGAATTATATGGTATAGATACTATCCCTAAAAAAAAAAAAAAAAAGTAAAGGTGTACTCAGAAAAAAAGAAAAAGAGGAAGAAGATAAAAACGAGAACAGTGGTTGTGAGCCCTGGTGTGTCCCTCAGGATGTTAGTGGGAAAACCAATTAATTATAGGGCCTGGGGTAAGAAGTTTGTAGCCTCTCAGTTTTGGGTTTGCACAGGGAGATGGCTCCACCTTGAAAAATCGAAAATTCTGTTGTTTTTATTCTGGAAGCTGCTAGAAAGGTCTTTACTTCTGTGCTCAGACCTCAGCATCCTGGGTTCTCTCCCAGAGTTTAGTGCAAGCTAGTATCAAAAAGGATGGGACTTCCGCCCTTCCAGACACACAGTGTGAAACTGATCATGCAAAAATGTCCCCTGGAGGAATTCAGGGCTGGCCCTCCCTGGGACCAACAACAGAAATAAACTCAGATTTTAATGGATGGAGTAACAGAATATTTGTTCTAGAAAATTTCTAGAATGGCAGAAAAAACACAGTAACTGTGGAAAATTGCTAGCTTACTTTTTCAGTATTGCCCTATCTCCCAGAAGAGAATTAAAAATACATGAATAAAGTAAAAAAAAATCATTCAGCAAGTAAGAAAATCACCAACTGGTATCAGCAATATCGTAAGAAACACAACAGAATTTTTTCAGCAGAATATGACAATATCCAGCAGAGGCCTGGGAGGTTTCTTTCTAGGCCTTGCATCTTAAGAATATGAACATACAATTGCCACGGATTTTATGGTTTGGTGCCTGGTTTCTAAATTCTCCAGGCCTTGGTAAATAAGCAGCTGGAAAATATTGAAACTTCCAATTTAGATTTTTCCTTTCAGAAGTCTGGCAATTATGGATTTCCTGAAAAATATTGAAAACATTACTCCTAAAATTTTTCTGTCATTATTTTCAAAATTTGTGTACTTCCAGAAATAAGCCTTATACATGGAACCACTGGAAATGTTGTCTTGGAGAGACAAAAAATGATTTGATCAATAAAAAATTTGATCACTTCCCGGATTAAATGCTTTCTTTTTTTTATTGCAAATATTATTCTTCACTGTATATAGATGATATGGTGTCAGTAATGAACTAGTATGTGTATTACAGCATCAATAAGAGTTATTTTCCTAAGAAAATTTGTAATAAAGAACAATTCTATTATAAATAACAAATATACATATGTATTTAAAAATTTTATTTATTTATTTGTCAGAGAGGGGGAGAGAGAGAGAAAAAAAGAGCAGAAGCAGGGGGAGTGGCAGGCAGAGGGAGAAGCAGGGAGCCCCATGCGGGACTTGGCCCCAGGACACTGGGGTCATGACCTGAGATGAAGGCAGAGGCTTAAGCAACTGAGCCACCCAGGTACCCAACAAATATATTTTTAAAAGACAACCAAGTGACTCTCCTCTCCAATAACTAGGGAGAAAGCTCAATTCGTCCATGAAAGAATCCTGCATGAACTTGGAATTTTTGACACCTGATTTCTGGAGGGGAGCGAGGCACGGACAAGCACAGCATGTGGTGGGGGGGACATCCCCACAGAGGGTCAGGTTGTGGTTCGCCACACAGAGGCAGTGCCCAGAGTGTGCACCCGGGGCTGAAATGAAAAAGATGAGCTGTGACGGGCAGAGAAGATAGGAGGGGTGGCAACGAGCAGCCTGGCAGGTGGCGTGCGTCATCACCTTTGGGAAGTTCCAAAGAAGCAGGGAGTGTTTTCCTTCCACCAGCCTGCTCTACCCTGTGAAATATCATTAATGGCTTGAAGGACTGCTTGGGATGCATTCCAGGTCACAGTGGATATTGTCACCTTCCATGTAAACAGCTGAGGGTCAGGAGTGCATGGGCATGGTTGTCAAGTTTTATGCTCTCACTGTAGAGAAGAAACGTTCATGAGGAAATCCACTGGAAAGGCGTAGAGGTGGGGGGAATTCCAAATCTTTCCAGCACACATTTCTACCAAGAGAGTCCCTGAACTATGCTGGGCTCGGGATGCCCCCCAGGGTCTGCTTGAATAAACAGTATTATTAGAATGGAGGTAATAAAGGTTGATTTTGGAAAATTCAAAAATATAACAAAGTAAAAGGGAAAATTTACCTGTAATCTCACCACCCAAAATAGCCATTAGCATTTTTATGCAGTCTTATATTTTGTGTTTATGCAGATAACATAAACAATGTGGAGTTGTGAATTTAACGTATACAATTGTTACATCCTCCTGTCTTCATGTATTTGTATACCTTTTCTATGGAATTGTAAATGCTTGGTAAACATCACTTTTCCTAGTTGCCTGATTGAAATCTTTTTGTTCCCAGGTGGTTTTTTTTTTTTTTTTTTTTGCTACCATAAATGATTCTGTAATGAAATTTTGTGCATAAATATTTTTCTACATATTTCAGAATATTGACTTAGGATAGATGCCTAGAAGTAGAATTACCGAGTAAAAGTGGGAAAAACATTAAGTGTTAAGGCTCTTGATTTGTGGTTTTGATTTTTTCCCCTTAATAATTGAGTAGCATGCCCCCCAGCCATGCTGGTGTCCTTTTCACCTTACCCTCCACTAGCTCTGTGTATTATCATTCAAGAAGTTACTTGCTAATTTTGTATCCTCTAATTTAAAGGTATTGAAGATGAAGCAATGATAACAATAAACCAAAAAACATTGCAAAAATAGCAAAATACTAAAACCTCATCTTGGTTTGCTTGTCCTGGGCTAAATGTTTTCTGGTTACTTGACTGTTCTCGCCTCTGGCAGGTGCCACGGGATGCCTGGTCCACGAGTGAGTAAATGGAGGCCCTAGAGGTTGAGAAGTCCAAGTTTAAACAGCTGCAATGCATACTTCTAACTTGTTTGCTAACCTACAATCTTTATTCATCCTACATAACATTAAGGAGTTTTTACTTTTCTGCTGGCTTTACAGCCCATCCCAGCTTTGTCTGTTTCCCTTGTTATCTTCCCTGCATCAACTCTTTGTTCCTCGATGATGAATGCCTTTTCATCCTTTAGACTTGCAACGTGGATTCTCTGTGAAACTTTCCCTGAGTCATCATCTTTCTTAGCTAATTCTCTCACCTCGGTGGTTCTAGAGGTTCTCATTCAGGTAATAACTGCTTTGGTGGGGGTGTATCTTTCCCACAGAAGTCTGGGTTTAGCTGGAACAGACAAAACATCCATCCATTGTCTGACAAAGCCCATTTCCATTTTTGTCTAATTTTCTGAAGCTGCCCTTACTTCCTGTTCCTGCTGTAGGGGAGTCCATGGTAAGGCCTGATTTCTACCCACGGCACCTGAATGGGTGTGGACCGGCTCAGGAACATTCGCACAAGCTGTGGCTGGGTTGAGGTCCCCTCTCTCTCTCCCAGATCTGTCAGCACAGATAACTGCCTTTGCTCTTTCTGCCACTTACATGCTTGTCTTGGACAGTCTAACCAGCAAATCAGATATACTAAAGCAGGAATGATTTTTAAAGTTTCTCCGGGTGGTTTTTGTTTTTATGCTTTCAGAGAGGGAGAGAGAGTGGGGAGGTGGAGGGGCAGGGGGAGAAGGACAGAGAATCTTAAGCAGGCTCCATGCTGAGCCCGGAGACTGACACGGGTCTCGATCTCAGAACCCCGCAAGCATAACTTGAGCCAGAATCAAGAGTCAGATGCTTAACCGACTGAGCCACCCAGGCGCCCATTTCCAGGTGTTTTTTTTTTTTTTTTTAATTTTCTTTATTTATTTGACAGACAGAAATCACAGGTAGGCAGACAGGCAGGCAGAGAGAGAGGGGGAAGCAGGCTCCCCAAGGAGCAGAGAGCCCGACGAGGGGCCCGATCCCAGGACCCTGAGACCATGACCTGAGCTGAAGGCAGAGGCTTAACCCACTGAGCCACCCACGTGCCCCTCTCCAGGTGGTTTCAATGCGGCAGGAGAGAGGATCTCTCTTCAGATCTATGGGTCTAGCAGCTTAATCTGAAAAACAGATGCTTTTTTTTTTTTCTTTATTTATTTGACAGACAGAGATCACAAGTAGGCAGAGAGGCAGGCAGAGAGAGAGAGGAAGGGAAGCAGCCTCCCTGCTGAGCAGAGAGCCCGATGCGGGGCTCAATCCCAGGACCCTGAGATCATGACCTGAGCCGAAGGCAGCGGCTTAACCCACTGAGCCACCCAGGCGCCCCAAAACAGATGCTTTTGAATCACTGGCCCACACGCTGTTGTGCTTTACAGAGAACACGTTCTGATCAGTTTGAGCAAAAGCCAATCACTCTGTCTCTCTGCAAGTGCACACCTGTCAAAGGGAAAAGAAAATTAACAGATTTTTAAAAGTATTAGAAGTGAACTGAGCGTGATGGTAATAATACCAATAATGATAACTTAGCAATACCAAAATAAGAATCATAATACCAATAATAATAAAGCTAATATTTAGAATTCATTTTATGTGCAGACACTGTGCCTGCCCATTGCTATATGTTTCTCCATGATATCTTTTCACCTAAAGCTGTTCTGATGATATAGGGGAAGATTATTTTCATTTCACTAATGGAGATCTTAATAGAGACATTAATTTGACCAAGGTGTCACAGCTGGTAAGTATGGAACCAGAATTTTACACAGGCAGCCTGACTCCTAATCCATATAATTAACCATGACAGAATGTAGGGCGGATGGAATTTATGGGAGGAACATAGCCTAAAGCTACATCGCTAATGTTTAAATAGCAAATGTAAATAAGAAGCAGAGGATTGATAAAACTTAATTAATAAACTTGGTTTCCTATATCCACACCCAGAGAAAGAACTCATCTCCTTTTCAAGCCTCCATGAAACATTTACAGAATGGATTCAATTCTGACCTCAGAAGTGAAAACCAGAAATTATGCAGGTCACATTTACTGGTGAAAGTAAAGTTAAAAATTCCCAGATTTTAGTAATATAAACAAGATTATAATTCTTCCCAACACCCAATATTTTATAAAAAATATATGTAATCCCAAGGAAATCCCAAGTAAGACTCATAAGTAGAATTATGATTCTATGTAACACAAGAATAGTGGAAGTTATATATTTTTTAAAAAATGTACTTTGCTATGCAGCCAGATAAGTACTTTTTATTCAAAGATTTTATTTATTTGAGAGAGAGTGAATGAGAGAGAGAGCGAGAGAGCACAGAAGCAGGGGCAGAGGGAGAGGGAGAAGCAGACTCCCCTACTGAGCAGGGATCCGGATGCGGGGCTCAGTCCCAGGACCCTAAAATCATGACCTGAGCCAAAGGCAGACGCTTAACCGGACTGAGCCACCCAGACGCCCCAGATACATACTTCTTAAGATAGGCAAAAACCTCTCTTAAGAGTTTTCTTTTTTGACAAGAAAGAATTAAAGTAAATAATCACAACACCGAGTTCTTCTTTTCAGAAGAGAAAAAGAAAGCAAACCAAGCTGCCTTTGGATACATTAAGCTGTTCAGTGAATGACCTTCATCCTTACCCTTCCAATGGAATGAACTAGAAAGGAAATATTATGTGGAATAATACCTGAAACCTAATTATCACACTAAGATTATATGTTTTATTTCTCCCCTATTTAAGTGGCAATTTATTTCCTTTTAGAAGTCACTTCAGTGGGCCTGACTCTTGGAAAACCAAGATTATGTTCCAAAGTGATTGCAACTTGTACTGGATGAATTGGACTGGTAAATTCCAGATTTCAAAGGTAAAGATAGCTAATCTATAAGTAATAAGATTCCCCCAGCAATTCCATTTCTAAAACCGTCCTAAGGGGGTATATTCACTTATATTATTTTAAATATACTTATATTAATCTATGTGTATTTATTTGAATGTGTATATACACACAAAAGGTGCTATATCCATATTTCATCCATTCCCAGACTGATTTTCTTTTCTCTTCCATAGAGCTCTATTAACTTATAGTGTTTCTAATCACATTTGCAGTTATCTTAAGGACCCTAATATACAGTGTCAGGCACTGATAATTTCATTAATTTCTGCAGTACGCAAAAATCATTAATTTAACATTCGCATACTTGAGTAATTGAAATAACCTCTTTTTCTATGCTTGCCGACCTTTTTTCCTCCTGCTCGAATTTTTTTCTATCTTCCCTTTGTTAGCAATATTCTTTTCCTTTTCTCATCTGTGATGACCTTTCATTAAAAGTTAACATTTTTTTTGCATTTTCAGGATATTGCATTAATACCTTTTGACATTCTAGGTTTCATTTCAGCTGGGAACATCATTTTCCTGGGTTTTGTCTTATGCTTTAAATTGCTGATTACTTTTTTTCTGAATGTTCATATTTTCTACCTTGTATTACAGTCTTGTGTGTGTGTGTGTGTGTGTGTGTGCATATGTGTGAGTGTGTGTGAGTGGTTAGTCTCCACTCCTAAAGTGTGAGCTCCGGAGAGAAGATTCCATGTTTGCCTTATTTGGCTGTTCTCCTGGGCCTATCGAATATATATGTATATGTACGTATAGCATGGTACTTTGCACATATTAGCTGCTAAATAAACATGTTAGGTGAGAAACAAAGGATGCCTTTTATTTTTTGCAAGCAACGTCTTCATTCTTATTTCCTTGACCTGTCTGCACGTAGCATGCCTAATTCAGGCATCTTTCTGGAAGACATATTCTCTATAGAGACCGACCACTCAGTACCAGAAGGACTACATATATTATTCCTTGTAATTCCTTGAAAGCTAAGTTTGTTTGTTTGTTTTCAAGATTTTATTTATTTATTTGACAGAGAGAGACAGCGAGAGAGGGAACATAAGCAAGGGGGAGTGGGAGAAGGAGAAGCAGGATTCCCACAGAGCAGGGAGCCTGATGTGGGGCTTGATCCCAGGAACCTGGGATCATGATCTGAGCCGAAGGGAGACGTTTAACCAACTGAGCCACTCAGGCACCCCATGTTTGTTTGTTTTGATTAAAACTGGGATTTGTAAAATTAATGGCGGAATATGCAAATAATCATAGATAGTTTTCCAAACACTGAATTAAAATTTCTCTCCCCACCTGTCACTTCAGTTTAGGTTTTACAAGTTTTTCAAGTTTGATGTTTATCAGTGATTTTCTAGAAACACTTAGCCAGATGTGGAATTTCTTTTTTTTTTTTTTTTTAAGATTTAATTTATTTATTTGAGAGGGAGAGAACAAGAGAGGGGGAGGGGCAGAGGGAGAGGAAGAAGCAGGCTCCAGGCTGAGCAGGGAGTCAGATGTGGGGACTCGATTTCAGGATCCTGGGATCACAGCCTGAGCTGAACGCAGACGCTTAACTGACTGAGCCACCCAGGCACCCCTGGATATGTGATTTCTTAAGCCTTATGACATCTTGCTTGATTTGAAAGTATCTTTTTATCCATCAAAGTGGCTATGAGGGGGACTCAGAAATGCCACAGGAAAATTGGTCTTAAAAAAGTAGAGTGGACCAGCCCACCAAGTGTGTAAAATCTGATTCTGTGACATGATGGTAGGACCCATATATCCACAGGGGCTGAGCATTTGGGTTTGGGATGCACTGATGTGATGCTATAATCGGGAATGCCAAAGAATATGACTCCCATGGCCACGTAGCCATGTTTGGGCAAGGCCCATCCAAGTTTCCATCCTTCGAAGAGGTGGAAAAATAAACTTGTTTTATCTCTGTACACTCTGCTTTGTTCCAAGTCTCTTGGAGATTTACCCTAAAGCCCTGCCTGATAAATGTACAGTTTTAACCAAGTTGACACTCTGATGTTGACTTCAGTAATGCTTGGCTGCTTGGAAATACTGTGACTATACAGAAAGACAGACTATTCTGAGACAGACCTAGAATTTCCTTAACCATGGGATCAATCTCTCTTGTACATGAATTTTTTCTGCAGAATATTTCTTCTCTAATTCTTCTGTGCACATCCAACATTGGCCTCTCAAATAAGCCTTAGTCTAGCGCCCTGGGAATCATCTACTTTTTCATTAAGGCAGCACAGGTAGAGAAAGAATTACAGATTACCTTATTGGATTTATTTGAACTTAGGTGAAATTCATCTGTATCATTCTGTCTCTTGCCTTTTTTTTTAATTGGTAATTCGAACTGATGCCCAATTCTCTATTGAACCGTTACTCAGCTTTCTGTACAAAGTGGAATTTATGTACTTCTATGCACTTTCCCTTTATGTTTATTCAATGGGTAAGTATCCCTTATTCTTGTGCTTATAAAATAATTTATATGAAGAACATTTAACTGCTCCCTGGGATCTTCCAGCATTAGGAAATGTTACTTACACTGGGCTCCTTTGGAAAAGGAAAAATTACCTAAAACATATCTCATTCTTTGTCGATTCTTTTACTGTTTAGCAAATATTCTCTCCCTCTCCTCCTATCGCAGCGGTTTCATATTAATGCTGGGCTTGGACCCATGACTTGGCTAATGAAATGTGGGCAATTATGACAATACCTATGTTTCCACTAACCCTCTTGCACTTCTGCCCACCTTGATGAAGCAGCATACCCCAGAGGATAGGGGCTCTTCCGTCTTGGGCTTTGAGTAAGAAGATGGGAGACAGTTGTGACTCAGCCTTGCTACCTGGAAAGAGATGATGTAGTTGATCTACAGACCAATGTGTGAGAAGCAAATGATGATGGTTGTAAGCCGCTGAGACCTGAGGTTGTTTCTAATGAAGCACGTTCACACGGGACATGTGCCCAGGGGGGATTCCGGCTTCATATGGACTGGCAACTAGCGGGGGCCTCCCCTTTTCCTCTCTTATTGCCTTCACCCTGGTCTTGTTTTGTCTTTACATGGTGTGTGTGTGCATGTGTGTTTGTGTGTGTGTGTATGTGTGTGCGCTCAAAAGAGGATACACATAACTTTTCTTTTAGCTCTTGGGGGTGTAGCCCAAGAGGAACCATATCCAGACTTTCTGTAGAGGCCAGAATAAGATCCTGGACTCCAAATCCATTTTAGACTGTTGTCCTCAAGGAGAGAATGAGTTTACTTTGAAAGCAGAGGGAAGGTACATCAGTATTTGAGACCAAGAGGGTGGGTTGTGGTAGATTATATTATTATTCAGCAAATATTTGTTCTTTTCTCCCCATCATGGGACCTAAATACTATTGACCCCCATCACTGTTTGGTTTGGTCCTTTGATCACATGATTTACTATGAACAGTGGCACATAGGGGAAATGAATAGTGTGTCAGTTCCAAAGGAAGGCTCTAAGAGGCACCGAAAGTTTCAACCAGCCTTCTTATACTCCAGATCTCCTCATAATAATAGTGCACGCTGGAGAGAAGCCAATTTGACTTTGATGCTATGGATAAGAAGGCACATGAAGCAGACCTAAACCAGCGGAGAAGCCACAGCCAAGTTGCAGGACTTCGAGTAAGAAAAAAAAAAAAAGTATTTGTTCTTCCAATCAACTGAGATTTAAATGTTTTTCTACGCAGTACTAGTGCAGCAAATGCGCCTGTGTAAACTTTTGATAAGAGAAGGACTAATGCCCACAGGTCATTCGCATTTGAGCTAACCGCATATCTGTCCTGACAGCATTATGTAGGAAATACCACATTCCAAGAAGGATTATTCTGGAAAGTTTTAAGTAAATGAAGAACGAAGAGACTCATTCTAAACAAATTCTACTCTTCACCATGCATGGGGGATGCTTGCCAAAATTCTGACTGAAGCCCATTGGTAATTTTTCAGTCTGTATAATGAGCAGTGGAAAGCAGAGTCCCCCTACCTCACAGGGCAATGGGCACCAGTCCAGGTAGAGGTAACCTGCACTTCCAGCATATTTCTGAAAGCAGATCCAAAGCATTAATAACTCATGACCTTGTAAACATAATACTATTGGGATATGCACCAGATTATTTGCTGAAAAATGACCACAAACTTCTTTCCTGGGACACTTATCTCTAGCCTCAACCTAATTCTTCACTGTAATCATTTATATCTCAATACACAGAATCTATCCAAGCGTGGGTCTCATTGATATGATTCACTACAAACTGAATAGATATAAAAAACTCATTGTTTGCCCTAAATTTCACATTATTATCTTTGGTGCTGTTATTGAATTGAGCTGTCAACACCTAAAAATGTTGAAAAGAAGCAAAGGTTTAAGAATGCACAAGGTCTCTGAATGTGAGCGTGCTCTGGCTGCAATATTGGTCACTGATTGATTGCCAAGGTCAATCTGGCTGATCTGGCTGGCTAGGAGGCTGCTCTCTCACCTGCCCTCATCACGCCGGGAGCGTCCCTCCTGAAACTGTGCTCTCAGTGGAAAAGGGTGACTTTCCTCCATGGAGGTACCTCTAAGGTTATATGAGTAGCTGTATTCCCCTGTTAGAGTCTCCAAACAAGCTCTCAAGAATCCATGCGGTCTAAATGATTATGTTATAATATGTTATAGATAGATAAATAGTTAGTTCCCACCTTACGATCCTTCAACTTTCAATGGTATGACAATAATACCCATTCAGTAGAAACTGTACTTGGAATTCTGAATGCGGCCTTTACCTGGGCTAGCAATATGCAGAATGTCTCTCTCTCATGATGCTGGGCAGGGGACACCATAGCTCCCACTCAGCCCCACGATCATCAGGTGAACAATCGAAACATGTACAGCCATTCTGTACCCCTACAATCATTCTATTTCTCATGTTCAGTATAGTGTTCAATAAACTACATGAGATATTCAACAATTTATTATAAAATAGGCTTTGTGTGAGATGATTTTGCCCAGCTATAGGTTAATATAAGCATCCTGGACATGTTTAAGCAGGCAAGGCTGAGCTAGGATGTTCAGCAGGTTAGCTGTGTTAAATGCATTTTCAACCTATGACCTTTTCATTTATGGTGGGTTTTTTTGGATGTATCCCCACTGTAAGTCAGGGAAGATCTGTGCGTGTGTGTGTGTGTGTGTGTGTAACTGTTTCTTGAAAGAGAGCATGAAGAACATACACATTTCGAAAATAACAGCAGCCTGGGTTTAATCTCATAACAGAGGTGGAAAATATTGAAAAGGAATTGGGGCTGGAGGAAAAAGAAGCAAACTTAGTTCCTTATCTCCTATAAGCAAGGAATCAAGTGTCATATTTTTGTTAAATTTGATAACGTAGGCTCAAGTAGGGGTGCTGAGCTTTCCTGAAGCTTCCCACTTCACCTCAACCTCATGCACAAAAAGCACACGTAATGACCAATAAATAGTCCACATTAGCTACTGAACTGTGTGAATTATTTTTTCTATGCTTTCAGAATCCCAAGGCTTGAGCCTAACCCAAACACACCACAGCAGAGGGAATGCATAAGCAACACATGCCACCTGAAGACATTCAAGGAAGAAAACAGGAAGAAAAGAGGATCCTGACTGGAAGGGTTTCAAAGATAGAAATCCTATGGGAAAAAAAGTCATTCAAGCAGGATTTTTTAAAAACACTGGTTCTTATACTTGCAATTTAATGTGTTCCTCAGTAAAACCCGTATTCCTTATCAAAATACTTCAGGATCTATGACCATACTTTTGAGATGATATTCAGGTGGACAGAAGTGGGACAACAAAAGTAGGCCTGGAAACATCTATGTTACTTGTCTTTCTTAAATTTAAATTTAATTCATTAATGTATCATGTATTATTGTTTCCAGAAATACAGGTCAGTGATACCTCACTCTTGTATAATACCCAGTGATCATTACATCACATGCCCTCCTTAATGTCCATCGTTTTTAAGTTGAAGAAACTTACTAATAAAATTAAAAGCAGGGGCACTTGGGTGGCTCAGTGGGTTAAAGCCTCTGCCTTCGGCTCAGGTCATGATCCCAGGGTCCTGGGATTGAGCCCCTCATCAGGTTCTCTGCTCAGCAGGGAGACTGCTTCCTCCTCTCTCTCTCTCTCTGCCTGCCTCGCTGCCTACTTATGATCTCTGTCTGTCAAATAAATAAATAATTAAAAGCAAGGTATTAGGAAAAATAAAATTAAACAATATGTAGTCTGTAATGAGGCAGAAAATAAGTCTAATATCAAGGAAGCATAAAAAACAAGATGACAGAAATAAGTCCTAATATATCACTTATGATAACAACTAGAAAACAAGTTAAAATATGAAGATACATAGAGTGATTTATGAAAAGAAAATAAAATAACTTAAAAAGTGACTTTTATGTTCACTTTGTGAACAAAGGTGATATACACAAAATACCAAACAGAAATAAGTGGGAGTTAACAATAGTAGAATCCAAAGCACAGAGCATAAAAAGGAGAGAGAGCCATTTTGTAAGGCTATTATACACAGTCCACAAATAATCATATACTGTGTAACATATAATCAAATATGTAAATAAAAATATTGGAAATGAAGAGAACACAAGAATAATATGCATAATAAAACTAATGTTTATTGAGCATATTATGGGCCAGACACTGTGTCCGTTGCTATATCACTATTACCTCTTAGTCTAATGAAGTAGGAGATTATTATTTTTGTTTTGTGAATGGAGACACTAAAAGTTAGGGACATAAACTAAGTTGACTAAAGTGACAGAGCTGGTATAGATAGATAAATAGATAGATGATAGGTTGATCGATAAATATAGATATAGGTCTGCATATATATTATATTCATATATATGAATATATATGAAAACATTCTAAAATATACTAGTAAATTTAAGTATGACCGAGGTGCATGAAGACTTGGTTGGCCCTGGAATGCCCTTCCTCACCTGTCAGTGATTTAGCAAGAAGCCAGCTTAGCAGCTGTGGGTGTTTTCAGTGAAAGATCCGGGAACCTCCGGCTAATTCCTGGGGTTGGGCTCCAAAGTCTCTCCCTTTCTTACAGAGCCTCTTACCCTCATCTTCAAGGTCCCTCTGTTGGATACACCACTGGGATTTTCTGTCCCTTCTAACCCCCCTGTAAATAGGTAAAGCAGCCAGGGGTGGCACACCCAGGTCCTTCTCTCATCAGGACAAGAGAATCAAGGAGATGGTGGCTGTTCTCCTGCTTCTCTGATTCTAAGTGTCCATTCAGCACAAGAAGTGCCAGTCCACATCCCTTCATGTGACGAAAAATTAGTGTATCTTGTTATCAGAATATTGAAGTATGACTAGTTTGTTTGCAAGAAACCCTCCTGTATGGAGAGGTTGTGGAGAAATGGGAACCATCTTACCCCGTTGGTGGGAATACAAGTTTGTGCAGCCACTTTGGAAAACAGGTTCCTTAAAATTAAAAATAAAGTGACCCTATGACCCAGTAATTGCACTACTGGGTATTTACCCCAAAGATACAGATGTAGTGAAAAGAAGGGCCATATGCACCCCAATGTTCATAGCAGCAATGTCCACAATTGCCCAACTGTGGAAGGAGCCAAGATGCCCTTCAACAGATGAATGGATAAAGAAGATGTGGTCCATATATACAATGGAATATTATGCCTCCATCAGAAAGGATGAATACCCAACTTTTGCATCAACATGGTTGGAACTGGAGGAGATTATGCTACGTGAAATAAGTCAAGCAGAGAATGTCAATTATCATATGGTTTCACTTATTTGTGGAACATAAGGAATAGCATGGAGGACATTAGGAGAAGGAAGGGAAAAATGAAGGAGGGAACATCAGAGGGCGAGTTGAACCAAGAGAGACAATGGACTCCGGGAAACAAACTGAGGGTTTTAGAGGGGTGGGGGTGGGGGGATGGGCGAGCCCAGTGATGGGTATTAAGGAGGGCATGTATTGCCTGGAGCACTGGCTGTTATATGCAAACAATGAATCCTGGAACACTACATCAGAAACTAATGAGGTACTGTGTGATGACTAACACAACATTAAAAAAAAAAAAAAAAGAAGAAGCTCTTGTATGAATCTACTTGAAATTCAATAAAATAATTATCATAGAACAATTAACCTTGAAACTATAATGATTGTTTACTTGCTTGCTAGAGGAAACTGTTGTCTTTTCTTTCTTATTATGTATGTGTCATATGAAGTTAAACTTTCAGTAATTTATATACACTTTAGCTTCAATGATCTTGTTATAATTATTAGTTAATTCAACTTATTCATTAATTCAACTAGTAGAAGTCTTGCATCAATTATAGAACAAGAAAACTAAATGGTGATTATAGAAGAAACATTTTAAAAATGCAAAGTAGAATCTTAAAAAATTGCTTACAATCCTTAACACTGATAAGATTTCTAAAAGCCAGGCATATAAAGTTTTAAGTACATTTTTAAAGTATTTTCTATATACCAGATGTATCCATTAATAAATATTATTAGTACCCATTAATAAATATAATATCCACATGATATTATAATATCCATTACATTTATAATAATATTATAATATCCATATTATATTATTAATATCCATTAATAAAAATTCTCATTCTTGTAATAGTTGCCAAAAAGATTAAATAACTAGAATAGACTTTAAAGATATGTGTGTAAGAACTAACAAAAAATATTAGAAGTTTTATTGATGGAAATAAAAGAAGAACTGAGTAAATGTAGAGGCAAAACATGTTCTTACATTGGTAAGTTTAAATAATTTAAAAATTGTTTCAGATTAATTTTTCAATAGAAATCCCAAGTTTGTTTCTTCTGAAATGTGACAATGTAGAGTAATAAAGTGACATAAATACCCAAGAAAGTTTTGAAAAAGAACAATACAAGATACGGATGTACATCAGAAAACTATTTAATAATTAAAACGATCCCTTTCTGGGCACCTGGGTGGCTCAGTGGGTTAAAGCCTCTGCCTTTGGCTCAGGTCATGATCCCAGAGTCCTGGAATCGAGCCCCGCATCGAGCTCTCTGCTCAGCAGGGAGCCTGCTTCCTCCTCTCTCTCTGTCTGCCTCCCTGCCTACTTGTGATCTCTGTCTGTCAAATAAATAAATAAAATCTTTAAAAAAAAATGGTCCCTTTCCAGAACAAAAATCATCACATGGATCACTGGAGTTGAATAAAAGTCACAACCTGTTTATAAATACAAGCTTGCGTTCTGATAAAGAAATCGTTGCAGATTAATGGATGTTAAGGAAATAAAAGCTGCTGGGAGAATTAATTAACCACCTAGAAAGAAATGAAAACCTCAGTATGTCAAGAAAAGTTTGTAGATAGGTTAAAATACTCTATGTGAAATATTGTATGTTTCATATATATTTGAAAACGCAAACGTAGAACTTATAAAAGCAAATACTATTTGCATATGTTATTTTAGAACAAGGCTTTTCTGAGCCTAAGGCAATGGATAAGATCTGAATGCATGAAGAAAAAAATGGGCATGTCCAGAAAATAGGCAACAATTATGGCATATTTAATATGCTTTTACAATGAGCTTATTCAAATAAAAAAGAAAATACCCAAACAATATAGGAAGGAGGTTCACATATCTCAAGTTGCTAATAAACATAACAAAAATACTCAACTTCAATAGCAAGCTAAAAATACAAACTAAAATGAGAACGAAATTCTATCGTTCTTTTATCAAGTTTCTTCAAAATTTGGAGATGCTGCCTCCTACAAGGGGGCCTTGGAGAAGGCGCTCGCTCAATCGTTGCAGCCGATGGAGAAACTGGGATAGACTTCCAGGAAATACATTGCTAACCCCTAGAAGAGATTAAAATAAATTCATTCCTTTTTGTTCAATGGTTTCAACTTGAAGAATTAAAACTAAGTATAGTCAAAAAAAAAAAAAAAACTAAGTATAGTCAAATACATGGAAAAGATCTACGCACCAAGTCATTGCAACATTGTTTATAACAGTAGGGGTAAATAAACTAGTGGTTGCCAGTGATAAAATGGTCAAATAAATCAGTGTCCCCAGATTATTGTCTATCATTAAACTATTAACAAGTATTTAAAAACTTTGACCGAGTTCTGGAGTCATAATGTGTACAAGTCAAGATACACAACCATATATAGAGCTTAATGACATATATACTATATGACTCTTTATCATCACTCTGTCATCTAAACAAAATATTGATAATGTTTACCACTGGGAAGTAGAAGAATTTATACTTTTATCTACTTATTTATGATTTCCAAGCCCTCCAATGAAGTAGTGTGTAGTGAGTGGGCAGAGTTTCTCACCACTACTTAGATATGAGAAAATCAAACAGAACCCATTTTATTTTCATGCAGTCACTCGCTCGCTTCTAATATTTCTTTATTATCACATCTTCTTCCTTAGAACCTCCCCTTCCTATTGGATGGTTGAGGAACTTAACTTCATCAGTGGATACTATCTCAGTGTCTTCTTTTCTTTTTTTCTTTTTGGCATTTATGTATTTATTTGAGAGATAGAAAGAGAGAGCACAAGTGGGAGGGACAAGGAGAGGGAGAGAGAATCTCATTATCTCCACCCTCAGAAGCCCGACTTGGGGCTCGATCTCAGGACCCTGAAATCAGACTTGAGCTCAAACCAAGGGTCAGGGGCTCAGCCAACTGTACCCCCCAGGTGCTCCTCAGTGTCTTCGCTTTTAAACATTTCAGTTCATGGTGATTGCCTTCGGGTTAACGTTCAAGTTTTCAGAGCTGAACCTACATCCTTCTTTCCAGGCTGAGTCTTGGTGTATGGGGGAGGGTCTCGTGCTTGCAGGAGGATGGAGAAGGGCCCTTGTACCTTCAGTCCAGTGTGGTCTTACTCTCTTGGGAGTGATGATTAAGTGAGTCTCTGGAAGTCAGTCTCTGGAAGACGGTGGCCCATCTGGGCATCTCAGCTCAGCCCGCTGACATCTCTTGGTATCGCCTGCTGCTGGTAAACACGTGGGCTGCTTTCTCATTGGTTGCAGCGCTGCTTTGAGTTACGTGTAACCTGAAAATCGGCTCAGATTTGCCCTTTGGCACCTATTTCTTCGTGACGGTGTCTCTCCTTTGTCCTTGCTACATGGCTGCCCACTCCACTTCTAAGACAACCAGTATCATCAGCCACTTTCCACATCCCTTCACAAAGCAAACGGGATTTTCCAGATGGCTTCCAGGCTACCCCGGAGCGCAGCGAGACTGCACAAATCAGTTCTGGTCCTCTCTTTGCCAAAACTTGTCCTAGCTTTTATTTTACTATTTGTTAGGTAAATGTGGAGTCCACCTGGAGAAATGGCCTCCTCGCCAAATCCCAAAAGGGCAGGTGGAATTCAGAAAAATAAAGAACACTTTATGAGAATATAATTGCCTGACATTTCATAAATAGAATAATACCCGTTATACTTTAATGTGGTGGGTCCTGTTACTTCTGTTCATGTTTGAGCTGCACTCTGAGTTACTCTCCTTTGATGGTGACCTCACCATCAAAATAGTGTTTATTGAAATAGCTAGACTCAAAGTTCTGTCCAGGTGCAAACTTCTATGAGAAGCATGCATATTTCAGGGAGAGTGATCAACTTGCTCTGGTTTGCCTAGAACTTTACTGGCTTTAACCCTGAAAAGCCCCATGTTCTGAGAACCCTACAGAACCAGGCAGCCAGGGATGGCTTGTCACCTTGCTTTCTGCCTATATTTGAATATCCATTCAGTAATCTAATAAAGGTAATTTCATGTTCTAAGTTTCAAGCTGGGAATCTAGAATACTGACAACACATTCCCATCAGCACCTTCTCTAAAATTTCAGGATGAATTCCTCTCTCCCTTCCACGGACAGTAAAAATGTACAAAAGACCCTTGGCCTTTGATGGGCAAGATTCAAGGTTGCATAACTGAACATCATTTTGGGATAATTCAGAGTCTTTGGTGCTTGAGGATCACCATCTAAAACTAATATTGGATGTTTATTAATATATCATAGATTAATATATTAATATATCATAGACTTTCATAAGGCTTTATTTTCAACTTTCTTTTCCAGTTTTATTGTTACAATTGACAAATAAAACCAGAGTGCATTTAAAGTGTACAACATGATGATCTGATGTCCATATAACTACATAGAACATTTTAATAAAAATTTTAAACACATGTTCCTTTTATTATTTGTCTCTTTTTGAAAGGACAGGTAGGAAAGAGTGTTGTAAACTCCTGTTTTGTTGCTGAGAGGCAATGTGGTCTAGTGCAAGAAATATCAACTTTAGATTAAATATTCCTAGATCTAATCCCACCTCTGATCTTTTAATATTTTCTCTGTGATATCTAAGAATTCTCAATCTCTTAGAAAATAATTTATCTATAAACTGTCTCATAGCTTACTGTGAATAAGTGCTAGAAAAACTGAAAATAATATATGTAAACTGCCTAGCTCAATGCCTGGCAAATACCATGTGCCTAATAAAAGTGTGGTTATTTGTTTGCAACGTTGAATTCTTGTTTAGGTTTTGGTAGTTCCCCTCTTCCAAACTTCACTCGAGGCAAGGTCTGTACCTTCAGTATACTTTGGAAGCAGACTCAACACCCGTTCACGTGCTGGGTATTCAGCTAATGTGGTGTTTCCTGTGAAGACCGCAATACTGACTTCCTTTTCAGAATTATTTCTATTATGCAAGTAGCTAGGGAAAATTAACAAGGGAAAGTTTTTTAAAAGGCGGAATAGTGCACTCTTCAGAGGTCGTTATTATTAGTTCACGATGGTGATTGATGTGACCCAACCTGCTGGGCAGGAATCTCCTTTAGACCCAATGTTTTGGTAAAAAAATAAAACAGAGTAAGTATGCAGTATTGACACATCAAAAAAGCCTTTATTTGATATAGAACGGACCCCTGAGTCCCGATTGGAACTGTTGGGAAGCTCACGGGCAGGTTAAATGATATAAATGCCAGTAAATCCATAGATTCAGGTTTCTCACTGGGTAGGTAATGAGGTAAGTCATGTAACTTGGGGAGGTGCTAATGGAGGAAGTATTGGGCACCTGTGTTCCCTCACCTGTATCTTTGATCTTGGGTATATCCTTTGCTTCCTTATTGTTTTTTATTTGCTAGTTTGCTTTTGTTTCTTTAGTTGTTGTTGTTGGTTTTGTTTTGTTTTGTTTTTCTTTTTGTATTAGAACAAAGATTATGCCAGGGTTTCTCCACTCTTAAAATCTGGGCCAAACTATGGGGTCTAGTTCAACCATGCACTTACTTGTTGAGAAAAATACTATTAAGTGTCAGTTTCTACCAAAAAAATACTAAAAAAAAAATAATAAAGAACAAGTTAGTATCGTTAGCTCTCAAGATAATACATTATTTTAATAATTCACTTGCTAGATAGTCACATACTTCCAAAATATCTTAATTAAAAGGCCATCATTATATTTTCAGAAACACAGAAGGAAGTCTGAGGGAGGAAGCCATTTTCCCAAACTTCTTACTACTCAGAATATAAAAATATTCGGAACTAAAAGGAAGGATTCTTGAAATCTGAGCTCGAGACTTTATTTTATTGCATAATTTAGGAGAGTGACTTGGTTGACTCAGTCTGGGAAAGCTTTCAGAATTCTGGTATGAGGGTTCTCTCAAATCCGTCTTCCCCCTCAAGACCTAGTGTCTGTGTATTCATATTGGGGCACTTGGCAGCGGACAATGATCTAGAAGCAATCAAGGAAAGTGGCTATTAAAAGCTCACAGCTTACTGGAGGGAGAAAAATGACTTTTGCTAAAAGCTAAATCTCTAAATATCCCCGAAGCTATTTCCCTCTTGACCTATACGTGTGGCCCTCTGTATGCATATTCACAGTTTCCCCCTGATGTGCATGTGCGTGTGTGTGTGTTGCAATAATCTTTACACACATTTAAATTTAACACTTGATGAGCACTTAAATGGCTGAGTTAAACAAGAAGTCACTTGAGCAATTTTGGCTCCTTGCCATTCCCCAGGATTTCATCAGTTGGGGAATAATGTGCAGGACAGAAGCCAATCCCTAACTGCTTTGTTTAATTAGACCTTTAGATAGCTAAGCCAGCCTGGAAACCCTGGTTCTCTGTTCACCCTCACCTGGATAGGACGGCTTTTGTTGGAGCCTATTTCTCCAGACCCTTTGTAATTGTGGACCATGGAATTGAACCGAGAATGAACTAGGGCCTTCCCACCATTTGGCTTTGATTTCGGCATTTTCGGGAGCATTTCTCAGGTAGTTCCTCATTTTCCCTTCCGTTCTGCCCCAAGGTATGTGAAAACTGATCTTTTGCCTTCTGCTGTCAAGCAGAAGGTTAATAGTCACTATGAATCCATAAAAAGCTTGTTGCCTTTCAATGGTGGTACATTTACAGATATTTTCTGAGGGCTCAGGGAATGGGTATTATGGATGGAGTCTCCGCTCTGCCACCCGGTAGACAAGAAAGTGTTCAACTGTCAAATGATCATAAACTTGCAATGACAATGGAAAACAGCATTTTGTGGCACATTAAAATTACACATGGAATAGCTCCGATAGACTGAATCTTCTGGAAGTTATTGGGTAATAAGTGCCCTGCGTATTCAGGGACAGCAATGTTTGCCTTCCCCGCATGTCGGGGATTACATTACAGGGGTGATGTGAGCCTGGGCCTTCTCTGAGCTCCAATAAGAGGCGCAAATGAACAGTTGGAATACTTGCAACTTGGCTTGGCCAAACGTGATGAGTTCTTTTTATCACCATTTTAAAATAGCTCCTCGATATTCAACCAAATGTAACCTAAATGCGTCTGATTATTGGAAAGGGAGCAAGGGGTGAATGAGGCCAAATCCTCAGGCAGGTTGCTAATGGGATTAGGGAGTCCAAGATCCCTCATAAATTCTACTGGCTTCTCTGTGGTGGAAACACAGATTTGGATCACAAGCCAGGAGAGGCTGGAGGGGTTTGGTGGTGGTGTGGGGGTGCTTCTTACAATAAGCCTGCCCCTCCGTTTCCATAGAAACTGAAGTTTTACTTTCTAACTTGAGTGTTGGCATTCTGAATGCACAAGGACAGGGTCTTGGACCCTGAATCTTATTTACATAAGGTGTCAGATTCAGAAGGGGCCTTTCCCACCACCTGGGCCAATTCCTGCATCTTGGAGAAGTGAACGATTTGCCTAAGTGATGCAACAGAACAAGTTAGTGGCTGGGTTGTGACTGTGCTATGGGGCTTTCACCCACTGAACCAGTCAGTGTCAGGTTGATTTTGTTTCCTTGGGTCCTTTTCCCATCCCCACTGTGATGCCAACTGACCTCCCCATTACTTCTGTGATATTGCACAAGCCAGGACTGACCTGTGGGTGAAGGTCTATGCATGTGTGGCTCCTCCTCCATGCATTTACTTGTCTAGGTCCTGCGAGCAAGGACCCTAACATCGACAGCATTCTCCAGAGAATGCCAGCTTCAGCGATTGCTTTACTGCCCTCATTATGACTGAGCCACATGAGGAGCTGACATTCCTTAGCTTGTAAATTACATTCCTTATAAATCTGCGTGGTTTACTACAATGGTGGTAGCACAAAACTGATTTCCCCAGAGGACAGGCAGTAGACAAAGTAACTCCTCCTTCATCAGGAAAGGTATATGAGGCTTTAAAAAAAAAAAAATTTAAGATTTTATTTTTTTTAAGTTATCTCTACACCCAATGTGGGGCTTGAAACTACAACCCCGAAATCAAGAGTTGCATACTCCACTGACTGAGGCAACCAGTCTTTTCACTCTCTCCAAAGATGGGAAAATGGGACCATGGCCATGGCAGCCAGTCACCATTTCAGTTTCTCTCCTTCCAGAGGACAGGACTCCACTGGAATCAGTAGAGTGTTCTATACCCAAAGATATATAACAGAATGATAATAATTTGTGTTTGTTGAGGCTTTAAGAAGCCAGGTATTGTGCTAAACATTTTAAATATATTACCATATTTTAAAATCTTCACCATACCCAAGAGGTGAGTATTACTGTAATCACCATTTCGTAGTTGAGAAAGCAAGACTCAAAATAGTTGATTCTCAGGTGCCTGGGTGGCTCAGTCAGTTTAGCGTCTACCTTTGGTTCACATCACGATTCCAGGGTCCTGGGATTGCGTCCCACACTGGTCTCCTTTACTCAGTCTGATTTTCCCTTTCCCTCTGCCCCTCCCCCCTGCTCATGCACGCTCTGTCTCTCTCCCCCAAAATAAATAAATAAATAAATAAAATCTTTTTTTTTTTTAATTGATTCTCTTGTTGAAATTCTTTCAGAAACAGAGGAGCTGGCATTGAACATGGGCTGTTTGATTTCAGATCCTATGTTTGTGACCATTATACTCCACCTTGAGAAATTGCTGATCTAGGGCTCCAATTTCACAACTAAAGGCACACAAACCCAGAAGGACAGCATAGCGAAAGAAAACTGGTTCCAAGCTGTGGGTAGGGTGACCTGACTTCCTGCCCCGGGTTACCTCACACTAGCTGTCAGTTTGGGGCACATCATCTATGCCCTGTGGTCTTTGCATCTCATCTGTAAAACTGAGGTGTTAGATCATTTGATTTCTGGGATCTTTTCCAGTTCTAAGTTTCCAGAGTGAATCTGTAACTGAGCCAAGGGCAGAAGGCAGATCATCAGACTCGGAGTTCAATGTTGATGCCACAACATGAGAACAGCTGCTTATATGAAACAACAGATAAAACATGGGTCTCAGACTGTACTGTGAAAAACTGCTTCTAAAGACCATTTAATTAAATCTCTTATTACTTTTTCTTGTTATGTGATACTTATTGAATAAAAAGATACTCCAAAATTTTTAAAACAAATCACCTATAATTCTACCACATTTCAAGTATTCACCACTTAATAGTTTGGTGAATATATTTCCAGGCCACCTTCCTTCTGTTTTGATATTCATCTATACAGGATTTGCCTTAAATAAATATGGGGTATTATTATGTCACCTGCTTTCAATCCCTAAATATACAGTACAGTTTCTCCTGTTAATACTCTAAAATATAAAATACAGTCACAATTAGGGGCGCCTGGGTGGCTCAGTGGGTTAAATAAAGCCTCTGCCTTCGGCTCAGGTCATGATCCCAGAGTCCCGCATCGGGTTCTCTGCTCAGCGGGGAGCCTGCTTCTCCCTCTCTCTCTCTCTGCCTGCCTCTCTGCCTACTTGTGATCTCTGTCTTTCAAATAAATAAATAAAATCTTTTTAAAAAATACAGTCACAATTGCTGTATAGTATCCCATTGAATGAACACCAAATAATTGATGTAACCTCTGCTTTGCTTCCATTAAAAAAGTTTTTTTAATTTATTTTTTTAAAGATTTTATTTATTTATTTGATAGAGAGATAGAGAGCACAAGTAGGCAGAGCAGCAGGCAGAGGGAGCAGGGGGTAGAAAGCAGTCTCTCTGCTGAGCAGAGAGCCTGATGCAGGGCTCGATCCCAGGACCCTGGGATCATGACCTGAGCCAAAGGCAGCCGCTTAACTGACTGAGCCACCCAGGGCCCCCTCCCCCTGCCAAATTTTTTTTTTTCAATTAGGAGTAACTTAAGAGGGATTCTTAGAACTAAATAGTTATACAGGTACTGTTTTCATTGGGATAAAAGAATATGAAAGAAATGTTACATTGAAGACCATGTACTTGAAAGAAGACTTGAGATATAAACTGGTAAAACTTCTCAGAAAGATTTATTTGTTTCCATTTTCATCAGTGGCATGAGGGTGGGGGGCTATTTTCCCAAACCCACATCAAGGATAAGCATAGTAACCACTGTTGACTTCTCAGTGTGTGTTCAAGGCAAATAGTTATATTACTATTTAATATAAATAGTAATAATAATGAGGAAAAGCTTTTGCAAACCTTGTTAACTTCAAAGATCATTAGCAATAAAGTAGCTCTTGCTTGTAAATGACTGTGTTCTTAGGCAGCTAGAGTCTGACTTCCTGGGTGGGACTGGGGCTCTGCCACTTGCTACTTTGTGACCATTGGCAAGTAATTTAACTTCTCTGTGTCTATAAAATGGAGCCCATAATAGGAACCTAAACTTAAGATTCCAATCTTTAGCCCATTCTTAGAGCCAACTATTCTTTTTCTTTTCTGACTTAAGGAGAATATTTTATATGTTAGGAATATCACTCCTTTGCTTCTCACCTATTGCAAATCAAATGAGAACAGGGAGGCTCCCAAAAACACCTTGTCTTCTAAGCTCTCACCTAGGTGTCTTGTTTTTCATTCCTTCATCTGAACAAAGCTTCCTTGCTTTTATTTATTTATTTATTTATTTATTTATTTATTTATTTTGGCGAGAGGATTTTTTTTTGTTTATTTATTTGTTTGTTTGTTTTTACACTCTTGGTGGGTTGTTGATTTCATTCCCCCTTTTCCTTTGTGCTCAGTCCACACCTGACTTAAATAAATGAAATCATAGCTTATGAACACGGGCCTCTGGTGAAAAAATAATTTCAAGAAAATTATAGGGGCATCTGCGTGATTCAGTTGGTTTAGTTGGTTATGCATCTGATTCTTTTTAGTGTCTTAGGTCATAATCTCAGGGTCATGGAATTGAGCCCTGCAACAGGCTCTGTTCTCAGCACAGAGTCTGCTTGTCCTTCTTTTTCTGCTGTTCCTCCTCTCCCTCTCAAATAAATAAATAAATGAATTTTTTTAAAAAAGAAAATTATAAAAATAACTAATCACATCAGGTGTTTACCTCTATGATTTTTGTGGTTTAGTTCACACTTTCTGAAAGCTGTTCTTTTTTTTTTTTTTTTTAAAGATTTTATTTATTTATTTGAGAGAGAGACAGTGAGAGAGAGCATGAGTGAGGAGAAGGTCAGAGAGAGAAGCAGACTCCCGCGGAGCCAGGAGCCCGATGCGGGACTCGATCCTGGGACTCCAGGATCATGACCTGAGCCGAAGGCAGCCGTCCAACCAACTGAGCCACCCAGGCATCCCAAAGCTGTTCTTTTTTTAAAAAAATAATATTTCGCTTATTTGACAGAGAGAGCAAGCAGAGGGAGCAGGGTGCAGAGGGAGAGGGAGAGGCAGGCTCCCCACTGAGCAGGAAGCCTGATGCAGGGCTTGATCCCAGGACCCTGGGATCATGACCTGAGCTGAAGCAGATGCTTAACCAACTGAGCCACCCAGGTGCCCCCCTGAAACCTGTTCTAATTCTACCCCTTTGCTCTCCACTTGAGGGAGGCAGAGTTCTAGAATGGGTCCCAGGACTTTTGCCCTTCTGATACACACACCCCATATAACACCTTCCCCTTGAGTATGGATGGGGGCTCTAGATTTGAAAGGACTTTCAATGATCAGTTGATATTATATCCCAAATGTGAAGAGATTTTGTAGATGTATTAAGGTCCTAAATCAGATGATTTGGGATTAACCGAAAGGGAGATTAAGCTAGGTGGGCCTGAGTTAATCAGTAAAAGCTCTTTAAAAAGGAACTGGGTGGGGGGGTGCCTGGGTGGCTCAGTCATTAGGCGTCTGCCTTTGGCTCAGGTCATGATCTCAGGGTCCTGGGATCGAGTTCAGCATCGGGATCCCTGCTCAGTAGGGAGCCTGCCTCTCCCTCTGCCCTCCCCCCTGCTTGTGTGCATTCTCTCTCTTTCTCTTTCTCAAATAAATAAATAAAATCTTTTTTAAAATATTTAAAAAATAAAAAGGAACTGGGCCTTCCTGAAGAGAATGATTCTCCTGCTGACTTTGAAGGAGAAAGCTGCCATACTATGGGAACGTCACATGGCAAGGAACTGGGGGGTGGGGGGAGAGGCGCAGGGGGGCTCCAGGAGTTGAGACAGGCAGCAAGGAAGTAATACATCAGTCCCACAACCACAAGGTACTGAATTTTTCTGGCAGCCCAAACAAGCTGGGAAGAGAACACTGAACTTCAAAAGACTGAAGCTTGACCAACACCTTCACTGCATCTTTGGGAGACGCTGAGCTGAGGACCCATCTGAGACATGCAAGAATTCCTGACCCATGGAAATAATAAATGTACATTTTTACACCTCTAAATTGGAGATAATTTGTTGCATGGCAATAGAAACAAAGATATGACTCTACCTTGCAGCCTCATTTGCACAGAGTGCTTATTTCTTCTCTATGCTTCTACCCAATGCACTTACCTCGCTTCACTGAGATTGTCTCACTGCAGGTCGGTCTCCCTCAGCAAACAGTGGGTTCTGCGGGAGGTAGAGGCCACATTTCCTTCACCTTTCTGTCCTTGGAGTCCAAGAGGCATTTGGAGAATGCTGAACCAGATCCCCACTCTCAGGGTGCAATGGAGCAGAACCCCATCTCCGTGGCCGGTCAAGGCTGTCTGGCCTGCAACCTCTTTCACACGGAGTTAAGGACACGTCCAGGCATTCACACGAATCCAAAACTAGCAGTGCTACAGGAGAGGTGGGTTTTGTTGTTGTTGCTGCTGCTGCTGTTTTTGTTGTTGTTGTCATTTGTTTAAGCATACAGAAAGAGCACCTGACTTCCAGTGTCTTCTACCAGTTCGCCGTGTGATCTTGGGCTTGACACCTGACCTCTCTGAGCCATACTTTCCTCACCTATCAAGGAAGTATTTGCACTCCCTGGGTGATCTCTACAGCCATTGAATTTCCAGGATTTTATACTTCCAGGAGGCTTCAAACAACGGAATACATATATCTGAAAGAGAAGAGGAGAAAGTACCAAGAAAAGGGATGAAACCCCATCATCAGCTGGATTTAACAATCTATACCTAGGGGCTTTCTACTCAATATAGAAGTGGAACGACAAAAAGCAAAAATCATTATGAAAACAACATCAGCATAGCCTTCGCTCAATAGGACTGTGTGCATGATAAGAACATTTCAGGTCTTTTATTACATGGGTTAAAACATTCGTTACTCTGGACATCTGTAGTCCGGCTTTGCAGATAAAGCCAAAGCAGCAGAAAAACTCTGAGTTTTGTAGGGAAGGAGAAGAAATCGATAGAATGCAAGTTACAGTTACGGAGGCAATGCCTCTGTGGTGTTTATTCGGAGCCAGAGTCCTGCCCATTTAGCTCATTTCTGTATGAAAATGAAAGTAATCAGCCTCAGTGCATGAAACCATTAGCCAGTGCTGGAAAGCACTGAGTTTCAGAAAGGTCACAGAGGGCCGCCCCAGCGGCAACAGGAATTTTGCAAGGGATGTGTGTCACATTTGCATATGATAATTAGTTTCTCTATAAATACAATTTGTTCTGCAGATTAACATTTTGTGTCCTCATTAGATAGCAAACATTTCCATATTAAGCCCACAAAGCTGCCAGACTTGGCTCTGCTTGCATTGCACGATAGCATTTATACCTCTGTTTATACTGATGCCAATTAGTAGTGTTAAGTCTTGGAAGAATAAAGGAGATCACTAATGCTATTAATATAAATAGTAATAATAATGCTGAGAAGCTTTTGCAAACCTTGTTAATTTCAAAGATCATTAGCAATAAAGTAGCTCTCGCTTGTAAACGGCTGTGTTCTTAGGCACATAAAGCATCAGCATGTCTAGTACGCTTTGCTCTGTATACTGAAGTCAGCTCCTGGCTTAGGTCATGTGTCTGCCCAGCCTGCAATTAAAATACTGTTTCCTTTTGCTAAATGCTTTAGTGCAATAAGGAAGTCAGATGTGCTTTAGCCAGGAGAACTAACAATTTGCTCGCCCTTTTTTCAGCTCCGTGCAATACAATTTGCTCTCATTCCTGAAGCCAGCTTCTTCAAGGTGATGAGGGGAGGTATTTTATGGTCCCATAAAAGGTTTTTAAAAGCAGGATGCCCCAGAACTCCTCGTGGGAGGATTCAGTTTTCACTGGACCAGAAAAAAAGTTCTCTGGTGAGGGGAACATCCAGGGACACAGAGGAAGGCAATGGATACATGGGGCTGGGGACCGTGTTTCTCACCTCAGTCCTTGTTATTGACTTGATGCTGAATGGAGAAGGCTTGCTTCAGGGAAACAGCCCCTGGTGAGTGCGAGTTCTCACTGCACTCATGGACATGAAGACTAATGGTCATTACCCCTAGCTCAGTGACAGGGGATGGATAATCCCACAGTCACCGCTGATAAGAATAGTTCCTGCAGAAACCAACTCACTTCACTTCCCTACATAAGGTTTTTGGTTCTTTTTTTTTTTTCTTTTAATGATGTTCTATATATACTCATATATTTTTTTAAATTTTTTATTTAAAAATTTTTAATTTAATTTAATAAAATTTATTTTAATTTATTTAATTTAATAAAATTTTTAAAAAATTTATTTAAAAAAGCTTTTTTTTAAAAAAGATTTGGTTAAGGCACCAAACATATTCAACTCAAATGTAAACGCTTTACTATTGAAGTTTAGGCTGGGATACAAGGAAATTATACAAAAACGCCTAATTTTATATCATTTGAGAAGTCAGGCTTCAAGTTAGAAGTAGCTTTGCTTCACAGCTCTGCCATTTACCAGCAGTGTAATTTTGGATACGATGGCTCCACTAAATTTTACTTTTCTCATCCGTAAAATGAGAAAAAGAATGGTACTTGCCTCGGAAGCTTATGATGAGGATCGAATGAGTGAGGCCGGTGTTAATGCAGTGCCGGGCCCAGGACAGACTTGGCAGAGAGAAGCCGGTTGTCATTATGATGTAATCATGTTACCTGATGCTGGGGGAAGAAAGTAACAAAATGGAGACTCTCCTAGCAGATTTATAAGAACTGCAGGCCTCCTCAGATGCCACCCAGAGGTTATCTCCCATGTGCCAGATGCAGACCCTCTTCTCTTGGCCATCCCTCCCAGGGCATCATTTCTTCCTCCTGCTCTCCCTGCTCTGCCAGACATCACTTTCTCCACCAGGCCTCCTACTTCGCTCTGCCCTGCTGTAAGCCCTCACGGTCCCTTCTAATTCGATATGATCTGATCTTCTCCCCCGCTTCTCCGTCCTAGGTGGTGGCATCCAACATCACCCGACTCCCAAAGCAGTGTTGCCTTGTATTGTCAGTGTTGACCAGAGACTTCTGTGATCTTGGCCTTTGATCCTTTGTGTTCCTTCTCCCCAAGTTTGGCACAAGTTCCTGCAGGAAGAAAACTGGATCCACGGAATGAACCGAGCCCTCGTCCCTGAACATTCCTCCCTTCGCATGCTGATTTATGGCTCTTGAAGGATGGCTCTTGGTTAACTAGTTATTTGCTGATTTCTCTATGCAGCTCTTTCGTCCTCCCCATAAATAGACACCCTGCTGGTCCGTTCCTGCTGTTCATGTTTGAATCCTCAAGGTGAACACACGCAAGACTTCTAAGCTGGAATTTCTGCTGTAGTTTTCTAGGTGCAGAAAGGAGCAAGGGACATTTAATACACAGAAGTGAAAGTTTAGGAGGGAGGTGTTAATGTCTCAAAGTACCCGAAGGGTTGCCCAGTGGAAGGAAAGATTAATATGCTTCTGACAACTAAAACAATAGGTAAAGGCTATAGAAAAAAAAGATATTAGCTAAATTTAAGCAGGAATATTCTAATAGTCACGGCAGTACAGGATGGCAGCTCTGGGAGGAAATGAGCTCTTCATTTTTAGAGGTATTTGAGCAAAGGCTGAATGATCACTGGCGGGATGGACAATAAGGGGGATTCATGAATCAGGTGAACTAAATGGTCTTGAACCGTGGTGGCTCTAAATTGCTCTGCAAGAGGATCTTTAGGCACAAATACAATTTGAAAAGTATATTAGAAAGGGAGGGAGACTTTGATGATTGTCTTGAAGTTGCGTTTTGTATACAGCTATACATAAGATTAACAAGTATCAATTATCATTATCAAAGCATGAAGTGGTAGGCCGAAAGCGATCGCTTATTCATTCCTCAAGCACTTCTTGAACACTTACTGTATGGCACCTTTGTAGGTTTTCGGGTAGACAGAGGAGCAAAGCAAAGGTACTATTGAGTTTATATTATAGTGGGAGGCAGGGAAGGACCTGTAGAGAAAAGAGAAAGTACATGCAAGAAAAGGTGGATATACATCAAGACACTTTGCCAACTTCGCTTTTTACCGCTTCCTCTGGAGTCTGTTTGTCCTTAGTGTTTCCCTGAGACACTGTTCTCCAGCACCTCTCTAACCAGATTAAAGCGGAAAGAGGTGATGGATGATAGCTAAATCTCTCATCCTAAGAGAGGTGATCCTACCAGCTGTTTATCTCCCTGGGCTCAACAGGGAAGAGCAACAGCTCACTCATTCACATAGGAGATGCTTAATTAAGAAAAAATACACAATTAAAGAACGTAGACTATGTTACCAAGGGGCCTCATATAAATCCTTCTCTGTATTACTTAAGAGGGAAAAGGATATAAAATCATCCTTCCTGGGTCAGATGTGGCAGACAAGTGGGTCAGATGGTCTTTTAGTTCTATGAATGTCTGCAGCTTCTCAGGGACCACGCCTTGCATTTCCCTTGGAGTCTCTCATGGCATTGGATCTTCTAACCCCCCCTGTTTCCATCACAGCATGGATTTTTGGAAGTGAAACAGGCCTGTTAAAAAACTCTTCTTTATGCAATGAAGGATGCAAGGAAACTGGAGGAGGTTCAAAGAAGAATAACAAGAATGATTAAGGGGCTGAGAGCATGATTTATGTTGAATGATTAAAAGGATTAAACATGCAGAACTTGGCCAATGCTACATACTTAGCTATAAAAAAAAATCAAAATTAAGTGCCAAAGCTCTCAGCTCCCATGAAAAATACAAATTTGCATATAATTTGGCACATACTTCTACACGAAGTTCAGCAGAGCCTTACTGAAGCAGCGTTCACACAATGCCAAAACCACTAGTCGGCTTGGTCAGTTTAAATTATAGCTTGGTCACGTAGTAAAAACTTGTTATTTGACCTAATTGAATAAAAAACTGAATCCCAGTGCCCACCCAGGGGCCCTATCCACACGTGATGCATGTGTACAGAATAAAGAACAGTGTAGTACCTCACCTCTCACCCAAGAGTCGCAGGCCTAAATCCCCACAGGGGCAAACAGGTAGCCAGATGAGAGAATGAGCCGAGCTTGGAAGGGACATTGAAAGGAGGGCAGCCACCGTGGTTTCCAGCTCAACGTTGCCCTGAGAAATTTTGCCAAAGGTTGCCAGATCTTCTTGTCTATCAAATGAAACCAGTGATTCAGGGAGCTCGCATCAAGTAAGTAATGAGAACCCAGCTCACACAGGAGTTACTGGTAGAGCCGGTACCCCTGAGAGACTTATTTCCAGAGGGAAAGCAGGAGCTAGAAGGTCGGGGAGTGGGATAGCGGATAGGAACGTATGTGAGGAGGCAACTAAGTGGCATTCATTAGAGTTTAAAAATTCAGATGGTTACACTAAAAAAAAAAAAAATCTGTTGACTTAATTTTCAGAAGTAAACACAACTAAGAAAGTCATCCTGGGGAATCCCAGTTTGCCCCCCTTTTTTCTGGTTCTCTTCTTCATTTCCGACTTAGAAAACCTGAGGTCCAGAGACAGGGAAAGACACTCTCAGAGGCACAGTGAGGAAATTATCAGAACAAGATCTGAGTAGGAGCGGTGGACTGTCAGGGGATATTGGGGTTCTTCTCTGATTCTGTTTTCTGGGTACGTTGCCTCTGGGCTCAGAACTTCTAAGTTTTCCAGCTCTGATTCTCTGTTTATCTGCTAAATAAAGAGACCAGGCAACATGGGTTTATGATTTTCTCATAACTCTCAGCTCTGTACTCTATCAGGACCCCTGTGAAGGGAAATACACCTAAGAATTTTAGAATTACAACCCCAACGTGCATAGGCACATATGTGCAAGCTCAAATTCAAATGAGGTGTTACTGACTATGAGGGAAGGATATGTATATATTTTTTAAGGACCATGGAGGTTTGTTGAGGTTGTGCACTGCAAAATTCTAGGGGTGTCCATGTAAAGCACACGCTCCATATGTGGCCCTGAAAGGAGATACCAGCCTGGCAGTTTGAGCCCTGAAACACCGAGAGGAGCTCCAGTGTTGGAATTCCGAGACGCCGCAGCTCACAGGTCTAAAATTCCATTTGCCATTTGTGGAGATTTTTCTTACATGTTCGCTACCCTACCTGCAGTTACAAAGGCTTTGAGAGAGAGAGAGAGACAGGGAGAGAATCCGAGAATTCTGATGAAAAATAGAAAATGATTACAGTTTCAAAAGAGTATTGTCCATTCTAACAGGTGGACGCAATTTTGAGTAAAGGAGAGCAGTCGTCATTTTGAGAAAGGGACATTTGGATTAAACACCCTGAAAAATTATGACAGTGAGAATCACGAGACTGGGGAATACGTACTAAAGGAAGTGGTGGAAACCCCATCCCTGGAGCCATTTGAAATTCAACAGGATAAGGAACTAGAAAATCTATTCTAGGAAAGAATCCTCCACTGATTCCCGCGGGCCTGTGGGATGATATAATGGGTCTACTCCTTCTCTAATTGCTGGAGTTCTTAGACTTTATGTATTTTCCAGGGTTTTTATAATGCTGCTGTTAGACCAGCGCTACACCCCCTCCAAAAAAGGGGAAAAAAACAAACTCCAAACAAACCCTAAACCAGGGGCTCCAAGGAGCATAAAGACACTCCCAAATGGAAATTGTGTGTAATAAAATTCTCCGGGGAGAACTTCATTATTTCCCAAAGGCAGTCTACCAAGATGAGATATATCGTTATCATTTTACTTCATTTATATGGTTTTCTCTTTCTGGTTTATTTTAATTTCAGGGGAGAAAAACCAATGGGACCGTAAACTTCATAGCTCCAGTTGAAAGGATTTGTATTTTTTTTTTTCCTCCTTCTGCTCACTGATATTCCACCAGGAAGCCTGGCTGTTTTGCAGTGAATTGGTAAGAGCAGGATTAGGGCACCACCAAGGGGAAATGGAGGCGTCCACATCTGCCATCTGAATGTGGGGAATACGGATTCCTTTGAGGCTCAGTGACTGAATTGGTGGGGTTCTCTCGAGAAAACCAGTGTCGTGAGTAAATGGGAATGAGTACAGGCTGCATGCGGAGGCTTCGGTGATTGTGGTTTGTATCTTTCTTCGTACATGTCATTGTGTGACCTCTTTTCCAGTTATGGACACAGAGATAGTAGACACTGGAGTCTTACCGAGGAAATTTGAAGATTCCTTATTACATACAAAGTCTAGGAAATATTGCAGTGGTCAGATGCCCAGTTTCCACAGCCCAGGGTTCTCTCTCTATGGTAGTAGCAACAGGGGGGCTTAGTAGTATCATCCAGAATCGTGTCTAAAATGTGATGAGAGGAACAGATATTTCCATGAAACGTGGACGTGGCACTAACTATAATCTGCCTTCTAGTTTAAAAAGGCAGGGGGGAGGGCACCTGCTCAGTCAGTTAAGCGTCTCACTTGATTTCTGCTCAGGTCATAATCTCAGGGGTGTGAGATGGAGTCCCACATCTGGCTTAGTGCTGGCCGTGGAGAGTTTAAGATTCTCCTTCTTCTGCCCTCCCCGCCCCCGCAAAGTGGAAGATCTTGTATAACATTCACTTCAGTTTTATCTGAGTTGTAGAAATGGGTCCACAGGCCAGTACCCTTCAATAGTAAACAGCCATCCTTACTGTTGTCTACATATTAAGTAACTAGGGCGCCTGGGTGGCTCAGTTAAGTGTCTGCCTTTTGTTCAGGTCATGATTCCAGGGTCCTGGGACCGAGCCCCACATCAGGCTCCCTGCTCAGCTGGGGACTCTGCTTCTCCCTCTGTCCCTGGCCCTGCTCTCATGCTCACTCTCTCTCTCAAACACATAAAATATTTTTTAAAATATTTTAAAAAATTTAAAAAGAAACTATATGTAGAAACCAACACTTTATTATAAAATTTTTTTCCCAATTGCTTTATGTGTGTGGTAATTTGTAATCTCGCAAAATTATTTTTCCAGTAAATATTTCTTTAGAGACTTCCAACTTCATATAGTGTGAAACGGAGGGAGACACCATGCAGGCCACAGGGTGCCACTCGGTGGCCAGAAATTCCAGGATGAAAGCATTAAGGGTCCTAACTCCAGGGACAGGGAAATCTAGAATGAATGCTGTGGGGAAAAGTGCCTTAAGGAAGGACCAAATTCAGTTCAGTTTTGTATGATGACAACTGACAGCGATCACCTCTTCTTTATTGCCTCCTTTTGAGTGTGAGATAGTGGACCTCAAAACCTCCTGTTCATCTTGCAATTTAAAATTGGAAAAAAAAAAAAAAAACCAGCACCACAAAGCACTGGAATTTGATGGGAATTTTCAAAATTAAACAATTCCAACTCAGTGTGGACTCGTCCCCGGCCCTCCTTGCCTTCCCAGCTTCTGCTCCCCTTCGGAAATTTCTGGATCTTGTTTTGACTCAAGAACATTTCTCCAGGAAATTTTGGAGTCTTTCCTTTCTAATCTCCGGCTCTTCCTCCACTGCCCCCATCAATAAACATGTCCCTTTGCATCTAGTCTAGGGCCAAAGCCTGTATGTTAACGTGATGGTGTCACAGAATGCCTGGTCCTGTCATAAAGCACGGCAAGATCTGGCAAAGCAGCGATTTTCATTTTTATGTCCCTGGGAAGTTATTGGTACCCAAAGGGCCATCACGTCTTCTGTATATGCACCAGTTGTTAGAAATAGGACCTAGTTAACTTTGGGCATTTACATGTTTGGCAAATTTCTATAAAATGCCGTGTACAGAATACAGATTCGAGGAGACAAAGTTATTAAAATGGGGTGGGGTGAGAAAGACATGCCAATGAAAATAGACAATGTGGATTTTAATCCTTTCCACAGGAATTCAGGCAAAAGGGGAATAAAATAATTCTATAGGGTCACTTGTAATTCAACTTAAACTAAGCTCAGGAAACAGAGTAGTTCTCAGAAGGCTGATTTATGCACTCACAGTCACTAAGTCCCAGGTGCCATAGGAAGTAATAGAACTTCGGGCAATGTCCTGCGCGCTCAAGCTAACTGCCTGAATCAATTTCTAACTTCTCTTTAAAACATTTCAGAGTCAGTTCTACTGGGAACGTTTGAGTCCTAGATTCTCCATAAGCAGAGGCTGCTGCAGGAAGGGAAGTCCAGGGACCTAGGTAGGCTCTATATTATAAACAAGTTGCGTTCCAAAGTTCGCCTGTGAAGCATTTCTTTGGAAACCTAAACACATTTTCTGTAAAGAAACAGAGGAAGACACAGTTAGGCCCTCTGGCTCTTAAAACCCTCCGAAGCCTATTTAAACCAGATGCAGGTCAAATCCCCTTTACTGCATAAAAACTAGAGAGCAGCCACATAATCATACAAAACTCCTGAGTGTGTGTGTGGAGGGGGGGTCAGATTTAATAAACTTCCTGTTTTTTTTTTTTTTTTTAATTTTTCCCTCCCCCCTTCCCTGTATCCTTTAATTAGAAAAGGATGCGATGGATGGAAATTTGATGGATATCCTGATTGAGGCTTCTCAACATTTTCAAAGATGTTAGAAACCAGTGGCACAGTTTATTTATTATAATTAATTTTGCTTCGGGCACCTGGGTCGTTCATTCGGTTAAGTGTTGACTCTTGATCTCAGGGTAATGAGTTCAAGCCCTGCACTGAGCTCTGTGCTGGGCATGGAGCCTACTAAAAAAAAAAAAAATGTGTCTGTATATATATATACATACATACATACACACACACACACACACACACACACACACACACACATATATATTTAATACTGCGTACTAAATATATGTGTGTGTGTGTGTGTGTGTGTGTGTATCTCCCTGGCATATGGATTATTTTGAGCTAAGGCCATTTAGGACCAGCCATTCAGGAAAGCCTCTAAAAGCCAGGCACAAGTTCTTCTTTTGCAAAGGAAATTCACATGTGTAAAGGTGTGATCTCCTTTTACTCTGAGGGGACTCTCCCCAACTTCTAACAATGGTGAATTCCTTGACTTAAATCTGCATAACAGACCTTACTACGCAACCCTCCTGAACCATCCCTCCTTGACTTCCTTCCTCAACCACCCAGAAGTCCAAGCCCCTTTCCCTTTGTTTAACCTAAAAGGGTAAGCCCCCACTGTAATGGCCCTTGGGTCCCCAGTCACTGGGTGTCCCATGTGTCTGTGTGATGCAGTGTTACAAAACCGTGTTGGTCTTTCTCTTGTGGGAGAAAAAAAAAAAGCAACAAAAACTAATTTTGCTTCACGATGCATACTTTTTCTTTTCTGACAGAGAAAATGGCAAGAAAGTGGATCAGCAGAGAAAGAAAAAAGAAATCTCTAGCAACTTTGGTGGGAAGGAGGCCCATTTGGGGGGTAGCTATTGTTGCTAAGTCAGGATATCTTGGAACTAAGTGTCTCAAAGTCAGATTTACTTGGAACCATCAAGCTTTGCTTTGCGCCTTGGTTCCAAAGACTTCACTCACCCGGCTCTTTATTAGGCATGCTAATAAAAAGTAAAATAAAAACATCACTGGCAACCTGACTCTTTTCTCTCAAAGTGCCCCGAAGTGGTGGTACAGAGTGGAACTAATACATCCCAAACAAAGGGCTTGGCTCCTTCACAGACTGGATAAGAGGACCTTGATAACTCAGTTGACTGTATTTGGAACTTTCCTGTTTCCTCCTGAACGGAGGCAGGGAGCTGAATGAAGGGCTTATCTGAGAAGTGTCAGAACCTTCTAACAATGTTATTACAAGGATGTTGGTAAAGCAGAGTGAAGATTTTGGCAGGTACAGATGGGATTATATTCGACTGAATGCATTTTCTCGCTATGTGTTAATCTGTACTTTTCTAGTATTGGGATTTAAGGAGGTCAGATGAAGACCTATCAGAAACTCCCCGTTAACCCTCTCCTTAGCATACCTTGTCAGGAATTCAGCATCCCAACTGTGACATGGATGGAACTAAGTGATTTCAGTTGGATGTCTGGGAGAAATTATAGTAGGAATCATAGCAGGAGAAGTCTGGTTAAGAAAGAAGTCTCCTGAATATTCCACACGGGGCTAAGGGATGGGGTGATGGATCGTTTCTAACAGGTTACATCCAACTTCAAGTGAAAAGCATTCGAAAGAATCCCAGCTGGACTTCACAGGCCCCTAATGAGAGAGAATGATGAAGTCAGAAGTATATCCACATGAAAAAGTGGAATTCAGGGGGAGAGGACTCTAAGAGGGTCTAGATAGAGCAGTCTGGAGTTTTAGAGGAACAATACCATTTCCACAAGGTCTTAAATCTTCTTGGCCCACTGACAAAATTTTAAAGTCTTCTCTTTCCCCATTTAAGCCAGAGCAATTTTCTAGTATATAAATAATTTAAACTCAAAAGATAAAAAGAAAACCCTTACGCCAGAGTAACTGAAATGGTCATAAGAGAGAAGCAATTTTCTTCACAATGATAATACCATTGGTGCAGCAGTTTACAGCACCTGAAACGCATGTCCCAGTATACTCTGTACCAAGGGCGTTTCAAATGAAGTCAGATTTTTTTAAAGATTATTTATTTATTTATTTGACAGACAGAGATCACAAGTAGGCAGAAAGACAGGCAGAGAGAGAGAGTGGGGGGGAAGCAGGCTCCCTGCCCAGCAGAGAGCCTGATGCTGGGCTCGATCCCAGGACCCTGGGATCATGACCCGAGCCGAAGGCAGAGGCTTTAACCCACTGAGCCACCCAGGCGCCCCTGAAATCAGATTTTTAAAGTATGCAGTTGAAAGGCAGAGGGGGGAGCACATGGTCAAGAACAAATGCAAAGGAACGACAGGAAACTGGGTAGGAACAGAATCAAAAGCATAACCCAGAGGAAGAGAAAAGTGATTGGAAAAATGGGACAGCCAAAATTAGTGATGAACCGATAATAAAGAACAAGGGAAGGGTAGGTATGATACATTGAGGATGGCTGGCAGACAGCAAACAGCTGTTCTACGCCCTCGGGGCTCACTTTTATCTAATGAAGAAAAGTATCTTCAAACTAGAAAGAATAAAATAAACATGGTAAAGAAGAAACTGAAGCCTAAAATAGGGGAGCTACTACAAAAGGTATTTTTATTTTATTTTTTTAAAAGATTATTTATTTGAAAGAGAAAGAGAGAGACAAAGATAGCTACAGAGAGCACAAGGGAGCAAGAGGGAGAATGAGAAGCATGAGCTGGGAAGAGAGGGAGAAGTTGGTTCCCCACTGAGCAGGAAGCCAGACATCGGGCTCAATCCCAGGACCCTGGGATTATGACCCTAGCCAAAGGCAGACGCTTAACCAAATGAGCCACCCACATGCCCCAAAAGGCATCTAACTTTTAAGCTATATCTAATCTTTAGGTTCAGAAACATTATATCCCACGATACTGAACTTTGCAGATGGGACTGCTTTAAAAATATTTTTATTGTAAAATAAATATAGATCCATAGAAAAGTGCAAAGAAATGTCCAAGGAGGCCCTGGGCACAGTTCAGCCAGCCTCCCCTAATGTCTGCAGGTGGGATTTTAAACCACTGACTACATTTCTGAGGACACATGAGGAATGAGAAGAATGGTACCAGAAGACTGACAGATGGACAAATAATTTCAGAATCATCAAAGATGGTGGGAAAGCAATTTCTGAGATCTATTATTGGGTGAGCTTGTAATAAATCTCTTGATAAATTCTAGGAATGGTTGATTGATGTTTTCAGTCTATGTGAAGCAGTGATACTAGGAATAACACCAAGAACAAGCTGGGCCATTTCTTTCTTTCTGAAGAGCATCTCTTGACTGATAAGCCACCAGCATCCATTTTCCCTCCAGTTATTTGGAAAAATCTTTCATTGCATGTTTGTTGACAAATTGGTTTTCATTGTAGTTTAGTTAAAAGAGCTCATTGCTAGTACTGAGAGATCAATCAATCAGTATCAGAATGGAAGGCATTTCCAAAGGCCTGTGCCCCAGGGTTTGGGCACTAGGTTAGATGACTGAATGGCTGTGGTTGTTGGAATACCACGTTGAAACCAAGATGAATTCTGATAACTTTTGAAGAATCATACCCCAGAATTACAGGATGTGAAAAGTGTGTTTTAACAGCGGTAATTGTGAAAAGATTTTGGAGTTCTAGCTGACATCTGAATATGAATCACAAATTAGAAAAACCAGAACAATTTTAAGATGTTATGTGTGTTAATAAAGGAGAAAATAGATATCTTATACTGTCAAAACCTACCTGGAATATTGCGCTCCATTTTAAGTCCCAATTTTAAGAGGGACAATGACAAGTCATTACTCATTCAGACAAAGATGAGTGTTCTGGAGACACTCATTTTAAGAGAGAGACCAAAACACCTGGGTTTGTCATAGCTGTCTTCGTATTTGGGAAGGTTACTACGTGAGAGAAAATTGGATAAATTTTGGATTAATTGGAATACAGATATAGTATTTTTCCTTAAATATAAGGAAAATATTTTACTAATTAGTAACAGGGGTCATACACCATATTTTAGTAGGTAGGTCCATTTGAGTGTTTGAAGCATAGGAGGGAGGACTCAAAGGAAGATACAAGTGTGGAAATCAAGAGCGTGTAGTTTCAATGAGATAACCAGAAAGTGGGTCAGAACATGCATGCATTTCCTGGGATTCCTTTCATCCTAGAGAGTCTTTTTTCTGGCTTCAGAGAAGCCAAAGTTTGTTTGCATGTGCAGTTCTCTGGAGAGATGGTCTATAACAGTCCATAGATTCCCGAAGATGCCACAGTCTTAAAATATAAACTTTCCCTGTGTAAGATCAGAAAACAATTTTGACTAATCAGGAGACACTTTAGGAACATGAGCTTTTATTTTTTTTTTATTTTTTTTTTTTAAAGATTTTATTTATTTATTTGACAGAGAGAGAGATCACAAGTAGATGGAGAGGCAGGCAGAGAGAGAGAGAGAGAGAGAGAGAGAGAGAGGGAAGCAGGCTCCCTGCTGAGCAGAGAGCCTGATGCGGGACTCGATCCCAGGACCCTGAGATCATGACCTGAGCCGAAGGCAGCGGCTTAACCCACTGAGCCACCCAGGCGCCCCGGAACATGAGCTTTTAGAGTGTAGGTGAAGAAATGAGAAGAAACAGTCATCGGGGCCTAAGGACGATTGAGCAAGTACACAGAGATCGCATTCAGTGGAAGGCGCTTTGAAAGTGTGGGAGTCAGCAGCAGTTCAAGTACTTTGGAAGGGTCTCATAAAACAAAAATTATCCCATGCCAGGAAAAGGTGTGACATACCTATCGAACAAGGTAACGGATGTGCAGAGCAACAGTACAAGAGCGTCAGAAAGCCAAGTGGTAGACTAATTTAAACTAAATGGCGCAGAAAAGGGCTGGAAGGTCAAATGAAAAAACATTTTAGTGGGGAGAGACAGAGATTTAAGGAGACTCTTGCGGAGGTGGCGGGACATATGCTAGATCTGAGAGTCAAAACACCCTTCCCTCTTTCCTTTTCTTTCTTTCTCTCATTCTCTCTCTCTCTCTTTCTTTCTTTCCTTTCTTTCTTCTTTCAATCCAAAATGGATAAAGTTTCTTATTCTTATGTCTCCTGGGTAAAAACACATCCTTCATATAAGAAGTACATAAGTGTTTGAAAATGACTATAAAGTCACCCCTTGATCTTCTCGCCTCTAACTTCAAGACTTCCCAGTCTTCAGGGAACTGACTCTCTCCAGTGAAGAACCTTTTGAACTTGATGAAGAGTCAGGATTTGACTATTTGAGGGGACATAAAACCTCTGCCAGGCTGTGATTAAGAGTTATATCATGACAACAGAAAGAAAGAAGAAAGAAAGAAAAAAGAAAGAAATTAAAGAAGAGCATTTTGAGTCACAACATTGGATATGAATCAATGGGGAAAAGACTAACTCTAAGTCCCTCACAACCAGTCTCAGGGCAAAGCAGTGCACACGGGAAGGATGGGTGGGTTGTGGCGGGGACCAGAGAAATGCGGCAAAAGGAAGGTTACAGAGCTTTGGTGATATACAGATGTGTGATGGATGAGCTATCAGAGATTGAACTCTCCTTGACTTCATAATGTTCTTAGCAGCCCCAATCCTCAGACAAATGCAGCTTGGACTAGCATTCAACTGTCACAGCTTTTTATTACATGTAAAGTACAGATGTATGATAGCCATGGGAGGAAATATGGAAACCAAAGGGTGCTTTCTTGAGGGAGGACGGAGTAAGGAAGACCAAAGTACAATTTGACTGGCTTTTGGGTTCTGGTTACTGAAATCAAAGAGGCAACATCCAAGAGGGACTAAAGGGACCGTTACACAGTGAGATTCTGGAAGTCTTCTAAGGGTTAGCTTGTGTTCTGAGCAGAGGAAGCCCAGGGTGTAGCATGGCAATCCTCTGTCCATGCTCTGTATGGGGTGGGGTGGGGAGGATAGAGAAGAGGGCACAAGGGAACACTCCATCCAAGTAGGGAGGGCACCACTTACCTGGTAAAGTAACTTAAACTAATCTGACACTTGTTGAGCCTCTACTAGGTGTCAGGTACTTTATGTACATTTTGTTGTTGTTGTTGTTTAAACCTTAACATAACCATAGAAGGAAGAAGACAGGAGGGAGGTAGAATGAGGACCAAATGAACACTCTGTAGACTGTCTCCATTGTTGATAGTCCTTAGACAGGCTCCTTCCAGGGAGAAACAAGCAGCCTCTCTGTGCAGGAAGCATATACCTTCTTTGAGATAAGGAGACATTCAAGGTAAAACAAAAACAAAAACAAAAACTGGGAACCTTTAGGGGAAATGCTACTCTTGGAATGTCATCAGTATGAAAGGTGTTAGGATTAGACGTCACGATCAAAGAATATTTGGTCACAGAGCAGACAGGACCATAAGAGTTCCCACAGTCTCCTCCCTCTATGGAAAGAAAGGGTTATTATCATTAGACCTTCTTTTATGAGGGACCAGGACCCAGGTAGAAGGAGGGCTGGAACTGAGGTGGCGACTTCTTCTAGGTGCCTTAGTCCTATGGATCTCTAACGGTTTGTGAACGCTGAGGACCCTGAAGTTCTCGCTCTGACTTCTACAACTTACGGGAATGTTGGATGGATTGCCACCGTAAATACACAAGTTATCACTGACATCTTCAATATCCATTTATTTGACCTTCCTGTCCCAGGTGAGGAGACGGGACATCTACAGCCCACACTCCCTCAAGACCCAGTGGAAGATTCAGATGATGGCAAGGATTGAGTAAGCCACCGTCTCTCAGGGATGTAGCCCTTGAAAGGAAAGCAGTTTTGCTTGCTTCCAGAGCTTGCTAGAAAATAAATGTAGCTAATTCTTTCATGCTGGGTAGATTTTGCTGCATTCCCCAAGGGACTAATATTTCTTCTCAGGATTTTTTTTTGTTTTTTATTTTTTCTTAAAATCCTTGTGAATGTCTGAGAAGTGGTCCCTACAGAGAAAACTACCTCAGTCATGGGCACAACAGCCTTTGAATTATATTGCAATTTCTAGTGTGAATACTATGTTAATGTAGTGTCGTGGGTGACAATGAAAATGCACCCAAGTCACGAAATTCAAATTTATGACTTTAGCAACAAGCTTCACTTCTCCCACTCTGGTGTGCTCAGGGCTTTATGTTATACTTCCAGGGAAATTTATGCCTCGATGTGCATTGTGAGTGAGTTATGGTTACTCTGAGAGCCTTAATTCTGCATTTCCTGACTTCTGTGTGTTCAAAGGGACAACTTTTCAAAAATGGCCTCCAGAAAAGGCACATCAGACCAGCTGATGTTGTTTAATGGCTGTGCCTGTGGAAGGGGAGTGATGAACCTCCATGGCTCAGGCTTCTTTGTGTCAGTTGCCCGCCTACGGTTTACAGGAGCAGAGGGAGATGGGAAGGGCAGGGGTGGGGCTTGGCAGCCTCAGCTGAATGTTTAGTCCAGGTGACAAGTCTGAGGAAAAGGGACAGAACATGGATTAATTGTCGTTGTTATGAGGATTTTCATTTATTGAACACCTACTACATGCCAGGAATTGGTCTAAGACTTTCACTCCCATTTTTCATGCTAGCTTCCTCTTCACCTTTTCAAGTAGGTTCTATCATCCCCAATCATGCATACCAGAACACTGAATGAAGTTGAAGATCCATAAATTGCCCAAAGTTGCGTGAGCAGGACAGGCAGACCTCGGTTCTAGTTCTGTTGATCCCAGAGTCATGTTCCACCCTGGGCTGCTTCTCCAGTCACCAAGTCCTGAGACATAATTCCAGCTCAGTCCCTGCTAGCTGCGTCATCTTTCCCAGGACTTTAACCCTGGTTTCCTCTGGTGAAACAGGGATAATACAGAGCTAACAGACTACCATTGGCTTAAGTGGGACCAAGTTTACGTGTTATTTTGCTGTTATTACTGGTGCTCTCTGTGAAGAACTTCCCACTCATGGTATTACCTAGCCAAAGAGAAATGGTCAAGTCAGAAAAATTTACCAGTATTTTTTCTTGGTTATAAGTTACATGAGGGGCAGAATTTTTGCCTGTTTTGCTCATTATGTATATCCAATGCCTAGAAGAGGGCTTGGCCCATAGACACTCAGTCACATCTGCTGACTGAGGGAGGGATTTGTATTAGGCCACTCCCACTCCATCGTCTCTTTCCTGTCTCCCACTATCACCGGCACAGCTGTGTGTTCTGTACTTTGGACATCTTGGGTCTTCTTGCAGAAACTGTTTGTCTTGCCCAATAGCTATGGCAACTTACTATTTCAGAACTTCCATACCACACTGACAACAATTTAGTGTGTTTCTACTCTTAGGGGTTTATAAAGCAACAGGGGTTTACTGAATCCTAGGTGTAAACCTAACTTGATTCTTCTTGATGCTGTGACAGGCTTTGGGGTAGCTTTTGGAGACTGACACTTGGCACCCCTAAAATTAAACCAGGCTGGATCTTCCCTTGTCCCTGTCCAAGAGCAGCCGAGCCAAAGCCGCCAAATCAGACTCTGCTGCCCACAGGAGACCCGGCTACCCCCATAAGCTGGGGTTTTTAAGAAGTGTGGAAGTCTGTATGTCTTTCAGCACTTTTGCAATTGCTTTAGTTACTTCTGCCTCTCGGAGGATTTTTCTCATCTGCCCTTACCCTGCTAAAAGAGCTTTGCAAGTTTCTGACATTCGTTCTTGTGTTTCTAAGCCCTACAGCCAGCAAACAGCCCAGTGCCCTACTAATTGTGCTCATATTGATATTCACTGCCTTTGGAGCTCTGTGCTGCTCTGTGTCATCATCTCTCTTTTGCTCAGCAGGAGCAAATGGTCGCAATATCATTATCCTTCTGGCTAGATTTAAAATTCACTCTTCGTAAAACCACTGCCTGGCATTTCCATAAACGATCGGTTGCCTCAAACTCCCGAGGTCTCACTCTATGCCATGCTTCCTATTAAGGCTAACTTCCTCTGAGACAGGGTTCTTACTCCTGATTCCTCCTCGACTCCCTCACCCCTCCTGGTTTCATAAGGATTCTGGCCCAATTTTTCTCTGAGATTAAAAAAGGCAAGGTTGTGAACCTGGTGAAGAGGTCATTTGTAATGGTGAAAGCAAGCTCTTGGGGTTTGAATCACAACCTCGCCACTTAATATCTGCGTGACAAAGAGCAGGCTGTTTCAGCTCTCTGAGACCCAGTTTCTCATCTGCTGAATGGATAACAATGCCTTTTGTGTTGAGGTTGGCCTATCATGGGTAAGCACCCGTTGAAATTTCACTGTCCCTAAGTAAGAAGAGTCATACTTTAAGTTTCCTAAGAAGTATTTTATTGATAATAAAGAAAATTTAAAAAGGGGCACCTTGGTGGCTTAGTTGGCTGAATGGCCGACTCTTGATTTGGCTTAGGTCTTGACCTCAGGGTTGTGACTTCAAGCCCCATTTGGGATCTATGCTGGGTGTGCAGTCTACTTTAAAAAAAAAAAGAAAAAAGCTATAACCTAGTTTTTGTTTTTGTTTTTGTTTGAAGGGAAGGAGAGGGAAAATATTGTAAAAAGAAATATTGTCATAACTATGATAATTACTGTTTCTTAATTTGATTTTCTTAATGACCAATGAAGTAAGAATTTTATTTTGGTTTTGTACCTTGCGTGTGTGTGTCTGTGTGTATGTTTCCCTTGAGCTTAAAGTTCCTTATTTATGTCAGGAGCAGTGAATTCATTCATCCCTTTTAATAAAAATTTAGAGACTGTCTATTGTGTGCCTGCTACTCTATAAAATGCTGGCTAAAACAGAGTCCCTTATAGTTGAACCAGCAAATCACAATAAATGATTATAATGCATTGTGACAAATGCCACCATAGTGCCTCATCCAAGTTCATTTTTCTGGCCTCCTGTTCCTGTTTCAGGAAATGGAAGCATTTATGGGAGATGTTCTAAAGGGAATTTCCCCTGGCTCTTCTCCATGTCAGAGGGGGACATTTCTTTTGAAGTGTCTCTTATTATTGGAAGACAAAGCTATCCGGAAAGCAGCTTGCGGAAGCCTCCAGCAGTTGTAGTGGATGGAGGGAGGGAGTTCAGGATTATTGTTCTGTTGTAATTATTAAAGAACCCTCAGAAGGTTCCCTAACACTAGTGAGGTGTGCCATGCATATGAGGCAAGATTTCAGGGCTTGGGGTTTTGTTTTCTCTACAAATACATAGAGATGCAGCAGGGATATTTGAATGTATGATGTCAAATAGAAGATGATATCAGGCCAAAGACCTTCGTGTCATGAATGGGCCTTGCTCTGGTCTGTCCAGAGTTCACAGTCTGTGTCGTTTGCTTTGGTGGCTCCAGAGCCCTTTGGAACCTGAGGTTCTGCATGTACATGTGTGTCCACACACACCTTGGCAATGTGACCCGCTGTTCCTCAGCGGAATGCAGTCAAATGTTCAGCAAGTGACTTGAAAAGCGCCTCGGTATCTGAAATATCAGTGAATGTGGGTGACAATCCCACAGTTCTAAATTTGAAATTTTCAGACTCTGTTTCAAACCATGTGTCCTGAGGCAGGGCTCACAAATGTAGGACCTCCACACGAATATTAGATCTTCTCAGTATTCTTCTCCTAGCACATGAGACACCGACTTGGGTGGTTCTTTGCACTTGACAGCCCTACTTTTCCCTTTGTCCTTGGTGACCCCCTCCCCACGGCAGCTCTTCTGCTCAGGACGCCCTTGTGAACTCTTTCTCCAGGCTGAGGACTTCTCGTTCCCATCCTGATAGCACCATTTGACCCTAGAGATTGCAGATGGTGTTAGGGTGGGCGAGGACAGGGCTGTGACAGGAAGTGCTCTGGACATCCACACTGTGGCACAGTTTCAGGACCCCCATCCCACGTCCTCCCGTGAGCAGAAACTGAGCGATCAGTCTGGAAGGCACTGGTTAGGCATTCCTATAATCCTGTGTCCTCCAGCTGTGGGTCTCGTTGTGCACCTATAAGTCACTGACCTCCTCTGTGACTCAGTCTCCTCACTGTACTGGCTTCAGGGTGTGGCTGTGAGGATGAGAGGCATTCGTATATGTAATTAGAACAGGGACTGGAAAATAGGCTGCGGATAACAGGTTGGTTTTTAGTAGTAGGATGACTACTATTACTAGGACGAGTCGTTAGCATTAGGGCAAGTGCTCAAGTGCTCTCAGTGGAACACACAGAGAGGCACACAGGCTGGGGAAGTGCCTGGGCGCTGGGAAGGAAAGAAAAGAAGCTCACTTTAAAAAAGACCAGGGGCCCCTGGGTGGCTCAGCTGGTAGAGCCTCTGACTCTTGGCTCCGGCTCAGGTCATGATCTCAGGGTCATGAGATTGAGTCTGGAAACTGGCTCATACTCTGTGCAGAGTCTGCTTGAGATTCTCTCTCCCCCCCCACTCTCCCTCTGCCCCTCCCCTTGCTTGCACTCTCTCTCTCTCTCAAATAAATAAATCTTTAAAATAAAAAATAAAAGAGACCCAAAAATCCCACATAAAAATAAATAAAAAATTAAATTAAATTAAATTAAATATATAAATAAAAAGGCAAGAGCCCTCTTTTCCCTACACCATGCAGCGCAAGTTAATGACGAGGGCTGTCAGGACCCTGCGGGATCCCATGGGGCCGATCCAGGAGCTCACATCTGTTCCAGAGTCTGTTCCTGCGTCGTCTTTGTCCCGTTTTGCGCTGCCGCCCCCTACCCCATCAAGTTGCCCGCTGTCCCTCTGCACTCTGACTCAGCCAGCAGGCATCTTAAAAATCAACACGGGGAAATCCACAGCCAAGCATCACAACTTTATCTAATGTCTTTTCTCTTCATACTCTGTGGCAGGAGGTTCCCTGCAGTGAAGTTGTGGGCCCTTCTCGGCAGCCCCTCTTTCGTTCCCCCATCAATTCCATAAGGGAACGCATGAGGCAATTTGGCTTAGAATTTGACCTTTGATATCTTTACCCAAGAAATTATGTATTTCTAAATATTGGCCTTTAGTTCTAATATTTAAATCTGCATGATATGTTCATATACTTCCTGTCTATTCCGATTACCGGTAACTTGGGTGATAAGTGTGAATCAGGTTGTTTTATTTTACTTAAACTCTAACCTTCTTCTTTGACCCTTGAGTTATTTTTTTCAAGGGATCAGCCAATTTGTGTTTGGTTGTCTAGAAAAAAAGAAGGTGTCTTACAGCGATTAGATAGAGGCCAACTTGCTTTCAGAAAATGTAATTTTCTTAAGATACTGGAGCATACTGACTTCCTTTCTCTGACACAAATATTATGCCTTATCTAGACCTACTAATGAGATTAACCTAGAAAATGGACCTGCAAAACAGAAAGGTTTAAACTTTGACGTTTACCCCGTTTAAAAAAAAAAAATTCCATGAAATTGTAAATTCAAAAAAAAAAAAAATTCTCTGTGCTAAAAAAGAATGATTGAATAACATTCATTACATTTAGAATTTCAGGCCAAAAATACCCAAGGGGGAAAAAAATTGGAGGAAATACCAATTCAGAAAAAGTAAAAGCAGTTCGCAATCACAAGAGGCTGCCACTGCCCAGCAAGGCTCACACTGGCCTTTGATGGCGCATTCTAGATGTCATGGCATCAGGCAAACAATGGACAACTGCAGGATCACTGTGACTTTTGCCATGGTCCCTGGTCACATTAGAACATACCAAGTGTGTATAATGAAACATGCCCGTTTTCAGGAAAGTAGAAATTAGAACAGCAGGTGGAAAGGAAAATTTTACTCTTACTCTGTTCCAAGGTGCATGGTGTTGGCCTCAATCCTCCGCTCTCCATTCATGACACAGAACCTCTTCAATTCTAGACAATGTCACACATAGGCATTTATCACCATTTACTGTATGGTATATTGTGCCTTATTTCTTTATTTTCTGTTCCCCTCCATGAGAATCTAAGCACAGCAAAGGTAGGGATGTTTTGTCTATTTTGTTCAACACCGTATCTCTGGTCCCTAAATATGGTGCTCCATGAATATTGATCGAGTAATTGTGTGATTCCCTCACAGTTCCCCAAATCAAACACCACTCCCTCTAACCTCCAGCACAGAACAGAGATGCTCAGGTAGAGATACCTTTCTTAGAGTCATGGTCTTTTGAGCCTAAAAAGTTAGGAGGTTACCTAGTTCAACCCCTTAATTTCACTGATAAAGGAGTGAAGGTCCAGAAAAGCAGCAAATTGCCCAGGCACATAGCAAATTAATAAAATAACCAGGAGTTATTTTATTAGAAATCAGGACACCTAACCCATGGCTCCTTCCCCAAACTATCCTTTCCCCCTGATTTCACTATACACTCCTGGAACAGCAGTGACTTGCTCCACTTGTAACAGCACAATCCTCAGGGTGTCTCTTAGGTGAAGGGCCCAGTGATGCTGAGCCTGCTGGGGATCTCTTTGGTGAGCTGTTAGTGACAATCCAAGAGAAAGGATTCAACAGTGGTGAGGCCTCAGAGTCAGCCTGTGGGCCTTCAGATGGACACATAATATTCTCCTCTGTCTCCCTCCATCAGGTTCTAGCTCAGACCCCACCCATTCCATGATGTTTTCTCCTGTGAATCCAGCCCATAAGGATGTTGCATTTCTCTGAGGTGCTGAGATCATAGCAAATGCCTTTAGAAACCGATGTAGTAACGTCAGTATGGAAAGAGCCCAGGGCAGGAGCTAAGGCCCAGGATTGCTAGACCTTTTTATTTGGGGGAAGCTGAAGTTTCCTGTTGCCACTGGCTTCTATCTTTTCACTCCTGCCTTTCAATTAATAGGAAGGGTGATCTCCAGGGGCAGATCTCCATCTTACACACTATCTCTCCTGTGGGTGCCTCGCCCATGCAGCTTGTCCTACAGACTGTCCACACCACAGCTGACAGGGTCCTATCAGAATGCTTGAGGGGGAAGCACAAAGTCCCACTTTGAGGTGAGTAGGCATAAGTTTCCTTACTGCCCTCCTCTTGCAGATCCAGGAGCAGTCTTAGTCCAACTCTGGAGACTGTCCTTTTACTGTATTTCCATCTGGCTTCCATCAAGCTAGCTTTCCTAAATCCTTTGGAGATGGGGGCCCTTTCCTTTCTTCATCCAGGCCTGCCTCTGTTTGCCTTCAGGTTGGAACTGCTGTTCCTTCAGCCTCATTTCTCAGCAACTCCACTGTTGCTTCTCCCTCATTCTCTGCCCACCAATGGTTAAAATGAAATCCCAGAGAAGTCTCTGTCAGGACGTGAGACTGCCACCCTCCCTGGAACAGCTGTCCCTTTGCCTTCCCAGCCTCATCTTGGGACTTCTTGTTTGTTCTCTCACATTCTTTCCTGCTTTGAAAGATTTGCCACAAGCCTATTCTCTTAGCACCTCACTCTGGATCAAGTTTCTTCCAACTTCCTTTGGTGTGGGGAAAAAAACATGTTCCATTTTTTTTCCCCTCTGTGATTTGAAGATGGAATTGAGGATTTCCACCACTTTGAACTATGAATCTCCTCCCAAGGAATCTAGTAGCATATGAAAAAGCTGCCACCATCATTACCCGAGAAGTTTATCTTTCTTTTGTCGGTGAGAGAACAATAGGATATACACACTCATTTTATGAAAAATCCCTTTTCCTTGGGTAGTTTTTGACATGTCAGTCCCTTTGTTAGGACATCTGTAATGCAGCAGAGTTTGATATTTTGTCAACTAAAATTTATGAATTACTTATCTGGAGCTTTTCTGTGTTGACGTCTGTGGGCAAGATCAGGTAATGATACTTAAGAGAAGACTGAGACTGGATTTGGCCACATGATAAGGACCTAGAGCACTATGTAAAAGGTCCTGGAATTTATCCCAGAGAAAATACATTTTTTTGGGTAGGAGTGATAAGTTTTAGACTAAAATCACTGACATAGCAAGATGGGAAAATGGGTTTTAAAAAGATATGCCAGAATTAGGAAGACTAGCTGCGGCCATGGGGGCAGAAAAAAGTGACAGGTTCAAGAGGTGTTTCAGAAAAATCATCGACAGGATTTCAGGTTAGTAAGCAAAAGGGAAGAACTATATTTTATGGTGAAAACTTAAGATATGAGAAAGAAGGGGAGTGATTTGAGAGCAGAGAGGATGCTCTCAGGTGGAAATGGCAAATGGTTCTGAAGTCTTGTCTGCGGTGGGCGGCATCTGAGGTCCAGTGGAGCTCTCCCAGACTCCTGGAGGAACAAATGGAAATTCTTAGTGACTGAGGCCACTCCCTTTTCTCTGCTTTGCAAATCATAAGGAACATAATGAATTATCATGTGACAAGTCTTTGCAAGGCTACCTCCACCCTGTTTAGAACAGGTTGCCTCGAGAGAGGTTTTTGGTAATATCACTGCTAGAATGAAATGTCAGGGCATTTGCTTCTGGAATTTATGTTTTCCAGTAGTAATCTGGAGATTCAAGAGCTATTCAAGTTTTCAAAAAGAAATATGGAGCATTAAAGAAAGAAAAAGCAATTATCAACTGATGAAAATAATAGAGAAAGCAAATATGACTCCCTGTGATCAGCCTCAGATGGTGTTAGACCTTGGGCCAACCCATAGCAAACTTCATAAATATAAAAATGATTTTCTAAATATTTATAAATCCAATTTTTTATGATCTTTTTAAAAAGAAAAAGTCACTGTATCCCCTGTTATTTAAAGTGATTAAACTAGATAATCTTAAGGAAAAACACCTGTCAATAGCCCCTGAGCCTTCTGCATTGTACCCTAAATACATGAGGATTTCCTTTCCTTGGTAATTGACCTTCACTCTCATAAAGGCATTATTCTTACTCTGAGAATCATCTCTTTCTGACTGAGATTCTATTCTGGGCTACACTTAGTTCTTTGTTAGCCATTGTTCCTTTAATCAAGTTGGGGTTTTTTGTTTGCTTATTTTGATATGTTTCTCTTTACCTCTAGCACTCCCACCATCCCATTCATGTACCCCTATCTATCCTCCCACCCCAGTGGAGATATGTGTCCACACTTGGCCTGCACTTGGCCACACTTACAGATTTAATAGGCACAATGTGATAATTCACCTTGATTTTTGGAGGCTAGAGTTCTAGATGAATAATTTTGCTCTTTCAATATTTTAAAAATGTTGTTCCATTTTTCTAGCTTGTATTATTTCTGACCAGCAGTCTGCAAATTTCCCTTATTTGTCTCTTCTTTTGTCTGGCTGTTGTAAATATTTAATCTTTAGCTCCTATTTCTAGTGACTTGAATATTGATGTGATTATCTTCGTTGGGGTTTGTAGAACTTCTTGGAGCTGTTGGTTTATAGTCTATAAAAAACTTTACAATTTCTTGGCCATTATTTTTTCAAAAACTTTTTTCTTTCTTCATCTCTTTTTTGGACTCCAATAACATATGATTATTGTCACAAAGTCACTGAGTCTCTGGGAATTTTTTTCAGTCTTTTTCACCTCTATTCCTTAGTTTGAATAGTTTTCCAACCATCCCGTGCTATTCTCTTTACTGATTTTGATTGTCCTGTTTCTGTAGCTCCAAAATCCTCTCAGACTCAGATCTGTGGCATCTTCCCCCCCCCACTTCCTCTAGATCCTCTATATTGTTACATTGTTTTTTTTTTAAATTACTCATTTGAGCATCATAGTTTCTTTTCCTTCTCATCTCCCTCTTTGGTTAACTGACATCATTATCTTTGCTTAGTTTCTTGTTTCCCCAACTAGTTTCCACAATATATATTGCCAAAAATTAATCTTCCTAATGTAAACTCAGATCATATCATTCCCTATTTAAAAATCATGCATGGTTCCTCAGAGCCTATAGATGAAATATAAACTTTAGTTTTTCATTCAAGGTCCTCTTCAATTTAGTCACAGGCTTGCTCCCTTATGATGTTTCTTAGTACTCCCATTTATGTATCCTAGCTTCAAGAAATTAAGAAATATTACTGCGAGCTTAAAATGCATGTCCTGAAGAGTTCTCAAAGTCCTCAGATTTCTTTCCTTGCTTTGTCCATTCCATTGCCTCTGTTTGAATGTCTATACCAATATTTCATGTGTCCAAACCCAACCTATGAATCAAAATTCACACTGATGGCTAACTTCTCTATGAGATCTTTCTTTCCTCCATTCTAAAGTTTCCTTTCGGACCACCGACAGCTTTGGCAGTTTATCTACACATATTGGGTTGGAACAAAACACTTATATTATAACCTTGCATTATAGTTATTTGCAAATATATATTATATTCTTGCATGTCCTGATAAATTATTTTCCTGGAGGGAGGATTTGAGTTCAACACTCTATCCTTTACATCCATTGCATAGAACATTGTTGACTCTTGATAAATATTAACAGAATAAATATTTTACTTCTCTGAGCTCCATGGTGCAGTCATCTAACACTATAATTTTCATTGTAAATAAATGTATTGCTTACTAACAATCATTTTCATGTAGTATTTTTTTCTTCAGTTTACTTTTTAGTATTCACAGATATTCCTATTTATCATGGTGAAGTTATAATTTGACATTGTTCTCAATATGATCTTGTGTATTTTGAGAAGCTTGAAATAAAAACAACCAGAAGATCTGGAAGCCAACAGGCTCTCTTCTTAATCATGTATCTTGGCACCGAGAGTTGCAATATGTTGCCACCTATTAATTAAATTTGTTCTCTGGTGAATTAGCCTAGAGAGAGAAAATTTTCTTTAAAAAAATGAACTAAGTAGAATGAGGAAGATAGTAAGTCTAGGAAACCACTCAGGTAATCAGAACCTGTGGTGTAGCAATGCTGGGGCCATACAATTTTCCCAGTGGCTGTGAGAAAACTGCAGGGAGGCATGGAGGCCAAGAAAGAACCTACATATTTGGCTGGAAAATCACTACTAAAATATTACACTGCTTCATAACATATCAATGAATAATATTGAACCAAAAGGAACAGTCAATTATCGAGTTTGATCAGAGTGAGACTATTAGATACAGATGGAATTTTAGAGACCATCTGGATTCTAGAGTATCACTATCTATTACTGCATAAAGATCTCTTTGATATTTTGTTGACAGCTTTGGACCTCAATTCTGGAAAAAATGTACATACATACAAAATTAGCCTTAGGTCTAGACCTTTGATTCAGAACACATTTCCTCATTATAAGGTAAAAACAATGCATTTCAGGAAGAGCTGGAAATTTGCTAAAAATCATTTTAAAAAGTTAGTGACAGAGATGTAGTATCACTGCAAAGTGTCTCCAGAACTCCAGTCCCATTCTGGGTTTCATTCAACACATTTTCTCTCATGTGTAGTGTCCAACAAATAAAGTAGTTAATTTTACTTGAATAAAACTCATTTATCTTTTTGCTCTCTAGGAAGGAAGATGAAATAAAACTTTAATGTCCTTGGTGTCAGGCACTGTGCCAGGTCCTTTCACATATGTGATTTTACCTCTACAACAACCAAAGGTATTATTCTTACTTTATATTTTAAAAATGACCTTTGGGGCTCCTGAGTAACTCAGGCAACTGAGTGTCCAACTCTTGATTTCAGCTCAGGTCATGATCTCTGGGTGGTGAGACTGAGCCCCACATTGGGCTCTGTGTGATCAGCACAGAGTCTGCTTGAGATTCTCTCCCCCCCCAACTCACATGATCTCTTTCTCTCTAATAAATAAATAAATTCCTTAAAAAATGAAATAAAAAATGACCCTCAACAAAACAGGGATAAAGGGAACATACCTCAACATCAGAAAGGCCATATATGAAAGACCCACAGCTAATATCGTCCTCATTGTGGAAAACAGAGCTTTTCCTGTACAGCCAGGAACAAGACAGGGAGGTCCACTCTCACCATTGCTATTTCACATAGTACTGGAAGTCCTAACCACAACAATCAAAAACGAAAAGAAATAAAACACATCCAAATAGGCAAGAAAGAAGTCAAACTTTCACTATTTGCAGATGACATGATACTCTATGTAGAAAACCTGAATGACTCCAGCAAAAATTACTGGAACTGTTAAATGAATTCAGCAAAGCGGCAGGATATAAAATCAACATACAGAAATCTGTTGCATTTCTATACACAAGTAATGAAGCAGCAGAAAAAGAAATCAAGGAATTGATCCCATTTACAACTGCACACAAAAAACAAGATACTTAGGAATATACCTAAACAAAGAAGTAAAAGATATCCACTCTGAAAACTACAGGATACTTATGAAAGAAATTGAGGAAGACACAAAGAAATGGAAAAACGTTCTATGTTCTTGGGTTGGAAGAACAAATATCGTTAAAATGTCCATACTACTCAAAGCAATCCACACTTTTAATTCAGTCCTAAAATACCACCAGCATTTTTCACAGAGCTAAAACAATCCTAAAATTTGTATGGAACTACAAAAGACTGTGATGGTGGCAGCATCACAATTCCTGACTTCAAGGTATATTACAAAGCTGTAATCATCAAGACAGTATGGTACTGGTACAAAAACAAACACATAGATCAATGGAACAGAATAGAAAACCCAGAAATGGACCCGCAGCTATACGGTTGACTAATCTTTGACAAAGCAGGAAAAAATATCCAATGGAAAAAAGTGTCTTCAACAGATGGTGTTGGGAAAACTGGACAGCAGCACGCAGTAGAATAAAAGTGGACCACTTTCTTATACCATATACAAAAATAAATTCAAAATGGATGAAAGACCTAAACATGAGATAGAAAAAAAACTTTATGTAGAAGACCTACTAACAAAATTAATCAGGAATGTCTGGATCTGTCCTTACCCTTTTGGCGCTATTTTTCTAGTTATTATTCCAATCAAGTTTACCTAACTCTCCTTTCTTTGTTTAAAACCCCAGCCCCAAAGCTGATCTCATAGCTGACAGAACAATTGTGGAGAGACACCTGTCAATATATATCAAAAGTCTTAATATTTTGCTAGCATTTTGTCTCAATAATTCTAGTTCTACCAATTTGTCCTAAGGAACTTATTGCACAAGAAACATGAGAAAATGTACCATGATTATTTATGTTAAAAATTGTTTGTTATAAGAGTTATAAGACAAACTATGTATCTAGCAACAGAAAAGTATGTATGGCATGTTTATATAATATAAAATATGCAGGTATTGGAAATGATGTTGTAGACATATATTTACTGGCACAAAAACAGCTTCATGGTATAATTTTTGAGCTGAATGTGATTGTAATGATTGATTTGTTTTTCTCATTCTTTTAAAGTCTATTTATATATTATGTAAGTATATTTTTCCTACTTTCTTTTTTTTAAATTTTATTTTACCTACTTTCTTATTGACACATGTCAATTTTTTCCCTTTTCTTTGTAATATTGTTATGATACTTATGTCCTTTTAAGAGTCTAGACAGCAGGGTTGCCTGGGTGGCTCAGATGGTTAAGTGTCTGCCTTCAGTTCAGGTCATGATCACAGGGTCCTGGGATTGAGTTCCGTGTCTGATTCCCTGCTCACAGGGAGTCTACTTCTCCCTCTCCCTCTGCCTCTCCCCCTATTTGTGCTCCCTCTCTCAAATGAATAAAAAAAAAAATCTTAAAAAGAGAGAGAGAGAGAGAGAGACTCCAGGCAACATCTCCATGTTGGGTACTTTTCTTCTAAATCTTTCTTCTTCATACGAAGGAGGAGTGATCTATGCTTTTTCTTTCCATCTTTGGGAACCTTTCTTACCTGGCATGTTACATTCTGCCTACACTGTGATAACAGTAAGCCCCATGATCTGGGTCAGTCATTTAGCTCTTAAAATGTAAAGAAGAAAAATAAATAAATAAATAAAATAAAATAAAATGTAAAGAAGAGATTGTAAAACTAGAAACTGTTTTCCTCACTCAACAAACCTTAACCTTCTTTTCTTTTTAAGATTTTATTTATTTATTTGACAGAGAGAGAGAGAGAGAAAGCACAGGTAGGTGCTGAGAGAGAGCAACTGAGCAGAGAGCCTGATGCAGGGCTTGATCCCAGGGCTCTGGGATCATGACATGAGCCAAAGGGAGATGCTTACCTGACTGAGCCACCCAAGCACCTCCAAACCTTGACTTTCAAGACAAATTCTTTGCTGTGGAAACAGTAATTGGGTGATGGGCATTAAGGAGGGCACCTGAAGTAATGAGCACTGTGTGTTGCTGGCAACTGATGAATCACTACAATTGTACCTCTGAAACTAATAGTACAGTACATGTTAATTAAATTGAATTGAAATAAAAAATTTAAAGAAAAAATTTATATTTTCAAAAAAATTATATTTTTGAAGTAAAAATCTGAATATTGCCTCTTTCTTTCCCTTTATATACTACCTTAAATTCTATTTTTTTCCCAAATCAATGGAGGCCTCTGGATGAATAAAAAAGCATATCATATATTTTAAAAATGTTACCCTTATTAAATATTAACTTCATAGCTTAATTTCAAAAAGGAAAAGGATCTTTATAATGAGTCTTCCAATACGAGAACATGTTATATCTTTAAAATCACTTAAGTCTTATATTTTGAAAAATTTTTCTCATAAACATCTACACATTCATTATTACCTTTATTACTAGGTAGTTCATAGTAGTGGTTGCTATTTAACCATGATTTTTTTCATTTTTAAAATTTTTGACAGTGTTTAGAAAAGCAATTGATTTTGTAGGTTGATCTTATGTATAAGCTACTTGTTGACATATTTTACCTTTTCTAATCTTTTTCTTGGAGGTGGGGAGTGATTCTTCTCTTATACATCCTTGTCAGCAAATGGTGACAGTCCGTCTCTTCTTTTTGAACATTCATTCCTCTTATTTCTTGTGTGTTTTGCATTAGTTAGATCCTTAAAGAAAGGAAGAAAATGTTAGAATGTAGCATTGATACAGGATACTCCTCTCTCTTTTTCTCTCTCTAACTTAACTGTGAATACTTCTAATATTTTACCATTAAGTCTAATGTTTCTCCTAGATACCCACACTCAGGCTATAGGATTTTCTTTCTGTTCCTAGTGACTAGTGGTTTCATTAATTATTTATGTTTTTATTGGGAATTGGTGACATCTATCATTGAGATGATCATGCCTTTCTCCTCCTTTAATATATGATCTAGTGAATTATGTGGATTACTTTTCCAATGCTGGAAACTTCTTATATTCTTCAGCAAGTCCTACTTGTCATGGTATATTACTAGATTTAATTTGCAAATACTTTAGTATTTTGTATCATAGTGTTGGTTGGTAACATTGGTCTATAGTTGGGAACTTGTCCATCAATTTCTATGCTATGGAATAGTTGTAACATAAGAATTATCTTTTCCTGAATGTTTTGGCACAATATAATGCCAAGGGAGAAAAGCAATTTATAGTCCATTATGTACAATATGATCTGTTTTTGAAAATATAAATACATATATGAAAAATCTGGATGAATATTTCAAAGATTAATAATATTTCCACAGAGCTAATTATGGTTGTTGTTTTCTTTTCTTTTTGCTGAACTATAATTTTTTACTTGTTTATAGTGGATAGCAATTTTAGGGGGAAAAATAGAGGCATGAACTGGTATATAGGTACAAAAGCATATAAAAAGCAGGGACTTGAAACCACTTAGTCCGGTAATATGCTCTCAGGCCCTCTAAAAAAATATACCTTGTGCTCTTGGTTTGATTTCTCTGTGCCAAATCCTCCTGTTCCCAGGCAACACATCCCTATTTCTAGAACTTTCTCTCCATACCTGTACTCATTTCCAACTTTTATCCTGGCTTCATCTACTCTAACCTTTTCACAGACCTTCTAACAATACTGTCTTTATAGATATTATAACCTGTTTTTTTCCTGATCTGGGGGCATCTTTTGTGTATACAGTTCCTCCTAACACCCTTATCTTCTCATGGCTTCACTCACTTCATCAAAACTATACTTTGTCCCTGGTTTGGGAATTGACACTTGCTCTGTTAAAGGGAAGGGGGCTAATGAAGAGTTTCTGGATTCCTTTTCCTTGGGTTTCCTACAGGCTATTCCAGATACCAACTTTGCTTCATTTAGATATAAGAAACATGAGGATTCCACACTGGCCGCTGGCTGAAATTTACTCTTACTTTTAACTTGACAACAACAAAAAAGAATTTTCCCAAGTGAATCTATTGACTAAGGACGAAGTAGTTACAGAGTTCCTATTTATGATCCTTCCAAAGTTTTCTCTTATACTGTAGAGTTAGGGTTGTCAGCAGTTTCTGCAGCCATTTGGAAATAACGTAAGTCAGCAAATATCATCTACTTCAATAGTCTGAACTAGCTTGGGCTTGAGCATGTTGCAGCATGGGGAATCCTCCTCACCATATCTATTCTTTCTTTATGGGCTGCAGATACCGCCTGATGACTAGTCTCAGAATGGCCAAATCAGCAAACACACGGCCACTACAGAATCTCCTTGGTTAAAATGGTGTTCTTTCCCACCAGTGCACTCTTGCAGATCTAACAAAGGTGTCTGCCTGGGGGTATGGGAAATAGATCTTCCCGTCCCTCTACCTGCTTGCCATAATGTAGTTTTCGTCTCTGTTTATGTCTTACCTTTAAGGACCCTCCTCTGAAATCTACCAAACTAGTCTTGATCAAGTGGTTGGGTAGCTGTAGTTCCAGACAAAGTCTTCCCACCCAGGGTCATTAGCCTCACCTGGGTGGGGTTCCAGAGTGACCATATTGTTTAGTGGTTAGGACTATGGAATCTGGACTAGGTGGCCTGGATTCAAAAGGGGCTCCACAAATTTAATGTTTACATGAGCAAATTCATCCTTCTTCACTCCCTTTCCTAGTCTATAAACTTGGGGAAAATAATGGCTTTAGGTTGTTGGCAATAGTAAGTGAGAATGTGAACATAAAGCTCTTAGTAGAGTGTCTGGCTATGGCAAGTCCTCAATAAATGCTATTATTATGGTTTGAAATGTGCTTGAGAAAATGCTCAGAAGCATCGGCTGCTGGCTCTGGGGTTTGCTTCCCATCTTCATTGCTTGCACTATCCAAATACATCCTCTTTGTCCACTGAGTAATGCCACACCTGGTCCACAGGTGCGGTTTTGCTTTCCATAGCAACTCCTGTTTGTTTGTTTTTTTTTAACAACTATGCTGATGACACAGAACATTCAGTCTCCTCATTGCCAAGGATCTTCTCTCTCTCTTGTGCCTTGTTATTTGTGCTCAGGGCCACGGTCCAGCTCACATTACCTCTTTTTTTTCCCTTGCAAAGATTATTTATTTGTATTAGAGAGAGAGCACACACACATGTGTAAGTGGGGGAGGGGCAGAGGGAGAGAATCTCCAGCAGACTCCCTGCTGAGCATGGTGCCCAACAGGGGCTTGATCCCACAACCCATGAGATGTTGACCTGAGCTGAAACCAAGAGTCAGATGCTTAACAGACTGAGGCAACCAGGCACCTATCTCCTTACCTCTTAAACTGTTCATTGATATTCACTTCTTAATACAACCTGTGCCCTTTCTCATAACTTTAACATGCCCTCACTACAATAGTAGTTGGACTTCACCAAATCCTCCCTGATGCCACTTTTTTTTTTTTTTTAATTTATTTGACAGAGAGAGAGATCACAAGTAGGCAGAGAGGCAGGCAGAGAGAGGAGGAAGCAGGCTCCCCACTGAGCAGAGAGCCTGATGCCAGGCTCGATCCCAGGACCCTGAGACCATGACCTGAGCTGAAGGCAGAGGCTTTAACCCACTGAGCCACCCAGGAGCCCCTCCGAAGCCATCATTTTCCATCATTGAACTCTTCTTCTGTTTTCCTGTCTCTGTATTCAGCCTAGGGTTCATTATAGCCCTGACCTAGTCCATCTTTTCTCCCATTGCGCTTACTCCCAAAAATGTCAGTTCTTAGACTGATTCAACTTCTAGTCTTCAGTGCTCAGAAAACTTAATGGAAAGAAAGTTGAGATAACCAGGGTGAATAAGAAAGAGCAAAAATCCTCCCCTGAGAGGGAGGGTATTTCAGATGATCTTGTTATAGGCTTTTCAGAGATACATGAATATTCCCTAAATGACCCAAGTTCCTAAAAAATTGAAGCAAAAGGGTTGATTTATGCCTGATTGTTTGTTTATGCTATGATTTATTTTTTTTTAATATAGCCATGTGGAATAAGCCGGACAAAACTGACTTCATTTAGGAAGTTGTGCATTTTTATATTCTTTAGAATAATTGTTTTTCTTTGTTTAGCTCCTTATAGTGGAGAATCCGTATCCTAATATTAGAGCAATATTAATGCCTATATATATTATATATATACACATGTGTATATATATTCTGGTACTCTAGTATGATAGTCTTAAGGTTGCTGACTCAGCATTACTTGGAAATGATTTGAATCTTGGAAAATTATGAAGTTGCCTGTAATTTTCTAAATGTCTGGGGCTAAAATTTAAAATGTAAATTTTATAAGATTAGACTTCAAAAGATTTTACTACAATATGGTACTTACCAATTATTGGGCAGGTGACTATATAATGTTTTTCATAATTATATCTTAGTTCTTTTTCAAATATTCCAAAAAGCCATTTGAAAAATATGCACGTGCGCGCATGTGTGTGTGTATAGACAATATCAGCTAGGAAGTCAGAATATGTATGTATATATATATGTATATATATATATATATATTTTTTTTTTAGGAAAGAGTTTCTTTCTATCTTTCTTTCTTTTTTTTTTTTTTAAGATTTTATTTATTTACTTGACAGACAGAGATCACAAGTAGGCAGAGAGGCAGGCAGAGAGAGAGGAGGAAGCAGGCTCCCTGCGGAGCAGAGAGGCCGATATGGGGCTCGATCCCAGGACCCTGGGATCATGACCTGAGCCGAAGGCAGAGGCTTTAACCCACTGAGCCACCCAGGCGCCCCAAGTCAGAATATTTCTTATGGGAAAAATAAATCCAGAGCAGCAAATAATATAGTCTACTGTGTGCCAGGTCTAGATTTCTCACAAAATTTTGAAAAAAGCTAAATCTAGCATTTTTTTTTTAAATAAAGATAAGGCTTAAGTTTTTTTTTTTTTTCTTTCCATGCATGCTTGCTTTCTAAATCCCAGTCATGATTTTTTTTTTTTTTAAGTACTTTTCAAATACTGCATAAATGGCTCACTCTGTGATGAGTTGTAGAATGAGGGCAGGTCAGCAGGAGACCTGTGTTTGGCAGAACTCAAATCAATCCACCTGCCTTTGTTAAGAACTTTTATTATCCACAAAATTTATCTTTGGCACTTTCTTTGCTAGGTAAATTCATCTCTCTGCTTACTTAAGAAATGAAAAAGCTGAAACATCCTTTGCCAGCTCTTTTATGAATATAGTTAGTACTTTTCACAAAAAAGAATTTAATTTGGGGTGGTTCTGTCACTGCCAGTAAAGAGAAGGACAGAAGTGGAGATTAAGGGAAAGAGAGTGGTAAGAGAATTGACTGCAGGAGGAAACAGCAGTACAGCATCTACAGCAAACTCCCTTATCCACAGAGGATGTGTTCTGAGACCCCCAGTGGATGCCTGAAACCGCAGATAGTACAAAATCCTATATGTACTGGTTTTTCCTATACTTACATACTTAAACGCTAAAGTTTAATTTATAAATTAGGCACAGTAAGAAATTAACAATAATAAGTAATAAAATAGAACAATTATAACAATAGGCTGAATAAAAGTATGTGAACATGGTCTTTCTCTCAAAATACCTTCCGTGCAGGGTACTTACTTTTCTTGCTGTGATGCTGTGAGAGGATAAAATAGCCACCTGGTAAGACAAGTGAGGTGACTGACTTGGGCGCTGCAACGTGGACACTGACTTGGGCTCTGTGACGTGGGTGCTGCGACGTGGGTGGGCGTTGTGAGGTGAGCGCTGTGACGTAGCATTAGGCGACCACCCACGTTCTCTGACTTCTGATTGGTCAGAAGGAGGAGCCACTCTTCTGGGACCACAGTTGACTGTGGGTAACTGAAACCTCTGAGAGCAAAATCAAAACTGCAGGTAAGAGGGAACTGCTGCAGTTGTGTGCCTAGCATCGTGCTCAGAGCCTCAGCGAAGGTGGAAGGAGTAAGTAAGGCACTTCCATGCCTGATAGACGACGTTTCACCTCCTGTGGACACCATGCGCAGGTAAGCAATGAGACCATGCCTCTGATGTTTCTTGGATTTGTGTGTGTGTGTGTGTGTGTGTGTGTGTGTGTGTGTGTGTGTGTGAGATCAGTTCTGTTTTTGCAATCTCTGCAGCTTATCACATTCAGTCAAGCCACGGACCATCACTGCTTCATTCACCTCCGTGTCCCCAGCACCTAGCCTGATGGGGGCTCAAATGTGTGTTGAATAATAAATTGATAAATAAAGCAACCATAAATATCCAAGTGGAGACTTGCCGCGATCACGCCCATAAACAGAGAATTTAAAAGCGAGTCTGGGTGAAGAGGCGAGTTTCGGAGTCTGCCAGGATTTTGCAGTTTGCATTAATTTCCAGGTGTGCTGTTGACTGAAGACAGTGCAGGTACCTTTAGTCTAACTTCATTCTCCACTGCCCTTTGTGATGGTCTTCAGTGTTGTTCACCAATTATTTAAATTCTTCCCATTTGGGAATATGTCATATGACTGTTTCTAGCTGGTGAGTTTAAGTGGAAGTGACATATGTCACTTTCAAGTAGAAGAGTTTAACTGGTAAGGTAAGACCTTCCTCCAGAGCTCTGTGTTTTCTTTAGCCACAATTACTGACAGTGTTCTCCATAGCAACTAATCTATCAACCTGGGCCCCCAAGCACACACTGGAGAATAGAATGGAGGTCCCAGCTGACTTTCAGTGACATGTAAAATGAGCTAGAAACAAACCTTTGTTGTGCTAAAGCTCTGAGATGTCCATGATATTTTACTATAAGATAATGTAGCCTATCTTGATTGATACACTTCATCATCTGAAATACATAAGTAGGCCTACCCCAAGTTTTCCTGTGTCTTCATCCTTGTTCTTCGTGTTCTCCCATCTGATTTATTCTTTCCTTTTTTTCCACTTACTAAAATCCTAACCCTTCTTTAAAGACCCAAACTGAGAGAGTCCTACCTCCTTCGAAAATTTTCATGACCATTTCAGTACTCAGAGCTGGGTCCTTCCTCTGAGTTCCTGAAGTCCCGTTTATAACTGCTATTTGTTCCTTATCTATTGCCTTGCATGATAATTTTTTAAATGAGCACATATGTCCCCACTTAAATACAAAACCCTTGAAACCATCAGACATCGTGTTTATCATTCACTGAATCCCTCACACCCCTCTTAACATGAATGGATTACCCACAGCATTAATGTGTTTATTTATCTAGTCTGCAAACAAATATTTAATAAGTGCCTACTATGTGTGTGGAAGAGACTGTTAGTTGTTAAACCTTTTTGCTTTTCCTCCTGTGCACATAGCTAGATCACATCTCTCAGTCTCCCTTATAGTTTTACATATAATCGTGTGACTGAGTTTGGGCCAATGAAGTGGGGGTAGAATGATGCTGAGTGAGTTCTCTTGACATATCAAAGTCTCTTGCTTTCGCTATCTTTTTCTTTATTGATTCTGGGACATGCTTAGAATTGACATGCTAATGATAGCAGAGCCTCCATCAGCATGAGTCCCTGAATGACTGTGTTGGAAAGAGCCACCATCTGTCCCATCAATCTACTATTTGGAATTTGAGTGAAAAAAAACTTCCATTGTTGTAAACCACTGAGCATTGGGATTTTATCTGTTATAGCTGCTAGCATTATCTTACTAAAGAGATTTAAGAGTGAGCGATTGTCATTGTAACACCACAGTCAGGGTGTTCTTACTGAGAAGGTAACATCTGAGCAGACTTGTAAGAGCAGATGGTGGGAGCCATGTGGATATGTGGAGAAAGAATGGTCTACCCAGAGAAAACAATGTGTGCAAATGTCCTTGTGTTTCCCCGGCAAGGTCAAAGGATAGCAATTATCTCTGTATGATTGGAGCAAAGAATGGTGGATGAAGTAAATGAGAGGGAAGGTATTGCCAGGTTTTTGAGGGTTTGAGGGCCTTATGATACTATTCAAGGCAACAGACCTAGTCTTGTACCTCAAATGCCCATTATCTTCTTTTCCCCAAGCCCATGTTAAATTATATAACCACTCTTGAATATCTTATTCTAAAGCAACTATAATATAAATGAAATGTCCTGATTATAATCTTCCATACCACATTTCTAAACTTCAAATTCCATCTTAACATTCCTTTGCAGGTACAGCAAAATTCATGGGCCCCACGTAAGTTCAGAAGAAAGAGTTCGTGCAGCTTGCCAGTCCTTATAAATCAGGCCACAAGCACAACTAAATCATGACTTTTTCTACAAGAGCATAGAAGAACTTTTAATCAGTCCGTACTTCATAGCAACTCATAGGATGCTAGTGATTGCTGTCAGCTACCAGTGCGATGGGAGGTCAACCTGAGATGTCTCAACATTTTATTCTGCTCTGGAATTTGTTCCAACAATTGTCTCTTCAGGTAAGCTTCAGGTCAAAATGATAACTAAATAGCTTTTCTTTCGTTCTCTAAATATAATTAAGTCATGAGTTTTGCTAGACATGGCTATTAGTATGTTCATTTTCTCTTACCTTAATATCTGAATAGCATTAAGTTTAAATGGTTTCTTTTACCATAGTTAGTAAATGACCAGTAGTAGAATAATGAATGAGCAAATGCCACAGAGAAAATTTATGAAAGGAAAAAGTAAAATGCCTAGTGGATATGTGGAAAATATTTAATTAACCCAGAAATTAAAATTGCATGGATATACCATTTTTTGAAATTTATTGACTTGGTAAAGTTTTAATAGAATAAATCATAATGATCCTTTTCTAAAAACATGAGGAAAACTTGCTCTATCATACATTAGTGGTATGATATAAGCTAGAAAAAAAGTTAGAGAACAATTTTGCAATATATATTGGAATCCTTAAAAGTATAAGTATTTCCTAGCTCTGCCCATGAGAAGGTTTAAGATTAGTAATACCCTAGTGGCAACAAACACATCCTGTCCCCGGATCTTGGTTACTGAATACAATCCTCCAGTTAAAGGAATCAAGAGAAATGATTGATTATAGGGGCTGGGTGTGGAAAATACCAAATAAGAACCCTGGGACACCTTGCAGTGCCAGAAGGAAGGAGGGATAAACAAAAAACAGGAGCCAGACAGAGAAAGAAAAATACTCCATGGTATCACTTACACGTAGAATCTAGGGGGAAAAAAAAGTCAAATTCATAGAAACAGAGAGTAGACTGATGGTTGCCGGGGGCGAATAGGAAGAGGCTGGTAAAAGAGTAAACTTTCAGTTATAAGTTGAATGAAGTCTGAAGATCTAATTTATGGCATTGTGACTATAGTTGATAATATTGATTTATATAATTGAAATTTGCTAAAAGATTAAATCTTAAGTGTCTTTACCTCTTCCTCCAAAAAAGCTAGTATGTGAGCTGATAGATGTGTTCATTAACTTGGTAGGAATCCTTTCATTATGTATATGCATATCAAATCATCATGTGGTACATGTTAAATATATTACAATTTTACCAGTGAATTATACCTCCGTAAAGCTGGAAAAACAGAGAAGCCACTCTGAAAGAGTTGGCCAAGGCTAGAATACTATGAGGGAGGAAATAAATAAATGTTGTATTGAATTATAACCCAAAGAATAAAACAAATGTCCATGAATCCATACTGATGTAAATCAATCAGTCAATCAATCAATCAATGGCGGAGAGGAAATCTTTCTTACAGAACAACTCCAAAGAATTTATGGAGGTACTATCTCCTTTGAGAGGTAGAGCTTAATGTCTCTTCCCTTTAGTGCTTGACTGGACTGTGTGATTTGCTTGCAAAAAATGAAGTATGGAAAAGGAAAAATAATAACTTTACAGTGGAGACATCTGGCAAACACCTTTAACCAAGTGGTCAAGGTTAACATCACCAGTAATAAATCATGATGATATCACATATCCTCTGATAGGATGCAATGAGAAGGGTACCTCACTTCTCTGGTATTGTTCCCCAATCTAATAATCATGAGGAAACCCCAAATGAGGGACATTCAACAAAATATTTCACAAATACCCTTCAAAAATACCAAGGTCTAGGGGGCTCCTGGGTGACTCAGTCATTAAGCTTCTGCCTTCTGCTCAGGTCATGATCCCAGGGTCCTGGGATTCAGTCCCACATGGACTCCCTGCTCAGCAGGGAGTCTGCTTCTCCCTATCCCATTCTCCCTGCTTGTGTTCCCTCTCTCACTGTCTCTCTCTCTGTCAAATAAACAAATAAAATCTTAAAAAAAAAAAAATACCAAGGTCTTGTAAAACAAGGAAAGCCTAAATGTTACAGAACTGAGGAGACAAAGCAGACATGATGACTAAACATAATACAGGATCTTGTACTGGATCCTGGAGTAGAAAAGGGTTTTATTGGAAGAACTGATGCAATCTAAATAAAGTATAAGGTTTAGTGAAAATAATAATAATAACAATAAACCAAAACACAAAAAAATCCTTTGAGCAAACACGAGCGCTCATAGGTATTTATGCTGTGGAAACAATTACGGTTATGTGTCAGTGGCTCTCAAAGTTTAGCCTACAACAGAATCATCTGGAAGGACTGTTCTAGACAGACTGCTGGGCCCCTCTCCCAGAAACTTACTCAGGTCTGGAGGGTGGAAGGAGGTAAGAGTGCTGGTCTCGCAACTCATTCCCAGGTGCTGCTGCTTCCCTGGCCTGGAAACCACACACTGACGACGCTGACATCTGCAGATGCTTCCTACAAGGATGTTGACTGTAATTATCTCTTGAATTACATAATTTTTGTTTTATTATCTTTTCATTAATGTCTTCACATCTTTAAAAATGTTCTCAGAGGTTTCAAACGTTTCCATAATAGGTATGTGTTGCTTTTGTAATAAGAGAAAAAAATGTAGTTTTAAGTTAAAAATGTAGCTCTTTTTCACATGAGAGTCTTAGACCTGAAAGGGGATTTTTGCATTCTCGAGGGCAGATTGATGCACAAGAAATGCTATTGGTGGCTGCTTTTGAAAAATTAATATTCAATTTATTAAAGTGAAACATTGAAAAACTTAGTTTTCCCTTAAGCTTTCAAGTTCGACCTAAAAATAGTATTATTATAGTTATAAATCTAATAACATTTAACAATCACTTCCAAGAAAATTTGATTAGTATTTTTACATTCTCCTAAATATTCTGTCCCATTTACAAACTTGGCTAAACTCTCCTAAAATGTTTTAAACTTCATTTATAAATGTAACATAATAGATTCTATTTTTATATATTTTAAATAAATGTTCAGCAAGCAAAATTTTCTCATATACTTTGATGTTTTAATGTAATTCTATTTAATTGTTTAATTCTATTATTCTATTTAACTATTTAATTCTGTTTAATTATACCTTAAAAATATAGAGAATCTAAGTTCTTTAAAAATGTTCTAATATTATTTACAAGCTTAGCCCAAAACTCATACTGTTCAACTTAAAATTCCAAGTCTAAAATCAACAACTCAGTTTTATGTCTTACATTTTACTTGTAAGACTAATCTTTCAGAATTCAAACTGTCAAGTTTTAAAAAATATGACAATTATTTTAAATGCCAAAACCCAAGATTATTCCTAACCCTAAAAGCCAAAAATAAATGATCAGTTCTCTGGGTCTAATTTACTTCTTCCTGTAAGTACTGTTCTGGGTTGAGTTTATATATTGATGTTATAACCTGCAGTACCTCAGAATGTGACCTCATTTGGAGATCCAGTCCTTACAGCAGTGACTAAAATGGGTCTGGGGTAGGGAGTGATACTGTAAGAAGGCAGAGAGGAGACCACGTTGACTGTTTCAGAAGTTAGAGAGAGCTGATAAACTGAAAGCTAATAACAGAAAGGAAAATAGTATAAGGAGGTAAAAATAACTGAACTCCTCACTGGAAAAAGAGACTGTTAATAGGGAAAATACTCTAGACTGTACATTTGTCCCTTCTCACCATTAGAAACACATTTGCTTGGGTTAAGTGATAGCATCTAGCAGAGTCCGCTGTTAGCCAATTCATAATCCTTGTGTAAAATGGACAAGACACTTAGCTTCTGTGATCTTCAGCTGCCATATTTATAAAATGAAGACAATAATTGTAGCAAACACTGTGCATCTTTGCACCTCACCCCCTTATTTTTTTGGGAGCTTACTATTCCCCAGGACTTCAGAAGGCAAGCACCTTCAGCTTCCTGCCTGAGGCTTTCTGGTACCACCCAACTATTAAAAGCCAGGGAGTAAGACTTCCAGGAACAGCTTTCGGCTATTAACTAGGGGGAATTAGAAGGTAGATAACCCTGCTAACTCATCCCAACTCAGATGTGCTCCACTTAGTCACCCCAAAACTCCCATGGATTGGATCCCTGTTCCCCCCAGTGGTAATTTGCTCATCAACATGCCCTTTATTGGTTTTACTTCCCCACTTCCCTAAGGATCCTGCCTAGAAGTACCTCTCAAAGAAACTGTGCACTCAAATTCTTGATATGAGGTCTATATCTGTGAAACCCAATCTAAGACAGTAAAGTACAATTTACAAGATTATGTCAGAAGAGAGAAAACTAAGCTCGGATATTTTGGGGGAAGCTGAGAAAGCAGTCTTCTGTTGTGCAGTGGAAAGAACAGTGAACTTGGAGTCAGAAAACTTGGGTAGTCACCCTGGCTCTATCCCATATTAAATGGTAAATTTTGAAAATGGAGATAATAAGTGATAATAAAATGAGATAATCCATGCCAAAATGTCTAGTACTTAGTAGGTACTCAGGAAGTATTAATCCTCCTTCTCTTTGTTCTTATCTTTGCGTTATTAATACAGAGTTGGAAAGCCAGTTAGATGTCATAGATAAAAGCTTTGTGTCAGACTGGCTTAAATCTGATTCCAGTGAGCATATGATCTTGGGCCAGGTACTCAATTAGAGAAATAGTAGGTTTTTCTCTCTTCCACAACTAGGAATATAAGGCCTTTGTCTTAAAAAGATGGAGAGGACTTAACCTCACTAACAGATGCCCTAAATGTTTATGATATAATCAGAACTACAGTTTGGAATTAAAATATTATATAACACGACTTCCACTCATCTCCAATTAAAAGCTACTTTAAAATTGTGGGAAATGTAAAGTATTGGAACATAAATCCATTGCAATTTGGTTAGTGTGAATTTGAATGTTAGCTGCTGTAGGTCATTCTTTTGAAATGGATTTGTCGAGACTTGTATCTCAGTGGTCAATCAACTATATCTCATAATGTTGAATTGGCCATAGCCATATTGTGGATGCAAGCATTCACACATGTACTTGTTTACTGATTTAACATGTGTATGACAGTTTCTCAGACAGGTTTTGTTGGTCACTTTAGCCCCAAAGATTTAAAGAATTTTGCCCAATTAACCAGAACTTAATTATATTCTTTACTTATCTCCACTGGAGATAGAATTATTATTATTATTATTTTTACTGAATTATTTCAGGATATTCTTTTTTTTTTTTTTTTAAATCACTCGGTGCTCATTAGAACACATGCTGTCCTTAAAACCCCATCACCTGTTTCATCCTTCTCTCCCACTCCTGTCCCCTCTGGTAACTATCAGTTCGATAGAATTATTATTATTATTATTATTTTTTAAAGATTTTATTTATTTATTTATTTGACAGACAGAGGTCATAGGCAGAGAGGCAGGCACAGAGAGAGAGAGGAGGAAGCAGGCTCCCAGCTGAGCAGAGAGCCCGATGCGGGGCTCGATCCCAGAACTCTGGGATCATGACCTGAGCTGAAGGCAGAGGCTTTAACCCACTGAGCCACCGAGGCGCTCCCAATAGAATTATTATTAATGCTGAGTTTTAAAATAGTCCATTCACTGAGATAAGCAGTGTGTTCATAATAAAGAAACATCATTTATTTTACCTATTTAAGCCAATTTTAATGTGGATCTAGAATTTGAAGGCTTAACTTTGTTTGCCATACTCTTCATTAAAAGGTGGGCTTTGAGAGCATGAAAACCTTAATGTGACAGTGATCTCTATGAATTCAACATTAAGGCATCACCTGTCCATGGAGAATGAAAATAACTAAACAATAATAGGAGACGCTTATGAAAAAGCACTTACTCTAAGTCATCGTACTAAGTACTTTATGTACAGTATACCATTATAGTCTCATTAGCAACATATAGTATGAGGTTGTCCTCCTTTTTCGGTTGAGGAAACTGAGCCTTAGGGAAGAGAAATAGTTTGATGATGGCCTTGAACTAATATGTGTTTGGATGGGGATTTGGACTTGGTGACTGACTTCAAAATGTGTGCACTTAACTAATAGTCTGTAATGATTCATGACTACACAAAATTTTACCTGAAATTGCAAGGGTTTCACAATCTTCTAATCTTTCATCTGAGTCCCTGAACTCTGGGTTAAGGGCTCTTTATTATGGTTTGTGCCACCTGTTTAAGCCTCCAGCTTCTTACCTTCCCCAGAGTTTTATCCTTTCGTTAAAAATTACTGTTCCCTTTCATCAACAAATCTGAGATGGACTTGTTCATTTTGACAAAAAAGATTCTGAATAAGGGCCTAGTCTCCTTTCCAGCTTCATTTCCTTATGGTCCTTCTTTTCCACTTCATACCTACACAATCAACCAAACCAAACTTCTTACCATTCCCCCTGTGTTCGTTTCCTAATGTTTTCTTTAAAAAAGTACCACAAACTAGGAGACAAAAAGCAGAAATGTATTGTCTCACAGTTCTGCAGGCTGGAAGTCTGAGACCCAGGTGCTAGCAACGCGGTCACAACTCTGAGGGCCATGAGAGAGAATCTGACCCAGTCCACTCCCCAAGCTTCTGTGGTTGCTGGCAATCCTGGGTGTGCCTTCGCTTCTGCCGCATCTCCCTGATACCTGTCTTCATCCCCACAGTGTTCCCCTGTGTGATTGTTCTGTCCAGATTTCCCCATTATATAATGTGTACCCTGCTCCAGTATAATCTCATCCTAAATCAACCAATTACATCTGCAATGACCCTCTTTTCAGTTACGGTCACTTTCCGTGGTACTGAGGACTTCAACATATGAATTTGGGGGGGACACAGTTCAACTTATAACACTTCCCAATATGCCAAGTGCTTCTGAGCTTCCAACCCCAGAGAAAGCTGTTCTAGACTCTTCTTCCCCTAATTCTTTATAGTGAATTTTCAACCATTAAGCCATCTCGTAAATTCGTTTATGAAGTTTAACTCCCCCGCATAGTTGGTTGTCCTCAAAACTAGAGGATGTTCTTCCTGATGTGTGTAGCCCCCTCACATGTGGGGGTTGTTATTTATCTGTCTCTTTGGGAACAGTTAGTGCTTCAAGGGCTGTATTAACTTACTTTGTCTCTCCAGTCTATGATGGTTAAGTGTGGAAAAACCGTTGCTAACTGAGCGAGTAAGGCTAGCATTCTCCTATACTCTGTTAAGTTTTCCTAATTTTCCAGCAAGAAAGAGCTTTACAGAGGCTATTAATCTTGCAAAACGAGGCTTTATGTTTAAGGATTTTTCTATTAAAAACTTTTGTTTTTCTTTATAAAATAAAAGAAAGAGCTAATATAATTTTGCTGCTAGAACTGGTTGATGGCACTTCTTATGTTCCGTGTCTAAAATTAACCAAGTATGGGCTTTGTGCTGTTTCATCCTTTCTAGCTAGTGTTTTACCATTCCAAAGGTCAACTAGGTGCTTGTGCCGCAGTCTGAAGGTTCCTGCACGCTCTTGACACTTTCCAGACAGGCTTGGAATCAGGCGTGACAAGTTGTGGATTTTCCTTGTAATTTTCCTAAGGCCTGCCACTCCATATATGTGCCCTGCTCTTTGTGTTTCCGCAAACTCATACCAATCGGAATTTGAAGGCAAACTTAGCTGAGCACCTCTTCAGGGGTGAAGCTGTGATGATAAATATGTAAGAGTCCACTGAGCAGAATCTCTGGTGGAAATGCATGGGCCAATGCAATTCTGATATCTCTCAGTCCTGCTAGGATCCAAGCCACTTAGCAGTCACAAATGACTTCACCATAATGCAGTCAGCATTCCCAGAGCAGTACATTTCCACTCCTGTCAAGGAATGTGGTGTGCAGGATAAATTAGCAGCTACAAGGCAGAGAACAGAAATAGCTCTTCAAACCCTTCCGTTAAGCACCTGTTTAGACCCTTTACCTTGCCTGTCTCTGTCACCCGCCGCTGTTTTATTTGCTGACTTAAATACCAATGATTTGCATTCACAGAGTAAGAACCCGTAATTACTTTACAAATATTCTCATTAAAACTTAGACTGCTGTTGTGGAATAAATACATGGTTAGTTTCATTTTATTCATTTTTGGGGGCGGGATCATGAGTCCTTGAATTTGATTTACCTAGAAAATGCAGTGGCTTAATAATACACAAGATCGATAAATGAATACAAAGTAATGCAGTTTATTTTCTTAATAAAAATTGTAGGAATTCTATATAACTTTCTAAAATATAAGTTAAATACCTTATTTAAATGTTGCTGCCACTTTCAGAACTGAGATTTGGACAGCCTCAGTGGTAGAAAAATAGAAATTTTGATTTATAAGTTTCTTTTCAGAAATAGCCAAAAAAAACTTCCAGATCACATCTAGCAAGTACAATGGAAGAAAACCCCTGCCCAACAGAAGCTGGAGTAAAAAAATAAAAAGATGATTTATTTTCATGTGTGCCTTCTAATTTGACTTTCTGAAAATTTCCATATTTCCAAAAATGTTTTCAAATACAGCATCAGTGAAAAAAGTATACAGGGCGCCTGGGTGGCTCAGTGGGTTAAGCCGCTGCCTTCGGCTCAGGTCATGATCTCAGGGTCCTGGGATCGAGTTCCGCATCGGGCTCTTTGCTCAGTAGGGAGCCTGCTTCCCTCTCTCCCTCTCCGCCTGCCTCTTTGTCTACTTGTGATCTCTCTCTGTCAAATAAATAAAATCTTTAAAAAAAAAAAAGTATACAGCTTCTTAAGCGTTATGTGTGTTAAGTCAGTATTCGAATATGTAGGCTTGGGTATATTTTCATCTCTCCCACCCAGTTTATTGACATAAAGATGACATATAACATTGTGTAAGTTTAAGGAGTGCAGGTGGTAATTTGATATACATATATATTATGCAGTGGTTACCATAATAAGGCTAGTTAACACATCCATCATTTATCATCCATCACATAGTTACCATTTTTTGTAGTAAAAACATTTAATATCTACTTTCTTAGCGTTTTTCAAGTATATAGTACAATACAATACTATTAACTATAGTCACACACTGTACATAAATCCCCAGAACTTATAATTGGAATTATATACCCTTTGACCAACATCTCTCCCTCCCCTCTCAGCCCCTGGCAACCACCATCCTACTGTTAGTTTCTGAGTTTAGCTTTTTTTTTTAGAGTCCACATATAAGTGAGATAATACACTATTTGTCTTTCTCTGTCTGACTTATTTTACTTAGAAATATCCTTAAGGTCCATCCATGTTGTTGCATACGGCAAGATTTCCTTCCTTTTCTATATTCTTTTTTTTTTTTTTTTTTAAGATTTTATTTATTTATTTGACAGAGAGAGAGATCACAAGTAGACAGAGAGGCAGGCAGAGAGAAAGAGAGAGAGAGGGAAGCAGGCTCCCTGCTGAGCAGAGAGCCCGATGCGGGACTCGATCCCAGGACCCTGAGATCATGACCTGAGCCGAAGGCAGCGGCTTAACCCACTGAGCCACCCAGGCGCCCTTCCTTCCTTTTCTAATGGGTAAATGACATTCCGCATGTATCTATACCCTACTTTCTTTGTCCATTCATCTGTTGGTAGACAGGTTGTTTCCATGTGTTGGTTACTGTGAATAATATTGCAGTGAACACACACGTGCAGATATCTCTTCAAGACAGTGATTGTATTTCCTTCAGATTCTGGGTATGTTTTCTTTTAACACCCCCAGCCTTTGACGTCCACCTCACGCTGCTGTCACCAATGATTTTGTCCCGATTCTTCCTGTACCCGTGAAAGGCTTTGTATATCCATCTGAGTGTTCCATGCTTTGAGAAGACAGAACAGCTTCTTTTAATTTAATTAACTACTTATTTCTTGTATCATACTTTGGCATGGTTATCTATCATGGACTTGGAGGCCGATCAAGGACTGGGCCCCCCAAGCAGATGTCCAAAATGCCAATCTGTGTGGGGCAGCAGACATTCCTGGAGAGACTGAATGTTTCTGAAAATGAGAGGAGATTGGGAAAATTGTAGTGATCCAAATTCGTCTTCATAGTCTACTAATAATAGCAAATGCTCGTTTGCAGCTCAGTCTGTGCCGGGCACTGTTCTAAGTGTATTAAGTGTGTCAACTTCTCTAAATCTCACAGGAACCCTATGATGTAGTTAGTATTATTATTCCTGTTTTACAGATTTGGAAATTGAGGCACAGAGAGATTAAATAATTGCCTAAAATCACACAGCTAGGAAGTAGCAGAGACTTTACCTCATACAGAAAAATTCTAGAAGCTAGATGATACCTACTTTTCTAAGAAGTTCAAAAACCTTTTAGGAGGGATGCCTGGGTGGCTTAGTCGGTTAGGCTGCTGCCTTTTGCTCAGGTTGTGATCCCGGGGTCCTGGGATTGAGTCCCGCATCCGACTCCTTGCTCAGCGGGGAGCCTGCTTCTCTCTATGCCTCTGCCTGCCACTCTGCCTGCTTGTTCTCTCTCTCTTTGACAAATTAAATAAATAAATAAATAAATGAATGAATGAATACAATATTTTTGGGGGGAAAAACACCTTTTAGGAAAAGGGAGTGAGACCCCCACTAGGGTCATGGTTTGGAAACACAGATGTTCATTTAGGTTCTTACTAGGAAGGGTCAGCCCAGAGAAAGGTGTAGGGACTTTTGTTTGGGTGAGGGTGTGTATAAGTGTCTGGGGCCAGAAATGACTGTGAAGAACAAGGAGGAGAGTCTGAGCACAGCGGCCTGCTACTGGAGTCCTTCTCTGTCCTTCCCCCAGGCTACTCTCCACCTCTCCTCCAATTAAATGTGAACAAATGATCCAAGAGTACAAGTTTGAAGGGGCAAGTGGATTAGCCTGCTTGAGATGTTAAATTATTAGCCTGCATGAGGGGCCTATACATCTTTGTCAGAGGTTGCTCGGATTGAGTGTATTTTAATGGAACAGCGCTCTGAAGTAATTTAAAGAGAGAAAGAAGAAGATGGGCAAGAAGGCTCAGAGCAAAATGATGCAGGGGCTAGCATCATGTTCTGATCAGAGGATGGGCCTGTCTCCCTAATCCGTGAGAGCTCCTGCCAGGAGACTGTGTAGTGACTTGGTCTGCTTGTGTTTGTCCCATTGGGAAAAGACCAGGGTTGTTGCTGTATTGTCTTATGTCGCCGGAGTTGTTGATGAAGCAGTGAGATTGTTTTCCTCTTCCAATGAAATGTAAGTTGTTCCCATCAAGATTCTCACAGAAATTTCTATACTTGTAGCCAAGCCATCATTAGGCAAGAAAACTCAGGAACAGAATTTTATGTTGGGAAGATGCATTGAGAAACTTGACTCATGTGGAATCTATGAACAGATTTTTAGTTGCGCCATCAGAAAACATGCTACAATTAGGTTATCTGCCTTCAACCTCTGTTCCTTCCAATCTATCCTGCTTTCTGCATAAAGAGCTGTTACTTAAAGTTCTGTTTCTGTTTCGGAAGGGATCATGAATATCACTTGACTATGTAATATACCCTATGGTGTGTATTTCCAAACTGCCATCAAATGCACTACCCTTTTATCTTCATTCCCCAAAAGCTTAGCTTTGATACCTAACCAGATAAATGTTTGTTGGTCCCATCAGGGCCAAGTTATACATAGATGAGGTTACCAATTAGGTAGTATGATTTTAAGCGGGTCCAGTAAGTGTTGTAGTCCCCAGATATTTTTCTCATCCAATTATATGCAGCCTGCTCTGTCATTGAACATTTCTTTACTCAGGTTCAGATTTTGATGTTGTAAAGAGCTGCTCCTTCTCTAAGAGATATGCATTTCCAACTGTTAGCAGTTTCATTTCAGTGGGAAGGATTTTTCTGAGACTAGGTATAATACATAGATCAAGGTTCAGAGAACACGAGAAGCCCTAGGTGAAGCCATCACTGTACATAGGGCACTGTGCGTGTATGTGTGTTTCAGGTAGTCTAAAACAAAACCAAACCAACCTATCTTCCAAATTACACACAAAAAATCTAAGGATGGTTGATTTTAGTAAACTAATTCATGAAAACCAAGAATCCAGGGGGACAGTCTGTAAGCCAGATTACTCTTTTATTTATGTTCAGAGGGAGGAGTATTCAGCCAGAGATCTGTGATCTGTTTGTTACCTGTGTGAGTCTAGTAAATGGACAGCCTGGACTTTGAAGGATTATACTGAATTTCAAATATTTGGTCACATTTTCCCTACAAATACACTCATATCTATAGAACTACAGTTGTCCAGATGTCCAGAATGTTTGGATACAATATATGGGAAATGCCAACCCTATACTTAGAATAACCCTTTTAGTTAGATCATCTACCAAGGAAGGCACATTATGTGCAGAGGTTTGCCTGGTGATCCTAGAGTCAGAGAAAAAGAAATATTCTCTACTCAGATGTACAGAATCTGCCATCTTTTTCTTCTATACTTTTTATCCTAGAGAAGAGTTCTATGAACCTTGTATCATGCTGTTTCTTAAAATCAAATTCTTTTGTCCTTGACCTTTGCCTGAGATCAGGTTCCAGAAAGCTCTGATAGTCATTCTTATTCTGTGATCAATCTTATTTCAATCGAATACAATCTCTCTTTCCTATTTCTTGGCTAGTTTCACTCATCTATAATTCACAGTAGGTAATGACATTTTATATTCATAGATGCAGGTGTGCAAAAATGTGATTTTTTTTAAACTGAACTTAATGTAGCTTGTAAGTACTGATTTCCATTAGGTAGGCAAAAACTTCATCATATCAATTCAAAGTCATTATTTCACTTCCAGTTAAAAACTATATCTTTCTGTGTCTATTAACTCAATCCAGAAATTTCTCTGCTTTGCTGCCTTTTTCTGATGTTATGTGAATATCAAGATGGGTGACTTTTTCTGACTTACTGGCCTGGGATCAGAGGAGTGCTGTGTGGCCCACCTGCTACATGCTGTCCTCTTTGACCATCACTGAGGTGTAGTGTGTCTCGTGCGGTTCTGGTAATCCATCTCTGGTCCTGCCACATCTGCTGTAGTTATCTGAGACCCTGGCCCGGACCTCAGAGGACATTCTGCATCACCTCAACCCAAGAGAAAGGATTATCACTTTGGTGCTCCTCTTTGCGGGGTGAGGAATTCTTTTTTTTTTTTTTTTTTAAAGATTTTATTATTTATTTGACAGAGAGAGAGATCACAAGTAGGCAGAGAGGCAGGCAGAGAGAGAGAGGGGGAAGCAGACTCCCCATCAAGCGGAGAGCCGGATGTGGTGCTCGATCCCAGGACCCTGGGATCATGACCCGAGCTGAAGGCAGAGGATTTAACCCACTGAGCCACCCAGGCGCCCCGCGGGGTGAGGAATTCTTAACACCACTGATTTTTATCCCCAAACTGGGGTGCTCACATCAGTCCTCTGATTCCCAAATACCTCACTCATCTTCCACTGGAATTGAAGCTCTTCTCTGAGGCCTTTAGTTCCTCAGGCTACACCTTCGCAGGCCAGACTATGCATTTTCTCTCCTAGGACCTAGGAATTCTACCAATGTTTATATAATCCATCTTTAACTGTGGATTCATTCTAAGGTACCAACCAATTATTCCTGACCCCCTGATTTTTCCTTCCTACTTTGGATGAACCTCTATACCTTGGAGGTAGGAAACTGCTCTTTGATCATTACTGGAAAGTCCTTTCTCTGTGGTTCCTGACATAAAGGGTCTGCTATGCATCCTTCTTGGCTGTTAGCCCTTTGGAGCTTAATCAACCTCTATCAAAAATTCCAGCTCCTACAGTAGGAGGACTTGCATTGAGGGCTACTATTTCAGCTATTTTCAAAAATGTCTGATTTGATATTGGAAATTCACTAATAACTTCCTTGTTTCAGTCTATTTCTGATCTCCCCTGGGGGTGGTGCATATGGAGGAGTGTTTTGATTTTCTTGGGGCTGCTGTCAATAGGCTAAACTTCCTCACCTTCAAATCTTTCTTTGAGGGTCATTTCCATAAAAGTCATCACAAAATAGATCATCTTGTCATCTGTTCGTTTTTTTTTTTTTTAAACATGCATTGCTTGTTGCATTTATTAATTTGTCAAGGTCACTTAATTTAAGGACTCTAGCCCTGTGAAAGGCAAAAGGCACTAGATGATTAGGAGATGATTTTATTCAGGCTGTTTATCACACTAGGGAGACCATTCATTAATAAAGACTGTCTCAAAGAAGAGGGAGAAAAGCTGGGGTTTACAGAGGCAGGTAAACAAGAGTCACTAGGAAGGAGGGACAGTGAGTCTTAAGGGATTAGAGAAGAGGGTGGAGGCTCTTCTTATCTTGGGACAGTGGAAGACAGGGTGGTCCTTTGTGATTAGCCATTTTCCAGAACACAAAGGGGTAGAGGACTGAGGTTATCAGCGCCCCTTTTTGTTCAAGAAGACTATCATTCTATCAGATTACTCAGTTAAGGAAAAAAAAAAAAAAAAGACTGTACAATAATCTTGTGGTAAGGCAGACAAATGTCAGCGTGAACTCTTTTTTGAAAATCTGTGAGTAAACCCATCAACCCTTAGCTAGCTTTGACCACAGTGAATAAAATTTCCTTTCCACGAGTGTTCTACATCCATTCTTGTTTTATCCTACAAGACAATACCCAGTTATTTTACCTTAGAATGAAATCACTCTCTTTTTCCTTAACAGAAACACGCCCCTGGACACCTTGCACAGGAGGTTGTACCATCCTGCTGCTCCCACTCCTGTCAGAGTCTCACTCACATATTATTTAACCTCCATAACTTCTATTTCACAGAGAAAACTAGGAGGCAGGTAGCTGTGAACTGTCTGTCACACGCCAATACTTTTCAGCCGATGAGCTGAGTTCATGAATATACATCCCACAGCTTCTCACAGCCACACACATCCTTATAATACAACTTCTCAAAGTGGTAAAAATGAACATGTACAGACCCTCTGTAACACATAAAATAGAAGGCCAAAAGTACATAAACTTAAAATTATGCTTATATATTAATGTTTCAGTGTTCTATCTTACCGTGAAATGATTTGGCATTCAATTAATACCTATTATTTCACTCAATTTAGTATAAATCTAAGGTTTTAAGTTTCCTAGAGATCTTAGAAATTATCTTCCCACTGATAGACTATAAAACCTAATTACTGTTAAAGTTTGTTATTATAATGACTTTATTTGGTTGAATACAAGTTTACATTTTTCATATATTGAACATTAACAATCTTAAACATTACTGATACTGCCTTAATCAATCAGTAAACCTTTGTGAGTTCATGCAGAACATTTCCAAGTAGAACAAATCTATGTATATATTATTCTTAACTGTAATCGGAGAAGACATGGTTGTTTTTATTAAACGAAAAGTATTAAACGGGTCTTGTTTGCCAGAGCTTTATCTAAATTATGTGAACTTAGATTCATAAAGCATATCCAAGTTGCTTTCTATAAAGATAATTTTTAAGTCTAGCACAGTCAAATATCGGAGATTCAATTTCCTTAATTTCTGGGAATATTAGGACTATTCAATTTACATAAGTATTAACTTATTGCTAAGACTTCAGAACAGCACTCCTTTAAGAAATTTTATAATCGGATTTATTAATACCATCTTTAGGTAGAGAAGTATTACACAAAACACAATGAGAAGCAAAAGCCTTTCTGAATTACAGATGCATAATCACGCAGGCATAGAGATCCTTTATAGCTTCAATTCTAAAATTTCAGCCATGAGTCAAGCACACGCACATAATTACAAAACTCACTGGTTCATATCAAAGAGCTGTTTTCTTCACAGTGGGTTTGAATCTTTAATTCATTTGCGTTCTATATAGATAGGTATACAAACAAACAGAAGAGGCTAACAAACCAGATTATTAATGTTGCTCACCCCAGAGAGAGATCTCTATTAACCATTGATCTGTTTATAAAGATCACCAAATGGTCAAAACATGGCACTGAAGAAGCCAGAACCAGAAATCAACTGAATACTCAAAAGGAATCTAAGTGAAATCCTTGGCATACTGCCAATGGACAAGAACGCAGAGCAAGGCATGAGGAGTCAGACTCACTGTCCTCTTATCCTGAGTGGAGCAAATGGGGATATAAAAACAGGGGCAAGACTGTCCAAGGTCATTGTCCAGGGGCAAGATTGTTCAAGGTCACCCAAGTTTGGGTGTCCAAGGCACCCAGACTGTGAAAGACAAATATACTATAAATTAAGGAGATGATTTTTTTTCAAGCTATTGCAATAGAGATAACTGTCTTTAATGATGAACATCTTGAAGATGAAAATCTGTGAGAAAATGTGAGGTTTTATAGTGGCAAATAAATGAAGGAGTCAGCAGGAAAGATGGACAGTAAGTCTTTTTTTTTTTTAACTACCAAGATTCTGATTTGCCAGATCTGAGATGGGGCACAAGAATCTGCATATTTTTAAAGATTTTATTTATTTATTTGACAGAGATCACAAGTAGGCAGAGAGGCAGGTAGAGAGAGAGGGGAAAGCAGGCTCCCTGCTGAGCAGAGAGCCCGATGCTGGGCTCAATCCCAGGACCCTGAGATCATGACCTGAGCTGAAGGCAGAGGCTTAACCCACTGAGCCACCCAGGCGCCCCTAAGGCTTAATGGGATTCACAAGTCAGGACATTCTTATTTTGGAATATTCAAAGGCAACATGGTCCTTTGTGGTTAGCTATTTCCCAGAATATAAAGGAATGGGGAGATTTCTTGACCGTCAAAACCCAGGGGTCAGATAAAGTTCAATATGATCACCACCTCATCTTCTAGTAGATCTAAACTGGTATGGAGGTTTAGGGGTTAGGGATAGGATAGGTGTGAGGGGGCAGAGTTGTATGATTTTGATTACTGTACCTCCCAATGAAAATCTCTTATCCTATAATTTCCCTTGGGTCAAAAGTATGTGGTCCTATCCCTTTGTGACATTGGGGAAGTTGCTGAATTTCCCTCAACATCTCTCTCCTAGTCAGCAAAAACAGGAGGTTGTGAACAAGTACAGTGATGTTCATTGTATATTTATCCATAAGAATTAAAAGGTTGAAAACAACCTAAATGTATGTCAGTTGAGGGAATGAATAAATGTTTTATATTCACACAACGGGATACAGCGTGGCAGTTTAAATATATTAATTTGATTTACATACATCATCACAAATAGACCTTAAATTTATTATGTTAAATAAAGAAAGAAAAGTAGAAAAGTATTAATACTCACCCAGCAGCATATTACTTATGTAAATTTAAACTCACAATTCAGAAATAATACTATATATAGTGAACGTGTATATGTGTATATATGTGTGTGTATATATTTGTGTGTGTGTATCTGTACACACACACACACACACACACACACACACACACACACAAACACACGAGAAAGCAATTTAAAATAGATGAGAGCTAGGCTAGCCAATGCCTAGCCACCAGCCATAGATGGTAAAAGAGCACATCTGAATTGAGACAGGCTATAAGTAGAAACTGCACACTGGTTTTGAAGATTTATGATTTAAAAAGGGAGTGAAAAATGGCACATAAACATTGTTTTATGTTGGTTTCCTATTGAGATATTTGGGATATATTAAGTAATAATTTAAACTATATTATTAAAATTAATTCCACTGTGTGTGTGTGAGGGAGTTCGGTTTCTTTTCTTTTTAAAATGTGGCTTATAGACATTTAAAATTATGCATTTGGTTCACATTATATTTCTAGTGGACAGCACTGGACTAGAAATTTACATCTCAAACCCAGCACACTGGTTACCCTCAGAAGAAGGGGAAACAAGTAGCACTTGGGAGGATATTTAACAGGGTCTTTCTTTCAGTAAGGTTTAATTGTATTAAAGATAAGTAGCCTAGAAGTAAAGATGAAAAAAGTATTGCTAATTCTGAGAGGTGATTGCTATTCATGTCATTTTGTCTATGATGTCTTTTTAATTTCTAAAGAGAAAAAATAAAGTAGTTGGTCTGTCTCCAAAAACTGACACAGCTCGCACTCCCATGTTTGATTGGATAAAATGAACAGTGCACTGGAGTTTATTAAAAACTAGCTATGTAGCCTTAGATAAATCACCTAATTTCTTTGTCCCTCGTTTTTCTTTTCTATAAAATTGAGTGGTTGAAGAGAATCTTCAAAGTCTCAAAACACCCTTGTTTGTTCTTTACATGTAATTACATGAGCCTCGTATGTCAAATATGTAATACATTACTGTGAAAAAGCTTGTATTTTTCCAAAGAAATGTTTTTAATAGTGGCCACGACACTGACCTACGATATTCCATCCAACTAGCCTGATGGACTCTTTTAGAGATTTGGTATCAATTTGATTTAATCACCATGAAAATACCATGTTCTTTTTCATTTCTTTATTTTTCTGTAAAGAAACTTGCATCAGGAAACTTGTGGCACAGACTATTATGCAAAAGTTGTGGGTATTATGTTAATGCTATATAATGTTGATGATAGTACATGGGGGGTAACTATGTATGCAGTCTTTTCTCTTAACTCTCCATAAAGTATTTAGGCATGGATAAATGTTTGGAAAAGATGCTTTACCGTACATATTGGGTAAAAAATAAAGGACTATATAATATCATTGCCCATTACTGTTTTCTTTAAGCTTTTATTTATTTGTCAGAAAGAGAGAAAGAACACAAGCAGGGAGAGCTGCAGCCAGAGGGAGAAGCATGTACCTTTCTGAGCAAGGAGCCTGATGTGGGACTTGATCCCAGCGTCCTGGGATCATGACCTGAACTGAAGGCAGACATTTAATCCACTGAGCCACCCAGGTGTCCTTCCTATTACTGTTTTTAAACTCTTTCAAAACACAAGTTGGTTCTCTTCATAGGCAATAATTAATTTTCTTTATAATATGTCTTTCCAAAGCTACTAATTATAGCTTCCTGTCTAAATGGGAGAGAGAAAAAAAATGACTCCTCCTCCTACTTCTATTGCTTTTTCTCCTTTTATTTCCTAATTCATCGTTTTTCTTGTTTTTATTTATTCTTTTTTATTTAATGAATGTTTGGTGATACTGGGTCACTACTCAAAGATACATAAATATGAAAACTACACAAGAGCAGAAAACTTAGATAAAGCCCATCTTACAATAATTTTTATCTAAATATGTTCAAAGGAGACTACATGGTAAGTTATGGAGTCTATTCTGGGCAGATCACACAAAAAAGTAAAGAATAACTTCTTGTTAAGAGCTCTAAAACAAAGTTATCATTTTAACAGATAGAAGGTCAAATTCTAGTTTTTCATAAATATAATATTTGGCAGTAAAGAATACACAGAAAATTTTCCTTATGGATAAACCCATTAATACCCACCCAGTTTTCAACTTTCATAAAAATGTTCAGGACATTTTATTGCTTCTTTTCAAAGTGACATTATAAACCAAGGGAAATGAAAGTATCTTTTTTTTTTTAAATTTTTATTTATTTATTTTTTTATTTTCAGCATAACAGCATTCCTTGTTTTTGCACCACACCCAGTGCTCCATGCAATCTGTGCCCTCTCTAATACCCACCACCTGGTTCCCCCAACCTCCCACCCCCCGTCCCTTCAAAACCCTCAGGTTGTTTTTCAGAGTCCATAGTCTCTCATGGTTCACCTCCCCTTCCAATTTCCCCCAACTCCCTTCTTCTCTCTAACTCCCCTTGTCCTCCATGCTATTTGTTATGCTCCACAAATAAGTGAAACCATATGATAATTGACTCTCTCTGCTTGACTTATTTCACTCAGCATAATCTCTTCCAGTCCCGTCCATGTTGCTTCCACCCAAACAAAAGTTGGGTATTCATCCTTTCTGATGGAGGCATAATACTCCATAGTGTATATGGACCACATCTTCCTCATCCATTCGTCCGTTGAAGGGCATCTTGGTTCTTTCCACAGTTTGGCAACCATGGCCATTGCTGCTATAAACATTGGGGTAGAGATGGCCCTTCTTTTCACTCCATCTGTATCTTTGGGGTAAATACCCAGTAGTGCAATTGCAGGGTCATAGGGAAGCTCTATTTTTAATTTCTTGAGGAATCTCCACACTGTTCTTCAAAGTGGCTACACCAACTTGCATTCCCACCAACAGTGTAAGAGGGTTCCCCTTTCTCCACATCCCCTCCAACACATGTTGTTTCCTGTCTTGCTAATTTTGGCCATTCTAAGTGGTGTAAGGTGATATCTCAATGTGGTTTTAATTTGAATCTCCCTGATGGCTAGTGATGATGAACATTTTTTCATGTGTCTGATAGCCATTTGTATGTCTTCATTAGAGAAGTGTCTGTTCATATCTTCTGCCCATTTTTTGATATGATTATCTGTTTTGTGTGTGTTGAGTTTGAGGAGTTCTTTATAGATCCTGGATATCAACCTTTTGTCTGTACTGTCATTTGCAAATATCTTCTCCCATTCCATGGGTTGCCTCTTTGTTTTGTTGACTGTTTCCTTTGCTGTGCAGAAGCTTTTGATCTTGATGAAGTCCCAAAAGTTTATTTTCGCTTTTGTTTCCTTTGCCTTTGGAGACATATCTTGAAAGAAGTTTCTGTGGCTAACATCGAAGAGATTATTGCCTATGTTCTCCTCTAGGATTCTGATGGATTCTTGTCTCACGTTGAGGTCTTTTATCCATTTTGAGTTTATCTTTGTGTATGATGTAAGAGAATGGTCGAGTTTCATTCTTCTACATATAGCTGTCCAGTTTTCCCAGCACCATTGATTGAAGAGACTGTCTTTTTTCCACTGTATATTTTTTCCTGTTTTGTCGAAGATTATTTGACCATAGAGTTGAGGGTCCATATGTGGGCTCTCTACTCTGTTCCACTGGTCTATGTGTCTGTTTTTATGCCAGTACCATGCTGTCTTGGTGATCACAGCTTTGTAGTAAAGCTTGAAATCAGGTAATGTGATGCCCCCAGTTTTATTTTTGTTTTTCAACATTTCCATAGCATTCGGGGTCTTTTCTGGTTCCATACAAATTTCTGGATTATTTGCTCGAGCTCTTTGAAAAATACCGGTGGAATTTTGATTGGAATGGCATTAAAAGTATAGATTTCTCTAGGCAGTTTTTCTATAAACTTTCTATACCTTTCTGCATCCATGTAGTGTTTATCTTTTACTATCATCTTCAGGTTTTGAATTCTGGAACAACCAGACACTTTAAGAAAAAAAAACAACAACTCATTTTATCTTGATAACGAAAACACAGTTCATTACCTTGCCTACTATATGCATACTTCTTTGTTACCATTGTTCTCAGTATAGTATCAAAGTAACTAACTTCTATTTCACAGGAAAATTAGAAAGTGAATAACTAAGATCTATCTGTCATATATGATCATTTTTGCAAACTAGCAAAACTCATGAATACACATAATACACATTTCACAGTCAATCACTTCCCTACATATTTCCTACAGTGGAAAAAATAACATTTATTAATGTGACCCAAAGATACCGGTATTCCCCAGGATGTAAACAGAGAGGCAAAGTATATACACTACAATACTTAGAACATTAAGCTTAACTAGTTAGTTTATGAGAAAACAAACTTTAATTTTTGCAAAAAAAAATTCCCTTGTATTTTATGCTGATAAAATTTGGGAAAAGCCCGGATTTATAGCTGAATTTTTTCTTTCTTAAACCTGAATTATGAAATCAAGGATTCATCTTAATTGTGTGAACTTGTATTCTTATATAAAAATATTTTTGAGCTGGTGGTTTCTGCAAGAATTTTTTTCTTAACAGTCCCACATATTTCAAAGTTATAAGATCAATTTCCTCATTTTCTGAGTATTTTGAAAATACTGTCAATGAGTAAGTATGGACAGAGCTTCTTTAATTCAAGATACATTATAATCTAACTTATTACACCCTGTGGAGGTAAGAAAATATTTCATACTCAACAAGAATTAACAGTCTTCTTGAATTACAGAAATACATGCTTAGAGAGAACTTACATTTCAGGTATAGGTCAAAGTCAACACATAAACACAAAAATTCACTACCCAGAGTTTTTCTCAACCGCAGTAGCCACAAAGTTCTTAATTGATTTGAACTCACAAACAGTTGACTAACAGATTGGAATCTATGTTGTTTCTTGTCTAACAGCAAAAAGATCTATGTCATCTATCCAACAGAGATTATCAAATGGCCAGACAATCAAACCATATTCCCAATCATTGCTGCCACCAAATATTGAATAACTTATGAGCATATGGTAGAGAAAAAACTACAACCACAAAATTAATAGAAAATGAGGAGAAAACCTAAAGAGCCAGCAAACTTAAAACTCTTGTTACATGGAAGGAGCAAAAAAGAAAAACAAAGATCCAATTTCCATGCTTAAACAGCTCACTTATCCTGCAATGAATTTTATTTGATTCTGCTTGTGAGTCCTCTTTGTTATCTTAGTGCAACAAAAATGGTGTACCAACTTTCTTTGTCTGTTGACTTTTAAAAAAAGTTTTTTTTATTGCGGACTATTTCAAAACATATATGGAAAAGATAGTATAATGAAATCCACATACCATTTGAGCTTTAGCAATTATCATGTCAATATCCTTTCACCTAAATCTGCATCTACTTTCCCCTGAATCCCACCTCTGTCCTTATAATTTACAGGTACTGTATCATCAAATATCTAGCAGATTTTAAATGTCACTAATGAGCCTATCATTATGTCTTACATATAATTTGTTTGGATTAGAATTTAGAGTAGATCCACACATTACCTTTGGTTGATAGATCTCCAGTCTCGTTGGATCTATGGATTCATCTTCTATTTCTTCTTTTTTTTTTTTTCTTTGCCTTTCATTTGTTGAAGAAACTGGGTCACTGATCGCTTAGATTTTTCCATATTCTATATTTTGCTGATTGCACCACCAAAGTTTTGTTTAATACTGTTCTCTGTCCCCTATATTTTCTATAAACTAGTAATTATATCTAGATATTTGGTTAGATTTAGTTTTGATTTATTGGCAAGGACTCTGCATAAGTTAAATTATACTCTTCCATCAGGATGTACTTCTTTCTTTTTTGTCATGCTCAAACCCATCAGCGGGTTCAGATGTCAGCCTGAAACTTTCATTATTAAGCTTCCTTTTAGCTCTTTATCTAATGATTTTAGGTTAATGAGCAATGTTAGATACATTATTTCATTAAGGATTGCAAAATGGTGATACTCTTATCATACCTTTATGATTTATTCGCTGGAATAGTTCTATTAAGAAAAAGGTTTTTTTGAACAAAGAAGTTACATTATCAAAATTGTACATTAGGAGAATAAATCTGATATCAATATGAAAAATGGGAAGGGGAGGTGCCAGGGACAGAGATTTCTATGAGTCGTCACCTTGAGAGGTAAAGGGTGGCGTGGTGTAAAAGGTAGACCAGAAGGACAAAACTGACAAAAAAAACACCAAATGAAACCTAACTGGCAAGTAGCTGCCCAGTGAGAAGGAAGAAAATGAGAGATGTTGGTGTCACCATCAGTGATATGGAGGGCTAGCGGTCTGGAGAGGGGAGAGATGAGTGTTCTCATCTCTTTGTTAACACCGGCCTTCTCCCCCTGCTGCATTTCCTCTTGCTTTGGGCAGTCTGATTTTGAAGCGCTTCACAGTGATTTCTGTCAGTTCCCTCAGGGACCTCCTTCATGATCTAATATTTCGCACCATCTGAAAGTGAAAAGATTTTCAACATCTAACCAGAATTTTTATTCTTTCCTTTTTCCTCTCTGAGCGGCAAACATAATCATTTCAGGGGGTTTATGGCTAGGCATTTTGATCCTTTCAAGTTTAGGAAACCACTGGGATGACTCAGCTAATTTGGAATTCAGAAAGTTGTCTCTAAGGGTCTTCTCTAAGGGTCTTTTAAATATACAAACAAGGGCATTTTATTCCATTCCACTGCCCCTACTTAACCTTTTTTTCTACCCCCTTACAATACCCTTCTCCCTCCTGTGTTCTTCAATTACTGAGCTGTCACTTCCAAGCTTGGCTTCCTACTCTAGTAACCTATATGGACAGTATTTAGTTCTGTGGGTCTTTGCCCATAAATCGCTCTCCCACTTTCTAATCATATATGTTCCTATTCTTTTAACTCCCTTGAGTTAATCTATATTGTTCTGGCATCAGTATACCCAGGCTTGTATTCAGGATTCCAGAGCACTTCTCAGAGACATGTAAAAACAGATTTTTTTTTTCTTTTTCCTCCATTAGGTCGCTATTCGTTGGCCTCTCTTGCATGGCCTGTCAATCCATTAACTCCTTAATGTTTATCAGTGTCCTTCCCTGATACTGGGAAAGTCACATTCAACCTAAGAGCACAGAATTCAGAAACGAGGAAATCATTTACTTCTGCTTTATTCTGTTTGGACTGCTGTTCAGTTGAGCCATTCAATTCAGAGAAATGTCGTTCCAGTTGTATCACAACATAAATAATAGATATTCTTAAGTGCTGTATAGAAATTTTTTAAGTAGGACCTTTATACAATAACACTAGTTGAGCTGAATACATAAAATATCTTATGTAGAGACTCTCTTGAAAAGTAAAGAAACCCTTTTTAATACTGAATAATAAATCCCAAACTAATTTGTCAAGTTTTTGCTTATTAGACTTCCTTTAAATGTGATGGGAGTATGAGAGACACCCCTATTTTTATATCCAATATACTTTTTTTTTTAAAGATTTTATTTATTTATTTGACAGATAGAGATCACAGGTAGGCAGCGAGACAGGCAGAGAGAGAGAGGAGGAAGCAGGCTCCCCACTGAGCAGAGAGCCTGATGTGGGGCTCGATCCCAGGACCCGAAGGCAGAGAGAGGCTTTAACCCACTGAGCCACCCAGGCGCCCCAATATCCAATATACTTTTTTAAAAAGGTAACATTCAAAAACAGAGTATTAACCAATGTCAATCAGTAGAATTTTTAAGAATAAAGGACAAAGCATGAGATGGATTGGTCACTTAACTTCTGTGGGACGTGCCTGCTTTGGAAAAGGAAAAGTATCAGTAGTATGGTAGGCGTGGTTTATTTTTTTGTACTGTCAGTGTGGTGCTCTGTCCTTTGTCCTTCACCACTAGCGGAGAACGACAGTCACTGAGAAAGATGGCTTTTATATTTGGAACTAGTGCAGGGCTCAGAAATGGTGGGGAATGATGTGACATAATTCATGATTCCTCAAACTGTGGAGAAGCAATTGGTTTGTAACAATATCCATCTTTGGGGGGGTCTATAAAATAGATGGAGTGACCTCTGACACCTCTGGGGGAAAAATGTGGTGAACCCTTCTATCCCAGGTTCTCTAAAGGAGCCAGACCATCCATTGCCGTTTACATACAAAAGCTCAGGCCATGGGACTCCTAATATGGGAGCGAGCCCCATCTGCCTTTGAGATGGAGGTAAGCTGCTGTGTTCTGCAGTTCCCATATGGGACAATAAACAGGTAACAGTGAGTCAGATCATAGAATGAAAACTGAGTCAGGTTATCTGTATACCAGACCAAGGGAGGCCACCATGGAGGCAGCAGGGCTGGTTTGAAGGCTAATGTGCTGTGTGCAGCACTCTGGTGTTTACAGCTGGCTGTCTTGCTGATGTGTGGTTGAGTACAGTATAATTCATGAGTTGTTAATTTTGGACATCACCCAGAGAAAGCACTCCTTGCCAAGGTCAGAGAAGAATGCATTTTCAGAGTTAGAGTAACCTCTGAACTATTCAGTTCTGCTCATTCAAAGAGGTATTTGAGGGGCACCAGTAGAGCATGGCTCTTGATCTCGAGGTTGTGAGTTCAAGCCCCATGTTGGGTATACAGATGACTTAAAAAAAAAAAAAGATATTTAAGTGTTATTAAATTAGATCTCAGAACTTCCACCTTACAATATATTTATATATAGTTCTCAATTTAACTAAGCTCTCCAGAGTTGGTTGACCCAGTTAATGAAAAGCAGTTATTTGGCTGGGGAAAAATTCATTTTTCTACCTAGTATGTATTAGTGAGTTGTGAACATAAAGAATAAGGTAATCTTCCTGAAATGTGTGCTTTTTTTTCTTGCTAAATCCAAAGTTGAACAGGGTCATATCTGGGATGAGAAGCTCCAAGCAAGTCTTATGGAGTGATATGTCCCCCTATTTAAAATTCAGTAAAATCTGGTTAAAATGAATATCCCAGGCAGCTGATAAGGGGAAAAGAAAATCTCTTGAGGGATGTATATGGACGAGTGTTTAGTATGTTGTGAATGGGTAGCCATGGATGGTTTTGGCTCCGTCTTGTTGCTGGGAACTGGGGAGGTGGGGAAACAGTATGTGCTGGGGCCATATTCCTCCCATCTATGCCCCTGCCTGTCATGTCAGATCTCCACCTGATCCTCCCACAGAGTCCAGGGTTATTTCCCTGATTTGCCACTAAAAACCCATACTCCTGTTCCGTTGGTGAGAAACCTCCAAGAGCCCGAATTTTCTCTCCCTTGAAATAAACTTTCCAACTCAATGGTTATTGATTTCATTTCTTGTCCCACTTGCTTTTTCTGAGATGATAAGCCCTATGAGGCTGACTCTGAAACTCATAGAATTTTCCCATCCTTCAGCATCCTTCAGTCTTAAAAGCCTAAATGAATTGAACAAATGAGATGATCATGTGAATAATTCAGATGATGACTTAGTGGTGAGGCTGGGAATGGTGGTAGAGGATGTATTGCATAATCCTAAGGAAAAAAAAAAAGGAAAGGATTGGATTAGTGATCTGGGTTAATTTTGCTTTTCATAATGTAGCTGGACAAAAAGCCCCATGATGAGAAGAAAGGCCATCCAGGGCTTTTCATGACCTGCTTAGTAAAAGAGTCTGAAAATACAGTTGGACCCCAGCAGGTACCTGTTAAAGAGATACCTTATAGTCTGAAAATGCCAGAAATACATTAAGTTTCTGACTCTTCAGTAATGAACTGTAGAGACAATTAGCTAAATTCATCTAATTTGTTGAAATTCACAGCTAGGATTTTAATTTGCAAATAGAGTGGCTGCAGCTGTTCTGCCTTTCAGTGTAAGACCTTTAGCATAATATCTTCTCTGTAATAATTTTGATAGCAGTGCCTTGAAACTAAAGTCTTGCAACTTCTGTGGGCCTGAGTGTTCCATGCTCAATACTGTGCTAATAAAATAGTGAAAGATACAGGCAAACAAAAGGACCCTGTAGACTGCTGGGAATAGCTTCAGTCATCTAAGAGTGATCACAGCAAGCCACGTTGAATTAAAATGCAGACATTCAGTTAGGTTGTTAGTAAGTGATGCTTTTGCATTGGGGCATAAATTGTCCAGGGTGAAAAATAACAAGTTCTTCCAGGCTCAGCCAATAACACCTAATAAATGGCATTCTTTTTGGAAAATTCATTCACTCTTAGCATTTGCTTTTGACTTTCTCTGTAACTTTTGTTTTTTTTTTTTTGTAAGTTTCAGAATCAAGCAAATAATCACTATTTAAGGGAAAAGGCAAAGCAAATTGTATTTTTTTGTTTTCTTTTAAAATTATTTTTATTAACATATAAAGTATTATTTGCCCCAGGAGTACAGGTCTGTGAATCATCAGGCTTACACATTTCACAGCACTCACCATAGCACATACCCTCCCTGTGTCCATCACCCAGCCACCCCATCCCTACCCCTCCACCCAAACTGTATTTTTTTATTACGTTAAATATAAAAGGGAGATTCTTTGTGTTATGAGAAATCAAACTGTTTTTGCTATCTTCGTTTTCAGTCATTTATTTTTTTATGTTAAATTTTATTTCCAGTGTAGCTCACATATGGTGTAATATTGGTTTCAGGTATACACTACAGTGACGCAGCAATTCTATACATTACTCAGTGCTCATCGTGATCGGTGTACTCTTAATCCTCATCCCCTAGGTGAAGGGTTTTTCCTTGATTTTGAACACTCTCAAGACCTTGGTTGGAGTGACACTTGGAGTTTCTTTCCCTTTGCAAACATTTTATAATATATATTAAAGAGTTAAGGTTTTGATGGCTGCTAACCACAAGATCATAAGCTAATTTATGCTTGGTGTTTATGTATCATTCTTTTTTTTTTTTTTTAAGATTTGTTTATCCATTTGAGAGAGAGATAGGGAGAGCACAAGCAAGGGGAGAGGCAGAGAGAGAGGGAGAGGCAGACTTCCCGCTGAGCAGGGAGCCCAAATATGGGGCTTGATCCCAGAACCTGGAGATCATGACTTGAGCTGAAGGCAGATGCTTAACCATCTGAGCCACTTAGGTGCCCTTATGTATCATTATTATAGGATTTTTTTGTATGTTTTCATTTGTGTTTGAGTATGCAGTGGTTTTTTTTTTTTTTTTAAGATTTTTTAAATTTATTTGACAGAGATCACAAATAGGCAGAGAGGCAGGCAGAGAGAGAGAGGGAGGAGGAAGCAGGCTCCCTGCCAAGCAGAGAGCCCAATATGGGGCTGGATCCCAGGACCCTGGGATCATGACCTGAGCCGAAGGCAGAGGCTTTAACCCACTGAGCCACCCAGGCACCCCTGCAGGTTTATATTTATATGATTATTTAGGTACTCAAATATCCAGGCCAGTAGGACATAAAATGTTTTTTCCACATCTCAATCGGGGTGGGAAAAATTACACCTAAGTCAATTTGGCCACAAAACCACTAGGTTTTTAAAAAATAGACACTGGTTGCCCCAACAATAGGGAATAGGTATTATAAATACAGGGTTTTCCACGGTGAACTTATCAGATAATTTGTAAAATTACAACAAGTGTCAGACTAAGTACTGACCCACAGATCATCATTTATTAGCAAACAGGCACATAGCAATTCACAGAACCGTGTAGTAAGTAAGGTGCCCATGGTCCCAGTTTGCTCAGGATTGTCCAGTTTTAGCATTGAAGTCATCAATCCAGAAAACTCCTTAGTCCCAAGCAAACCTTTGGTCATCTTAAATATTTTCTCTTCTTCCAGGTGCCCTAACCACACTCTGAATGACAGATTTACTTGAGGCTGACAAAAGAATTCTGAAGCTGGATGCAGTCAGGTTTATAACTGGCCTCTTGTCTGGACACAGCACAACTTAGGAATACAGTCTCAGGTGCCATTATTAAAGGTAGATTTGAAGAATCTGCAAGATTCCTGTACCCTTTTTAGGCAAGTGTGGGGTGTCTCCAAAATACTTTAGCCTAACCATGAAGTTTGAAAACTACTCATTTTGCCATGGAGAACTTACTTTTGGCATCTATTATGCTACTTGATTAGCTATTACTTTAACCAAAGAAATCCATTTCTAATACTCAGTTCTATTTCGAAAAGCCTACACTGTTGATCACCAGAGCCAGTGCTAGCAGCTTCTGATTTTCTGGTTGCAAATTTGCTGACTACTGGGAGGATGGATTAAAACGGACACTACATATTGATAGAGCACTGTATATGATCAAATATTTTAGAATAAAGAACATTTATCAAAATGCCTCATGTATCAGGAAAGCTGAAGGAAACCAATATAGTGAGAGACTTAAGAAGGCGCACTTTCTAAGAACAGGAAATCTAAAGAACTCGTTGCTAATGACTTTTTCAGAACATTGAGGTTATCTCTGTGGCAGTATCACACTTCAACAAAAAGAAAGTGAAGACCCTTTTTCCCCTGGAAATCGTAAGATTAAAGTAAATCCACACTAGTCTAGTAAAAAGTCGACCTACTAGAGTAAGTTTTGAGAAGAGGGCTTGAATTCTAGTCCTTTCCTTACCTCTTGGCCAGCTCTTTACCTTGGATAAGTCACTTCATTTCTTTTTGGATTTGTGTTTCTTTTATCATAAGAAGTAGTTGATTTTTTTTTAAAGATTCTATTTATTTATTCGACAGAGAAAGAGAGATCACAAGTAGGCAGGAGTCAGGCAGAGGGAGAGAGGGAAGCAGGCTCCCCGCCGAGCAGAGAGCCTGATGTGGGGCTTGATCCCAGGACCCGAAGGCAGAGAGAGGCTTTAACCCAATGAGCCACCCAGGCGCCCCAGAAGTAGTTGATCTTTAAGTCTCAACTAAATAAAGTCTGTATTATAATTCTAAGTTCTGAATTTTTCACTTTAAGTTTGAAGAAAATAATTAGCTTCTCTTGTGTTTTGCCAGTGTTAAGGAGAAATTTGGCTGACCTCTCTGCTGCTAGTTCTTCAGCCACCATCTTTGATGTCATTGGAAATGGTAGATGATTTCTCTGAGGCAGAAAATACAGCTATGAACCTAGTGGTGTTTTGCACAGGCCATGCATCTTCAAGTTGTCAGGGTCCTTTTGACTCCTAGGAGTAGCGAGCCTATCTTGGCCATTGAAAGAGCTTCATACACACATTCTGAGTGTGTGTTTACTTCATATTCAAAGACAATGCCCTAAATAGTCATTCTCTAGGAATGCAGATCTTACAGTTTTGGCATTAAATTTCTCTAAATGGAATTTTCTGTACAGATAAAGCACAAAACACAGCAAGCTTTGACTGTGAGGACATTTCCTTTGATAAAACACTCAAAAAAAAAAAAAGTCTATGGGAATAATATTAGTTAGCCCCTTGTTTACATGGGAGCAATGATCTTTACACTGCAAGGTGAAGCTATCCAGGCCAATTTTTTAGAATGTTGCAGTTGATTTCTCAAACTGATGTGCTGCCTTATTCTGACATCTAAATCAAGTGTGGCTGTACACTCCAGGGCACAAATTAGAGGACTGGCACCAGACTGGAGCAGTTAGACCACTGGAGGATCGATATAGGCCATTTAAGCATCAGGACTGACTATGTTTCATTTTTGACACTCAAGTTTATGCTTATTGAGTGGGGGAGCTTTAACTCCACAGCAGCAATAAACTCATTAGGAAGCGTCAGCTGGGTTTGCAGTGCATGTTAAATAAATACCACCAGTGCTGAGACACGGTCTTCATTAACGCTGCAGTAGAGTGTCTGAATGCGAAAGCAGTCTAAAGCCTTTGGGGTGTGGTGGGCTTGGAGAACAATTTCTCTCTCATAGAGAGTCCCGGTGCTTGAATTCCAATATTAGGAAAGAGTGTCTATGAATTTGGTAGACTTTTCTTTTCCCTAGAAACCGCTAACAAGACGATATGCCAGATAATACCTTTAAGAGGGTTTGCTCAACGGCCACGTGGCCGGCTCAGTCGGAAGAGCATGCCGCCCTTGATCTCCGCGTCAGGAGTTTGAGCCCCATGTTGGCTGTAGAGATTACTACAAAATAAATTTTTAGAAAAGTTAAAAAAAATGGTTTGCTCAATGTGGTCTGAAAGCCAGGTCTTGATATGAAATTCTAATGAAGCAGTAAACCTGCACTAGACAAACAGGAGGTTGTTTTAAAGACGTATGATCTCTCCCTCAGAACACTTTCTTCAAAAGTGACGCTTTGCAACAAATTTGAAAGGCAATGGGTTGCTCTAACCCCGGGTAAGGTAATGGTGAATGTAGTCAGAGGAAGCAAAATGCTGGAGAGCAGGACTTGGAGAACTGCCCTGTATAGATCGTGCTCGTGTTCCTTCTGAGCAATGGCTCAGCTCTGCCCCCACCCTGGGTGCCCCATCCCAGTCCTCACTTTCCCTGGATACATCTTTTTGATCCATAAATGGAATGGGGTCGCTGCAGGGGGAAGTGGTTGTTGCCAGAGATGAGCCTTGTCTGACAACCACCTGTGCTAGTGCTCCTTATTTCCCATCTGCTGTGTGACACTGGAGTCAACCGAGATCCAACCACAGCTTTGACGATAGCGACTCTTTGGGTCAAAATAAGCAAATCTCCCTCTTCCGAGTAGGAAACCTTGTAAATATCATTGGTTAACTGTTGTTGGTCTTGTAGACTTCTTTCATGTAGTTCATATAATGCGTCTTAGAATTCTGGCAGTATCTAAATTTGGGTGCCCACCGTGTCTTTCTCATCGTGTTTTCCTAAGACAAAATTAGAAAGCTAAGTCATTAGGACAAGGGCAAGTTGTTTCATCACCCAGATTGTATTCCTATAACCAGATGATTACCAAGAATTTACTAGAGGCACACAGCAGGGCTAGAGAATGTGCATGGTGAGCTTTGGGCCTTACAAAGCCTTACTACTGAAGACTATTCTGGTAATAGTGCGTCTGAATGGATTAAATATTTACCTGTCTCCAGTAATTAATTGATCTGGAACATATCCTTTGTTCAATAAAAAAGTACTGGATTCTAATGAAAAAGAATGAAACCATTTACTAAAATGTTAATACATGTAAAACACTTGGAAGAGAGCCTGGTCCATAGTAAGTGCTTGGGCTGACTGACTACTCTCCTTTTGATCCTCAGCAACCCCCGACCCCCACCCCCTGTTCATTCTCCCGTCTTCTCTCTCCTGGTCTCTTCCCAGGAAAGAAAGGACTATATCACCCAGGTTCCCTCGCCAGCCAACTTTAGTTTGGGGCCAGCCAATGGGAGGAAGTGTCAGGGAACCAGGAGGGAGGAAGAGAGAGACCAGAGAATTCCCTTCCTGCCCTCCTCTGCTTACTTCTCTGGCAGTAACCCAGTCCCTCCTTTATGAAACTCCACCTGGTGGCCCTCTGCCACTGGCACGCAGTGACCCTGTTTGCTCCCTGTGTCCCTGCTGCCCTGGAAGGTTAACACCTTCCCCCTGCTGCTGCTCCCTGAGTGCTTTAACATCCCATTTCTGCTTCCTTGACTCTGCCCAAATCTCTGCAAGCAGTCCCTTCATTAAAATCTACTCACTAAAAGCAGTGGTTCTCAATTCTTCCTGCACATTATCATCACCAGAGGAGCTTTTGAAAACTACAAATGCCTGGGCCCCTGTCCCTAGAGATTGACGTAACAGGCCTGGGTTGGGGTCTGGGCGCACTCGTGCTATGTGAGAGCTCTGCAGGTAATCAAGCCAGAGCTGAGAATGGTTTATTGAAACCATGTGAGTGAATTCTGTTTCCTGCCAAGACTGTGACTGATAGAACACTCAGTGACTATTACTGATCATTATTACGACTACCATCACCATCAGGCTAATAGTAAGAGTTCTCCCCAATCTACAGATGAGGAAACCTATACACAGAGCTTATATAACATTCTGAAAATCACATGACTTCTAAATGGTAGAGTTAGAATTCAGTTTATTTGGATCAAAAGCTCATACCTTTTATGTTCTTCCCAACACGGCAGACTGTCAAGGCCAGAGCTTCTCAAATTTTAATGTGCATGTGAAACACTTGGGGATCCTGTTAACGTGCATTTTTTGATTCAGTTGCTCTGAGGCCTGAGAGTCAGCATTTCTAACAACCTCACAGGTGATGCCACTGCTGCCGGCCCAAAGACCTCACTTAATTTTTTTTGTGTGTGTGTGTTTTTTTAAATATTTATTTATTTATTTGACAGAGAGAGAGAGATAGCGAGAGAGGGAACACAAGCAGGGGGAGTGGGAGAGGGAGAAGCAGGCTCCCCGTGGAGCAGGGAGTGTGATGTGGGGCTCTATCCCAGGACCCTGGGATCATGACCTGAGCCGAAGGCAGACACTTAACAACTGAGCCACCCATGCACCCCCCCAAGGACCTCATTTCAAACATAAAGGGCATAAACAACTATATCCCACACTCTCTTTTCTTCAGACCTTCAAAAATACCCCCCCCCCCCCGTCCTTGTAATTTCCACCTGATAGCCTTGCTTCTTACCTCACTCAGAAAACAGAAGCATTCAGAAGACTCATATTATCACCTCTTCCCAGGTATCCACATCTGTCCCCACCTACTCTGTCCACCTGTAACCATAGATGGAATACCTATGCTCCCATTCAAATAAAACCAATCTCTCCAGGGCTCCACAGCTCAGCTATGTTCATTTACCCCAAGGTATTACTTTAGGAATACTCTCTTCTCTACTGCATCATTAAATTTTTCCCCTCTGTTCTGGAATTTTCCATCAACCTGACATGTAAACTTCATTATTTCTCTTATTTAGAAAACAAAAAACTTATTTTGATTCCATTCCCCTCACCAGCTTCCACTTTAGCTTTTGTACTTACTCGCAAAGAAACTACACAGGTTTTCCCCATCTTGTTACCAGCTATGTTCTCATTCTTAGCCTTTATCAAGGTCACCAATGAGATTTGCATTGCTAAACTTAGTGGTCTATTTCAGTCTTTACCTTACGAATCTCACATTTGTACATTTAGTGACTCTTTCCTCCTTGTTGCAGGAGGTGGTATTAGAACATTATATTCTCTTTTTTCTTCTTTGCTGGTTCCTCTTCTTATCCCTGACGTCTTAACTTTGGCATGCTCTAGGGCTCAGTCTTTAGTTCTCTATCTTTATTTATTCTTTTGGTCATGTCTTCCAGCAGTATGATTTTAATTACCATAGCTATTTAAAAATTACACCTCCCCTTTATCTTTCATCTGAAATCTACACCTATAAAAATAGCTACCTTGGGCGCCTGGGTGGCTCAGTGGGTTAAAGCCTCTGCCTTCAGCTCAGGTCATGATCTCAGGGTCCTGGGATCGAGCCCCAGTCGGGCTCTTTGCTCAGCAGGGAGCCTGCTTCCCCCTCTCTCTCTCTGCCTGCCTCTCTGCCTACTTGTGATCTCTGTCTGTCAAATAAATAAATAAAATCTTTAAAAAAAATAGCTCCCTATGTAACATCTCTATTAGGTTAGCTAATAAACATTTCAAAATAACATGTCAAGACTGAAGTTATGATATTTTTCCCCAGAATCATTTCATCCACAGTTTTCCCCATCTCTATTGATACATCTCCATTTCCCCAGTTGCTGAAATAAAAAATCTTGAGGTCATCCTTGACTCTTTCAAACCTTACATGCAGCATAACATGAAATCCTGTTGTTCAAAATATATTCAGAGTCCCAAACTTCTCACCACCTCTATCACTACCACTCTTTTCTGAACCTCTTGCTTGGACAGTTGCAGTAGTGTCCTGAAACAACTCTTTGATTCTACACCTGCTACCTGATATCCACAGTTTTTTTTTTTTTTTAATTTTATTTTTTATAAACATATATTTTTATCCCCAGGGGTACAGGTCTGTGAATCGCCAGGTTTACACACTTCACAGCACTCACCATAGCACATACCCTCCCCAACGTCCATAACCCCACTCCCGCTCCCAACCCCCCTCCCCCCATCAACCCTCAGTTTGTTTTGTGAGATTAAGAGTCACTTATGGTTTGTCTCCCTCCCAATCCCATCTTGATTCATTTACTCTTCTCCTACCCCCTTAACCCCCCATGTTGCATCGCCTCTCCCTCATATCAGGGAGATCATATGATAGTTGTCTTTCTCCGATTGACTTATTTCGCTAAGCATGATACTCTCTAGTTCCATCCACGTCGTCGCAAATGGCAAGATTTCATTTCTTTTGATGGCTGCATAGTATTCCATTGTGTATATATACCACATCTTCTTTATCCATTCGTCTGTTGATGGACATCTAGGTTCTTTCCATAGTTTGGCTATTGTAGACATTGCTGCTATAAACATTCGGGTGCACGTGCCCCTTTGGATCACTACGTTTGTATCTTTAGGGTAAATACCCAGCAGTGCAATTGCTGGGTCATAGGGTAGTTCTATTTTCAACATTTTGAGGAACCTCCATGCTGTTTTCCAGATTGTTTTTGTTTTGTTTTGTTTTTTTGTTTTTTTTAACAAAGTAGGTAGTGATTCTTTTAAAATGCAGTTCAGGTCATATAGCCCCATTGCTTAATACCCAGTAAAAGACTTTATTTCACTCAGGGTACAAGCCAAAGTTCTCACTACAGTCAAAAGGGTCTGCATGCTCCTTTTCTGCCCTTTCGGTCTTACTTCTCAGTTAACAACATCAGTTAAATTCTGCTTCTTCCCTACTTGATCCTCCTCTTTGGGAATACTGACTTCCTTGATGCTGCTTGAACTTCTCAGACATGTTCTTGCCTTCTTGGCCTTCTAGCCCATGCACTGGCTTTCCCTTTTCCCTAGAATATTCTTCCTTGAGGATCTGGATGTATGGATACTCTCTCATCTCCATCAAGACTTTGCTCAAATGTCACCTTCTCAGTGAGTTGTAATCTTGACCATTCTTTTAAAAATTGCAGCTGCCTTCCACTCACTACCTGTCTTTTCTGATTTCCATTACTCTGTTCATTCCCCACCCCCCAACCAGAGTGTACAATCTCTTTCTTTACTATACTTGTTCTTTATTGCCTATAATCTAAGTTTCCAGGAGAAGAGAGATTATTGTCTTTTGTATCTTAATTTTTTTAAGTACCCGAAAAAAATATCTGGCATGTAGAGATACTAAAAAAAATTTGCTGAATAGGGGCGCCTGGGTGGCTCAGAGTGTTAAGCTTCTGCCTTTGGCTCGGGTCCTGATCCCAAGGTCCTGGGATCGAGCCCTGCATCGGCTCTCTGCTCAGCAGGGAGCCTGCTTCCCTTCCTCTTTCTCTGCCTGCCTCTCTCTACCATCCTCTCTCTGCTGGCCTCTCTGCCTACTTGTGATCTCTCTCTCTGTCAAATAAATAACTAAAATCTTTAAGAAAAATTTGCTGAATAAATGAATGAATAAAAGAATAGTTTTATTATAGTTTTAAAATAGTAGATAATAGGATAAGCTTTTGTTAGTCAAGAACCAAGAGTCTGAGTGTTCTAAGTATGATAATAAGACTCAGACGCAACACACACACACACACACACACACACACACACACATGCCACAAGACAAAAGTCCCATCTCTTTCTAGACCTAACTATTATCTAGTCCAGGAAAATGAATTCTGGCTATTCAATGGTAAGACTGGTTTATATATGAGGAAGAGTCTCTTCCTTAAGCTTTGGCCTACTCCAATATCTCAATCAAAATGAACAGCCAGCTACTTTCCAACATTTTATAGCATGAGAAAATGTCTCATGGCATGGAATTTGGGCTATTGACAGACTGTATCAGGAAATCTGGAGTGCCTGGGGTAAAGTTCAGTATTTCACTGCACAGAGCCTCCTGGGGCAGTGTTCTCAAGAAGAATCAATAATTGGAGGCCAGCTATAGGCTTGTTCTCCTCAAATATGAACCTGGTTACTTTATCAAGAAAACAGATGTTTATTGCTTTCAGGCAGAAAATAATAAGTCAGGCAGGTTTACTAGCCCACTTTCCATCTTGAAAGCATTTCTGTCAGCTTCTTCATTCTTGGAGAAAATTACCCAATCAAGTCCTGAAAGGTAGATGATTAGTGGGTGTCACACTTGGCATCTCATTTCTTCTTCTCCACTGGGGATATGGAGATGCTATTGACCTCCCACTTAGGGAAAAACATATTTTTGACAGCAGAGTTATCTCAGGGCTTTTTCTTGGAACAAAGAAACCATGCAACTGTATGCTAATGCAGAAAGCTGAGGGAACCTGGCATGAGGCTTTCAGGACAGCTCTAATCATGGTTTAGAAACAATGATCCAAGAACTGGCATTTATTATTAAGGGAGAGAAGAAACTTATGTCCTCTCCTAGAGAGTAATTTACAACAGGCTGAAGGAGTCACCTAGAAAAATCTGTTCGTCCTTTTTGATGATCTCAATGTTTTAGGATCAGCTTCCATACCTTTCGGGAAAATTCAGTAGGAACAATGATGGTTATGAGAAATGGTCAGAGTCTTTGAGTCTAAATCCCCAGTTCAGAGAGCATTCAATAAAGTCCTGCAAACAAGGGGTGGGGGAGTTCCTTCGAATGCTCCAACTTTTGAGCATTTTAATAATGATTTTAAAAATACATGAAGTGATGCATGAGCGGGGGTGGGGGGGTGGTTACAAGATTTTGTTTACCAGCTGATGTAGAGACCAACCAGGACCAAAGGAACCTGAAGAATCTTTAGCTACCGGGTCCATATGCTAGCCACAGGCGGAAGGCCAATCCAAGCATGGCTTGCAGATTGAATCAATACGTGTTTTACAGACGTATGCAACGGTATTTCTCATATGGGTATACCGCTAGATAGGTCAGTAAGAAACCTTCCAGCTGGTCTCGGTGTTGCTTCAGTCGTCTGCTAAGTCAAATAGTCGGCCCACCAGCTGCACCCGTCAGCAGAGTGAGGGCATTCACCTAGTGTCCCCCTTATGTGGTCTGCTTAATCCTCGGTGGTTTCATATGGGTGGGTTGTACCTTCTCACAGAAAGGCAGGGAAAGCACGGGATTGGGAGCTGGGTTTGGGTCCCAGCTACGTGCATAGCCGTCTAAAGCACAGGACTCGTCATTGAATATCTCCGAGTCTTGGCTTGTTTATTCCATTTGAAAAGTGGAAAAGCATTCCAAAATACCACCTCTAGTATAGGAAGAATGTAAGGATCTGGTTTCAAGGTGATTTGTGAATTAAATATTATACAAATACTGGTTTCCCCAGTGTCACGTAACTCTGTGTGCCTCACAGCGCAGGTCACTTATTTACAGTTGTTCATCTGATTTTCTCGGTCATTACTGAACCGTCTCCATCATTTTATCTTAAGAAATTGGGTTACCCAGTGGAGAAGAAGGAAGACAGGAGAAAATTAGATTTGCACCTCTGTAGCACAGCCATTATTGTGCATCTGCCAATCTAAATATTTTACATTCATGAGATGGTCCTCCTTGTCATATCCACTCTCCCAAATAAGCTGGTGATATTTATGAAGTTCATTTTTAATGTAATGTCCCCAGTTTGGGGCATCTGATATGCAGGTGAATCCGAAGTTTTGCAGGACCACTAGCACCTCCCCGCCTCCACACTCTAGCTATGCAGACTGATGCCTGTGGAAAGCATGGAGCATGGACATTTCGTTTGGTTATTTTTCTCTAGAGAAGTACACTTCCATAGATGTTTTAATGAGCTGCAGAATGATATTTCCATGGTCTTAATACCTTGGGCTTCAGTTAAGTGCACCTTTTTTTTTCTTGTTTTTTTTTCTTGCTTTTATTTAATTTATTTATTTGTTTTTGTGAGGGAGAGCAAGAGAGAGCAAGAGAGAGAGAGCATGAGTGGACGGGAGGGGCAGAGGGAGAAGCAGACTCCCCGCTGAGCAGGGAACCTGATGCAGGATTTGATCCCAGGACCCCGGGATCATGACCTGAGCCAAAGGCAGACACTTAACTGACTGAGCCACCCAGAGGCCCGCAGCTCATGCTTTTAATGAACAAAACACTGTTTGCCACCCACAGGGATATAGGATAAAGAAAGTTAGGGACATGTTTTTTTTAAGATTTTATTTATTTATTTGACAGAGAGACAGCGAGAGAGGGAACATTAAGTGTCTGCCTTGGGCTCAGGTCACGATCCCAGGACCCTGGGGATTGAGCCCCACATCGGGCTCCCTACTTGGTGGGGAGTCTGCTTCTCCCTCTCCCACTGCCCCTGCTTGTGTTCCCTCTCTCGCTGCCCCTAACTTTTGGGGTGTCTGCCTTTGGGACACCCCAAAAGTTAGGGACATTTGCTAAATGTCTCAAATGATGGCTTTCAGTAAGTATAAACCCTCTTTACAAGTGAGATATTGCCACTGTTAACAAAACAATAGATGAAATGCAAAACAAGAGGGAGATGATGTTAAAAATAGGGAAAAAATCAGGGGCACCAGGGTGGCTCAGTGGGTTAAGCCCCTGCCTTCGGCTCAGGTCATGATCTCAGGGTCCTGGGATCGAGCCCCATGTCGGGCTCTCTGCTCAGCAGGGAGCCTGCTTTCCCCTCTCTCTCTCTCTCTGCCTGCCTCTCTGCCTACCTGTGATTTCGTTCTCTCTCTGTCAAATAAATAAATAAAATCTTAAAAAAAAAATCAAATAACTTTCCCAGCAGCTATTATCAAAGAACCAACCATAAATTGCCTAGATCATGGAGGCAGGAGTGGGGGAAATTAGATAGGAAGGTTAATGAACAGAAGATAGGTAGTTGGGCTGCAGGCCAATGTCTTTCTCTCTTTTGATCATATTTCTTCTCAAGGTGTCACATCTTTTAAATACTTATTTCTCTTTTTACACTTAGTACTGACTATTTTCAAGGAGGGCAGTAGTAGTTCCAAAGTTATAATTATTTGCTGAAGTATTATTTAAAAATTCATCTAGAAGACCAATATTGATGATTATATCTCCTTTTCAGTAATAATGAGTGCATGTGTATATATACATACATACACACACACACACACACACACACACACACACACACTGATCTGATCTTATAAGTGCTTTTTTCTTGGCTGGTCCCATGGTCAGCCAGAACCTGCCATCAATAACTTGTACTGTTTTGAATCATCATCCCCTAGAAAAAAAAAACCATCTTTTATCATTTAAAATGGAAATTTGCTAGAAGAGGATGAGTCAGGATTGGAACATATGAAATTTATAAAATAATACTACTAGTTTATATTTATGTAGGATTATATTTCAGAGAAATATAGAATATTTTACCTAATCTTCACACCAAAAGTTGAATATAGTTAATATAAATTTTTTTAAAGATTTTATTTATTTATTTGACAGACAGAGATCACAAGTAGACAGAGAGGCAGGCAGAGAGAGAGAGGGAAGCAGGCTCCCTGCTGAGCAGAGAGCCCGATGCGGGACTCGATCCCAGGACCCTGAGATCATGACCTGAGCCGAAGGCAGCGGGTTAACCCACTGAGCCACCCAGGCACCCCTATAAATTTTTTTTTATAGTTGAAGAAATTTGGGTAACAGTGGCCTGCCTAAATTTTTGAGAGCCCATCCTTTACCTTGTATATCCACCTTCACTTCTCTTACCTAACTTGTCTTTTTATAAGAAGTCTGATTTAGAAAGGAATACTAAAGCAGCGTTTTCTGTTCCATTCTCCTTGCTCCTTTGCTCTTACTACTGACACTGTCTTTCTCTTCTTCTTTCTCTCTTTTGCCTTCCCGACATGAGGAAAATGTTAGTGAGAAAGTGGTAAAAGGTACTTTTTATTATAACCATGAGTGAAAGGTATTTCTAAGACTTTCCAAATCTGGAAATAATGATACTTTTTAGGAAAATTAACATTACCAATATTGATTAAAGAGAATACAGAAAACTTAAATATACCAATAAATATGACTGAAATTATTACAGTGTAGGCTTAACATGTGAAGCCTTTAAATCTTTGGAGAGAGTTAATTAACAAAATATATAGACTGTCTCAAAATATAGTGAAAAAGCCTGATGTATGATCTCAAAACTTGGCCAAAAGAGAAGCAAAAGAGTACTTTTAGCGAATCTCACTGAAGTGCAGAGATGTAACTAATAGAAGCAAACAGCAACGGTAAATTTTTAAACATTTTACAACTGCCTTTTGTATGAAGTTATTAAAGAGAAAAGGGATTTTTATTTGTATAAATATTTCATAAGTTTGACTTTATTAAGTTTATTATGTATTCAATTTCTCATGGACAACGGAAGTAGCTTTGATGAGTAAGATAATCTGAAATGGAGGAAAATGGATCATAACGCAATCATGTAGCAAAAACATCATGGTTCAGACAGGAAAACTACTTGCAAATGTATCAAAGTTTTATACCTTTTGCCTTATGATTCTTTGACTAAACTAGTCTGTAAGTCTGCAAAAGATGTAGGTAAATTTTGTCCCAGTAGTCAACAAAGTTTAGTGGCCAACAATCTCTAGCACAATAGCTGTTCCTATTATTTTTATGGAAATTGTTCACCTTGGAAAGTTTTCATTTATGACTTTGTTTCAATGGTTAGAAGGCTTGGTTCCATTCTAGAGAGACCACTGGAGACATGGTGGTAGGGGTTTTCCTTACCACTGCTGCTCTCACATTGAATGATGACCTATAAGAATGAGATTAAAAACTGATAACTGATTTAAATACTTTTTTCCTTTTAATGTGGTATCAAAATTATGTTGGCTTCATAAGACATCAAAAACTGTTCTCTCTTTTTTTTTAATTCTGGAAGATTGTTTACCCCAGGATTAAATAAAATTAAACCATAGAAGATTAAACTATAGAGCTACTTAGCACACTTAATAAGTAAGTCAATATATTCTTTGACTTTTTTTTTTAAAGATTTTATTTACTTGACACAGAGAGATACAGCGAGAGAGGGAACACAAGCAGAGGGGAGTGGAGAGGGAAAAGCAGGTTTCCCACCGAGCAGGGAACCCAATGCAGGTCTAGATCCCAGGTCCCTGGGATCGTGACCTGAGCCAAAGGCAGAAGCTTAACGACTGAGGCACCTAGGCACCCATTCTTTGACTTTCTAACATGGGAACAACATATGGCATATTTCTAAAATTTAATTTATCATTGACTTCTTCTTTCTTTAAGGAGAGCAATTGTTCTACAAAATACACTTTGAGAAACTCTATAAATATTCCCATTCAAGTCAAGGACAATAGCAATATGTTGGGTATCTCTATCTTAACACTTTTTCTGAAGTGCTCATACAGTATACCAAAATAAGGACTCTAATGGTTCAAATGTCAAACAATAGGAGATAACACTTCCATATAGAAATTTGTGATTTCCTCCCACAAAAATGCAGAAAAATCAACTAAAACACTATGAAAAATGACAAAAGAAATGAGAAAGAACATTACTGTAACATATAACCCCTCCTACAAAATGCTAAAAAAAAATAAAATTGAAATTGAAAACTTCTTTTCTGACCTTCAGATTAGCCATTTTAAAAAAAGAATAAAAATGCACAAATGGATGAAATTTTGATTTGGTGAGGACGATTGCTCAAGTAATTTCATAGAGTGATTTTTCTGGTTCTCATACCCATTTGGTGGACTCCATCGCATCATGGATTTAAATCTGCCAACTGCCACATTCCACCCCTTAATTTATTAAAAATCTCTCTTCTCTGGCTAAGAATAAGCACTTCTCAGACTTCTTCAGTTTCATCACCAACACTAGTAATGGTTTATTTCTCCCAGAAGAGCCATTTTTCACAAATATACTAAGGTTTTATCACTTAGGAACAGCTACCGTATCTGAGAGAAAAGGACAGGGCTAAGGTGAGCACATGTGAAGAGAAGCTAGCTAGCTTCTCTCAGTGCCATTGAGACCGGCTCCCACATATCAGGCTCTTAGTGTGTACAATTCAAATTTATGCCACCACAGAACTGCAGATCACTCTGTGACATTAATCTCTGAGATTGTTTATAAAGAATACAAACTAGGATGTTAAATCCCTGGTTGCCAAAGTTTTACTGAACTACAAATAAATACAGTAATATTTATCATCCGTGATGAAGATTAGGTTTATCATTTTCACAGAGCCCTAAAACATTTCAGTGTAGGTCAGAGAGGATTAACTCACTTTAGCTAGAAATATCTCACAGCACGTATCTTATTGCCACCTATTAAAAAGTGTGTATAATAGCTGAAATTTGCGAGAGACTGCATACTCAAATAATGTGAGGTAAGTGCCTTCAGCAATCAATAATGTATGGGCATCTTCAAAATAATACTGTGTGGCAGATTATAGATCATCTAATATTAAATAATTCAGTTCTTTAGTGCCCTTACCTCATAAGGTTATGAGTCCCATTTAACACATAAGGAAGCACAGACACTAAGAGGTTAACTGGCCTTTTCAGGGGCTCATGGGAAATTGTTGGTAGATGGAGAACGAAGGACCAAAAATCCATTTCTTCAAGACATTTTCTCTTCTCCTTGGATTTTTTCTGTGATTAGAGAATTTCCTTACTTTAGCTTGTTAAATACTCTTTTTAAAATTTTTTTTTGTTTTTGAGATTTTATTTATTGGACAGAAAGAGAGAGAAGGAGAGAGAGCATGAACAAGTGGAGGGGCAGAGGGAGAAGCAGACAGGGATCCCGATCCGAGGCTCAATCCCAGGACCCTGGGATCATGACCTGAACCGAAGGCAGTCACTTAACCAACTGAGCCACTCAGGCGCCCCAGCTCATTGAATACTGTTGATCTACTATGAGAAACTAAAGTGTATCCATAATCATAAGCATATAGTATAAGCAACATATATACATACCTGAAATAAGAATGTAGAAAATCATTTAGGGACAGTCTACATGAGTTGAAATGATATACAATTACCACATGTAGAAAGAGAATCCTCCTTGGCCTTGGAAATCTTAACTGAGATTCATAATACTGAAGCCATTTTTAAGCTCCAGAATTTTTAAGACCCATCTGCCTGGGAATATTTTATTTTATTTTATGTCATTTTATTTTCCTTCTACCTCTTCATTTTTTAAAAATTCTTTTTATTTGAATATAGTTAACACACAACATTACATTAGTTTCAGGTGGACAGCATAGAGATTCATCTTCTTTATACCATTACACTATGCTACACTACACTACCACCTCTCACAGTACAATGCTATTAGCGTACCATTGACTATATAGCAATCTTCATTTTAAACGTTGTCACCTGGTGATTCTAAGGCAGTTATTCCATAGGCCACATTTTAAGGGACATTGAAGGATAGCATAGTGCTTAAGAGTTCATGGTTTGGTTTCAGGGGGACCTGGGTTTAAAAAATCTCTTGCTGTAAATTGTAGTCCTTCAGAACCAGACCATGAATTAGATTTGAGTGCCAGTTCATTTGGGAGGCCATTCCAGAAGGAAGGGAATTAAGGTGACAGAAAGGTGTTAACAGCTAGTCAGCCACTCTGAGCAATTAGTCCTCAGGCCCATTGATGACAACGATATCTTAAAGTTACCCCACCAGAAAGCAAGAAAGCCTAGGTATGTGTCTACTAACTCCTGTTTGTTATCTGTTGGTGCTGCTGGCAGAACTTTTAGTCCCAGTTCCCCTCAGTCTGTCCTACGTGGGCTTAACATGTTCCGATGGCCAGAAATCGCTCTCAGTCGAATGACTTGCAAGAAAGAAGCTGTGCTTCATGCGCAAACCTGCAGGTGTGTTTGGGGACAGTGAGCACAGAGGATAGGAGCTGAGCAGCAAAGGCACTGGCTACAGTGATCCTTTGTACTTCTCAGATACATTCATGTCCCTGTATTGAGTTCATTTTGTTGTGTTAGGAATTCTTCAAAGTTGTGGCCACACAAAATTTATTAGGGAAAAAAAAAGACATAACAAGATGATAAGTGGAGCTATCTACAGTCCCTGTTGCTAAAGCAACTAGCCATCATTTCATTAGTGATATTCATTACTTTCCTCTGTTGTGCTTTCCACATTCCTTTCAGCTGCTTCCAGTTGCCAGCAAAATGACCCAGCCTCTCATTTCTGAAATTTCTAATCCTCCCATTTTGGGGATTTTTGTCAGACTGACTTGCTGCAGCTGCCCATTCATGGATGTCACTGGCACTGAATACCGCCAGGCTCCCCCAGTGAATCTCCTGCACGCCAGACAGACACTCCCTTGACGTCATTGCGCAGTAGCAACAGTATCTGTTCACGGTGGTCACATACTCCAATTAGGACTTCTTCTTCACCGTATGGTCTACTGGCATGAACAACCCCAAATGACTAAGTGGTAGCAGTAACTTTGGAGTTAGTGAAATCCAAACACCGTCCCCTGGTATAAGCCTTCCATTCTAGCAATAGAACATATAATCCCACAGAGCCTGGTGCAGAGACAGAAAGCATAAATTTCCAAATTGGTCACTGAAAATGATTGTAAGACTAAGTCACTTCTACCTCAATTCTTTTGTTCTTGATCTCATGGATTCTATCTCTAATGGACATAGACCATATAACGACTTTTTGTACATGGGTTTTACACATGTGGCCTTCGTTATGTTAAAGTAATTTCCTGCTTCCTAGTTTGTTGAGTGTTTTTATCATTCGAGAGTGTTCAGTTTTATCAAATACTTTTAGTGCAGCAATTGAAATAATCACGTGATTTTCCCCCCTTCATTCTGTTAATGTGGTGTATTGTACTGATTGATTTTCCCATATTGAACCATCCTTGCATTTCAGAAATAAATCCCACTGAGCCATAGTGTGTAATCCTTTTAATGTGCTGTTGAATTCAGTTTGCTGGTATCTTGTTGTGGATTTTTGCATCAGTATTTATCAAGTATGTTGGTCTGTAGTTTTTTCTTATAGTGTTTTAATTGTGGTATTAGGATAATATCAGCCTTGTAAATTGAATTTGGAAGTGTTTCCTCCCTTTTACTTTTTTGTAAGAATTTGAGAAGGATTGGTATTAATTTAAATTTCTGATAGAGTTCTCCAGTGAAGCCATCTGGTCCCCTCAGCTCTTGTTTGTTGGGAAGTTTTCGAATATTGGTTCAATATTCTTATTGTTATAGTTATGTTCATATTTTTTATTTCATAATGATTCAGTCTTGGTATTTTAAGAGTGTGTTGTTTAATTTGCACATGTGCTTGAATTTTCCAGTTTTCCTCTTGCTATTGATTTCTAGTTACATTTCACTGTGATCAGAAAAGATATTTTGTATGATCTCATTTTTCTTGAATTTGTTAAGATATGTTTTATAGTCTAACATATGACCTATCCTAGAGAATGTTCCATATACACATGAGAAGAGTATGTATTCTGCTGATGTTGAGTGAAGTGTTCTTTTTATTTCTGTTACATCTAATCCATCTATGGTGTTAGTCACATCCTCTGTTTCCTTATTGATCTGTCTAGTCATTCTGTCCATTATTAAAAATGGGGTATTGCAGCCTCCCACCATTATTGTTACTTGACTTAAAGTCTATGTTTTCTGACATACATATGGCTACCCCTGCTCTCTTTTGGTTATCTTTCCCATCCTTTCACTTTCAGCCTATATATGTCCTTACATCTAAAATGTGTCCCTTGCAGATAGTATTTAGTTGGGTCTTATTCTTTTAAAATCTATTCAGTTATTCTATATCTTTTGGTTGGGGAGTTTAACCCATTTACATTTAAAGTGATTAATGATTAATAGGGAGGGACTTATTACCATTTTGTTCATTGCTTTCTGTATGTCTTTTAGTTATTTTATTCCTCTTTTCCTTTCCTGCTGCCTTCATATTTTGTTGACTTTTTTAAGGTTGCATGCCTTAGTTCCTTTCTACTTCTCTTTTTTGTATTTTCTATAGGTATTTCCTTTGTGGTTACCATGAGGATTACACAAAAAATAATCTATTTTACTTTTTTAAGATAGGCTCCTGCCCAGTGTGGAGGTCAATGCAAGGCTTGAACTCATGATCCCCAGATCAAGACCTGACCTGAGATCAAGAAGTCAGATGTTTAACTGACTGATCCACCTAGAAACCCCTATAATAATCTATTTTAAACTGAAAATGATTTAATTGCTATTATATACAAGATGTTACTTCTTTTATCTCCCCCTAAACTTATTGATGTCACAAATTACATCTTCCATATTTTCTATTCATTAACATAGTTTTATAGTTGTCATTCTTAAGCTTTTATCTTTTAAAGTTTGTACCAGAATGAAACTGACTTACATACCACCATTGTAGTATTTTAGGATTCTGTATTTGTCTATATACTTAGTTTTACCAAAGAGCTTTATATTTTTGCATACCTTTGTGTTCTTGTTTAGCATCCTTTCATTTTAACCTGAAGAACTTTCTTTAGCATCTTGCAATGCAGGTCTCATGGTATGAACTCCCTCAGCTTCATCTGGAAGGTCTTTATTTCTTCATTTTTGAAGGAGAGTTTGCTGTATATAGTATTCTTAGTTTGTAGTTTGTTATGTTTTGTTTTGCTTTGTTTTCCAACACTTTAAGTGTGTTATCCACTTCCTTTCTTATCTATAATGTTTCTGCAAAGAAATCCATCGATAATCTTGTGGAAGCTTGTACATGATGAGTCGCTTTTCTCTCACTGTTTTCTAGATTCTCTCTGTCTTTGACTTTAAGTTGGTCTATAATATGTCTTCGTGTGTGTCTCTTGAGGTTTATCTTAGTTCAAGTTTTTTTAGCTTCTTGAATTTGGATGTGAATTTCCTTCCTCAGATTAAGAGTCTGCAGCCATTATTTCTTCAAATAAGAAATTATTCTTTTTTCTCTATCCTCTTTTACAGATTTCTGTAATGCATACATTTGTTCATTTGGAAGTCCCCTAAATTTTCTTCACTTCTTTTTTCTTTTTGTTCCCCTGACTCCATAATTTCAAATGATCTATCTTCTTTTTGAGATTATTTATTTATTTATTTATTTTATTTGAATTCAAGTTAATAAGTCTGTTAACATACAGTGTATTATTAGTTTCAGGGGTAGAATTTAATGATTCATGTGTTGCATATAACACCCAGTGCTCATTACATTAAGTGCTCTCCTTAGGGACCCTCATCCCATTACCCCATCCCCCAACCCTCTCCAGTAACCCTCAGTTTTTTCTCTATAGTTAAGAGTCTCTTATGGTTTGCCTCCCTCTCCTTTATATCTTATTTCATTTTCCTTCCCTTCCCCTATGTTCATCTGTTTTGTTTCTTAAATTCCACTCAAGAGTGAGTGGTGAGAATGCAAACTGATGCAGCCAGTCTGGAAAACAGCATGGAGATTCCTCAAAAAGTTAAAAATAGAACAATAACCCAGCAATTGCACTACTAGGTACTCATTTAAAAGATACAGAAATTGTGATTTGAATGGGCACTTGCACCCAACGTTTATAGCAGCAGTGTTCATGATATGGAAGGAGCCCAGATGTCCATCAACAGATGAATGAATAAAGAAGATTTTATACACACACACACACACACACACACACACACACACACACATATCTTAAAGTTGTCTGTGGCACTGCAGTCTTCTGGTGCTGCAAGAAATTGCTGAGCTCTCCTCAGTCCTCCATGAGACCCAGGCTTCCAAACTCTGCCAGTTCTTCACTGGTGCTCTGAGTTAGATGAGAAAGAAACCAGTCCCTCAGGCAGCCCCACATGACCAGAACTTCAGACATGCAGTCCACTTTTGTCTCTCCTCCCAAAGGAAAAGCCACAAGCAAGGCATTTTGTCATTATACCATGCTGTGCTGGCTGGATTAGAGCTATTGTGGACAGAATTTAATTGCTTTTCTCATCTGTTTCAATGCAGCTATTCTTGGTTTTGTGATTATTTTTGTTACTATTACTTTTTAATTGGTTTCTGTATTTTTCATAAAGGCTTGTTACACTGTTGATGTATCTCTGTGGTAGAACAAAGCTGCCTATTCCACCATCTTACTTATTCGAATCTCTGAGGAGCTGTTTTTTACACAGTAAATAATTCTCTTCTTCAATGGCATGATCTCACTCTAGAACCTTAGAAGTCTGCATTGCAAATCAAATTTTGGTGGTTGGAATGTATTCTACAATCCAACCTGGTCTACTATGGAGACTTATAGCAATTCTGGATGGGCCAGGTCCTATGATCTGAGTACCTGGACCAGGTACTTCAGAACCAGAACATGATGCAGAGGCCTCCCTTGTTCTGGTCACCACTCAAAATTGGGCAGATTTTCAGGTCACTCAGCAAATGTGTTGAGCAATATTTCCCGGGGTGGTATACGTTCTCCCTAAAATATGGAGAGATTTGACAAGTGTTGTGTCTCCTAGTTATCAGAAGCATAAGGTGAAATAATTTGTTTTTTACATTGGAGGGGATACCCCAAAATGCTGTAGGCTATTGGCTACAAAAAATTTTAAAAAGTCCCTGAATATGTACAGAGTATCTCCCACTCTCAGTTACACTTGTATCATACCAGATCTTATCCAGAATACTTTTTACTTCCTATTCACTAGATTTAATTTGCGTGATGTCATCACTATAAGAGATCATCATGATATCCTGCAGAATGTCAAGATTATCAAGGTCCCTTGTGATTCTATTATGACAGAGAGAGGAAAGTTAGCAAAATCCTAAAACAAGACTACGTATATATGTTTTGCAGTTTATTTTAGGTGAATAAAAAGAGCTTTTTGATGGGCATTGAAGGAATGCATATGCTATATTAATAGCTGTATGCAAAATTTCAGAGATCTGTTCTAATAAAAATCCCACTTCCAACACATTGGTTGTGATTGAGCCTACCACTTGGTTAAGTTTATGCCGTCCATCATAATCTGCCATGTTCTGTTCTGTTTTCACAAGGGCCAGATTGGTGAATTCGGTGGGGATGTGATGAGGACTACTACCGCTGCATTCCTTAAGTCTTTGAGGGTAACACTAATTTTTGCCATTTTATCCCTCTGAATTCAAAGCAAGTTCGATTCTAATAAAGAGTGTTGCTTCTTATGGCTGTCCGTACTCTTATTTACTCAGTCATAGACATAAGAAGCTTACCTTATACTCATTTTGAGTATTAGTGAATTCCCATGCATTGTGTGTCCCCTAAGAATTGTGTACCCATGGCGAACACTATATACAAACAGGGAGACAAACAACAGGGGTGAACGTTCTTCTCACGTTCATGTTTCATTGTCACATCAAACTTTAAACCCAAGTCCAAAAAATTTCAAGAAGACTATACCAGAGCATTCAACCAAGCATGGAGCCCTTTTGAACATAGGGTTCTGGGAGACTGGAGAGATCACCCGCCCATGAGGTTGTTGCTGACCACAGCCTTACACAGTGGACTTGTCAAGAGTGGTTTACAGAACCAAGTTTAATGGGAGGTCATGCAAAACTTTCCTTAAGACATAACCCACTGTGTCCCTAAAAACTATTATGTTGCTAAAGAATATATTTTTGCAAATTGGGAAATTCTTTGATGTGACTTTTTAAAAGTAATTGCTCTGATTTAAATTCAAATAACATGAAAGTAATGTATTAGTTAATTTTGTTTGTTTGTGGGTATTTTGTTTCTAGGAGTTTTACCAAACTTTTGGGCTGCAGCCAGACAAGAGCTATACTTGGGCTGACTCCCAGTTCTGAAGATTGTGGAACCAGGCCCAAATTTCAAGGTCAAGGACTAGGGACTCTTTGGCTGTTTGGAACTATTAGAATTGGGAAAGAAAGGGCCCCAGTGACCTAAGCATTGAAGAGAGAAATCTTAAAGCCCACTGATCTGTAGCACCTCATTTCCTACCACGTTGAGCTCTCTCAAGGGGACTCCATTAGATTTTAGAATAGAAGGAAATCTATCACATGTAGGAGTTCTTGGTTTCAAGCTTCTGGTTAAATGTAAAGGAGATAATGTTTGGTAGTCAAGGGCAAAGGGAAGATTAAATGACCTAGATCTACCAAAGGGAATCTGGCCATAGAACTATGGATCCAAAGAGAATAGCAGGTAATCATAAACTTGTATGTTTTACAAATGACTTTATGTCTAATGCCAGGTTCATGAGGCTATGAGAGCCATGCTATCTTGTATTTCATCAGCGTTTGTAACAGAAGCGGTGTCTGGAGTTATTTAGCCACCTTCTTTCATTTAAACTAAGAATATTAGGAAAATGACCATAGCATTCCCAAAAACTCTGGAAGACAAGACAAAACTGTCATTCAACTATATGAAAGGTGAGACTAAGATTAAGGTAGATAACAATTACTACACAGAAGGCAGAGATTTGGGCAATGAAAAAGCTAAAAGTAAATTCTGAGTTTCCTACCCTCCAAACCCATGCTCTCCATTCAAATACATATTGGTCTGTACTTTAGGTGATTTTCTCTGTGGTCTTAAATGAATTTTTACAAGGTCTGTGGAGTTTCTACATGCTGTTACATATGTTTTAGTAATGCTGATGTTAAGTTTTGCATGTGTTTTATTTTATTCCCCTAGTAGTCTTAAAAGTAGGACAAGAATTATTTAAAGGGGAAAAGAGATTATTATTTCAGTTTAAGAGTCCCAATAGAATGGAGAAAACTTGGAAAGTGTAAAGAGTTCTATATTCCTATTAAGTGTGACTCAAAAGCCACCCTTGGTTTTACACTATCTCTATCTATAATTTTACTTCTCCCAAGCATTTTTTTCAGACTTGCACAGCAGCTAATCCTCATAAAGGAAAAGCCACACATGAAATTTAAACTCCAATACTTTTGCTAAAATTCCTGTAGGAAAACATCTTCCCCCTTTCCATGACTATATTAAATTGACTACATGGAATACATTCAAACTTCTCCTTTCAATATTCACCTTTGGATGGAATCCAGGCATTAACTGAGAAATGTATAGAAAATCAGGTGTTATTGGACATAGATTATCTGGAATATGCTTTTGTGGTCTTTAGAAGTTAACAGTTCATGGAGGAAAACCCTAACAACATACATACACATCTAATTTAGCTACTTACCTAGTCCAGTAAATATCAAGGTATATATAATGTGTACACCTATACTTGTAAAGAATTCCAAAGAAGTCCTATGCACAGGGCCAGATTTTAAGTTTTATGCAAAAAGATGGCAGATACTAGAAGGCTCCCCACTTTTCTCCCCCAATAGAAGTTTTAAAAAATAAGAATTTTATTTTATTTTCTCTTCAAATAGAAATAAAAAATAAGAATCTTATTTTCTTCCCAAATAAGAAATAAAATACAAATTTTCTCTCCAGATCTTTGTTAGTAGGTATTAGAAGGGAGAAACAAAGGCTTATGGGTTTTTTCAGTTTGGTCATCAAACCCTGAAATGTTTCAGGTCAGAAAGTAAGACCAGTGGATTTCACACTATTGTACCTGAACTTTCGGGTTTCTCAGAGGCCACACTGGAGAACAAAGGAAGGCCCAGAGTATGGAGCTACCAGCTCACATGACTCCCATTTCAACTGCTAAGTTTTCCTTTTCATCAGTCTTATCTGGGAATTTCTAAAATTAGCTGAGAAAAAGGAATTCCGCTGAGAAAAAGCCTGAAAATTACTGATATAATAAATTCTTTTATTTTTTTAGGTAAAGAAATTGAGACCAAGAGAGGGAATGATGACTTTTTCCTTATCATCCTGCTTCTTGGCAAAGTACTATAGATAACTCCCTGAGCCTCAATGACCCACCAGCCATAGTCTTTATACCACATAGACTTGTGATGTATGAAAAGTTATTGTCCAATTCCATGCACTGCTTCTTCCTTCCTAATATTCCATTTGCTTACTTCCCCTTTTGGATTTAAAACAGAGACTGTTAGTTACCTACACAGTATCACGTGTCCCCTCTTCTTCAATAACAGAACGCCACTTGTATTCCAGAGCCTACCATGCCCAGCTCAAGCACCGCATTTCACAGCTTCTCTTGCAGTTAACTATGACACTGAGTTCTGGCCAGTGAGGTAAAAGCAGAATTATTGTGTAGGACAGCTGAGAAGTCTCTTTAAGGGGAGTTGACTCAGTGTAGACCTGGGCCTTGTTTTCCCCTTCCCTCTTTCTTCCTTTGGGAGGGGTATAAACTTGATCACTGAAGCCTACAAGGGCAGAGCAAACACAAAAGGTACTTTGGTTTTGGATAATTTCCTGAGGCCTCCATACCAGCCCTCTTTTATTTAGAAGAGTAAATCTTTGTGTGTTTAAGCCACTTAGTGATCTTTACGCATGCTTTATACCTCATCTATGCTTGTGCTTTCCAGAATACAACTGGTCCTTCTTCTTATACCCATTATAAATAAAAATTAATTACTCCTCTATTTCATAAGATTACTTAATAATATTTTCAGTAACAACTGACAATTAAGCTTTCCCCTTCCATACAGCATTTGTCAAGGACAGTCAGCATTTTTTACCATGTATCTTATTATATTCCTCTTCAGTGAAAATGGGCATGCCTTATATAGTAACAATATTAATTGAAATATGTAATTAGCAAGAATGCAAGTGCCTCCCAAACATGCGAAAGTGAATTTAAAAATAGAAATGAAATTAAGTAAATGGAATTGTTTAGAGGAATAATTTGAATTAGAAAAAAATTTCTTGCATATAGTTGACATGCAATGTTACATTAGTTTCAGATGTAGGACATAGAGACTCAGCTTCTCTGTACATTATGCTATGCTCATCACAAACACAGCTACCATCTGTCACCATACAATGCTATTATAATGCCATTGACTAGATTCTCTATTCTGTGCCTTTTATTCCCTTCATTTATTCATTCCATGACTGGAAGCCTGTGTCTCCCAATCCCTCTCACCCATTTTGCTTATCCTCCATCCCCTTCCCTCTGGCAATGATCAGTTTGTTCTCTTTATCTATAGGTCTGATTCTGCTTTTTATTTGTTTATTCATTTTCTTAAGATTCCACATATGAGTGAAATCATGGTATTTGTCTTTCTCAGTCTGACTTACTTCACTTGCATAATACCCTCCATGTCCATCCATATTGTCACAGATGGCAAGAGCCTATTCTTTTTTATGGATGCATAATATTCCTGTGTGTGTGTGTGTGTGTGTGTGTGTGTGTGTGTGTCTTCCTTATCTCTTCACCTACTGGATGGACACTTAGGTTGTTTCCATCTTGGCTAGTGTAAATAATATTTCAATAAATATGGAGTGCATGTATCTTTTTGAATTAGCATTTCTGTTGTCTTTGAGTAAATATCCAGTAATAGAAGTATTGAATCAGATGGTAGTTCTATTTTTAATTTTTTTGAGGAATCACCATACTATTTTCTACAATGATTGTACTGCTTTGCATTCCCACCAACAGTGCATGGAGGTTCCTTTTTCTCCACATCCTTGCCAACACTTCTGTTATTTCTTGTCTTCTCAATTCTAACCACATTCAGGATTTTGACTTATAATCAGCCCATGTAGTAGTTCAGAATTTTGAACAAAATGTAAGTTAACTGGAAAGACATTTTTGCAGTAAGGGGATGTTTATTCTCTCCTTGGATTTTACCTTGTAAACACTCATTTGCTGAAAGTTCTTGGATGTAAAGTACAGGCTACAAGAAAACCCAAGTGCTTTACTTTGCAATTATTAGAAACTTTGAAATTCTACCAAGTATTTAGGGTGGTTACTTAAAGTGATTTTTTTTAGTGCTTTCAGCTACTATCTAAATTTTGAGAATAACTTGTACTTATGCTTTAAAAACTTGAAATAAATATGCAGAAACCCTTAAAAACATAGGATCTCTCAGTAAATATATCTGTCAATAAATATAACGTGTGTCAAAGACACTTCTGGCTTTAGAATCATTGAGACATAGGATGTTAAATCTAGATATACTTAGAAGAGTGTGTGGTGCAATTTCTTCATTTCTCTTCTGTGTTAGTGGGTAGAAAAAAATAAGAACCTCAGTTTTCTGCTGACTTCATTATTCTTTCCCTCAGTATAGAGCATCTGCTTTTAAGTGTAAGAAGGATATGTTGGGTACGTGCCAATAGAAAATAAAGGGAAAGGGAAAAATAGATTAGACTCTAGATCCCACACTGACTTCAGACTTTTATGAATCTTCTAATGTCAGTGACCTCTACGGCTTCACAGCATTCTGAGGTCTTAGTCATTCAGTATAAGAAGGAAGGGAAGGAATATTCTCAACTATTTGCCATTAGACCTTTCTGAGCCTTATTTCTCAGGGACCTTATCATTTTCTGAAATAAAATAGGTGACCTTTGTAAGGTAGAAGAATGACTCCCAGGTGCCATTTTGAAGATTATGTTTTCTGGTCATTGGCTAGTGACATTGGCTAGTGTCTAAGTAGTGCAGGCTGGGTAAGTTTTTCCACAACTGTGCTTACAGAACACACAATGTAGATCTGTAAGTGGAGGCAGAGGTAGAAGTAGATATTATAATATTTAATATTTTTTCCCTTTTATACTCTAAGTCTCTTCAGAACAGAGAACTGACAAAATTGTTTTTTGTATACAAGGAAATATTAACCAGCACAGGGCCTGGAACCTACTTATAGTGTGTTTTCATCATGAAAATTGCGATGTTAATCCCTCGGTAGATTTTGACATTCATTTCATCTGTTTTGTACTAGAGCTGTGTTCTTGGTGTACGCTGTGTGTTCAGTTCACCTCAGGAAACCAAGAAACATTATCCATTCACCTAAAAACCAAGTTTTCCTACTGTGTCACAGCTATGGAACGTAGAGACTCAGCCCTTCAAATTTCTTACAGGCTAGTAAAATATGAACAACATTTTCCATATGCACAAAATTCTGGAGGTTCTAAGGATAACTTTTATAGTCACTAAGCTGTCTCATGGGAAAAAGCAAGGGGACCAACTTTCTTGGAGCAGAAGGCTCAGGTTGGAGCCATAATGAGAAATAAAATGAAGTTGACAGGCCCCTGAGGAAGGACCTTATCTATCTACATGGGAGTTTGACTCTATTCTGCTTAGCAGTGGGGAGCCATGAAAGATTTTTAAACATGGAAGTGACAACATGAATGTTGTATTTCAAGAACATCCTGGTGTACAGGGTAGATAAGCTGCAAAAAGTAACTATAGTCAGAGAGACCAGTTGTTAATTTCTGTCATCAGGACCTGCACTGAATTTGAAGTTGAAAAACAACAGAAATTTATTAATTCAATAAATGTTTATTCAGCACCTTATTTGGGCCAGACCTTATATTAAGAATTGAGAATACATCTATATTTCTGTCTTGCAGAACATACATACCAGTAGAAAGTTTGGGGGGGGGGGGGGTGTGCGTGCATGTGTGTGTGTGGTTGTGGATGTGCGTGTATGTGAAAGAGAAAAGGAGAAACAGAAAGAGAGGGCAATATTTAATATAAGAAATGGAGGGTAAATAAGGAAAGCAAATTTAGTATAAAAGATGTAAACCTTACTAATAATATGCTTAACCTCACTAGAAGTCAGAGAAACAGGTATTAGAACTATAATAAAATAACATTAGAGATACAAATTTTTAATAGTTTAACAAATAGCAAATGCTAGTAAGGATAAGAAACAATAGGAACTCTAATGCATTTCCCATCTGAGTATGTTTCAGTAGAACCACTTTCAAGAACAATTTGACAGTATTTTGTCAAGTTGAAAGTATACATTCTTTTTTTTTTTAAAGATTTTATTTATTTATTTGTCAGAGAGAGAGAGGGAGAGAGAGCGAGCACAGGCAGACAGAATGGCAGGCAGAGGCAGAGGGAGAAGCAGGCTCCCTGCCGAGCAAGGAGCCCGATGTGGGACTCGATCCCAGGACACTGGGATCATGACCTGAGCCAAAGGCAGCTGCTTAACCAACTGAGCCACCCAGGCGCCCCTAAAGTATACATTCTTTAAACAAAGTAGAAATCACCTACATATCTGTTGATAGGAGAATGGAAAAATAAATGAAATACTAATCAGAAATGAAAATGAGTGGACTGAAGCTATATTTATCAGTGTGCATGAAACCTCAAATATAATGTTGAGTGGAAAAAGCAAATTATGGAAAAAGATGTGCAAAAAATCTTTTATATGAAGTTTATAAACATTCAAGTCAATAGTATACACTAATTTCCTCAAAGAAATACTTGAGGATAAAAAGCATGTGATTTAGGGCAGAGATTACTTTCAGGGGTTTGGGGAGATGAGCTCGGATGTAATATAGAGAAGCTTCAAATTTATGCATCATTTTTATTTCTTATGTTGGATAATAGATCATGAGAATTCATTGTATTTTTTCAAATTTTTTTCATTGTATTTGTTATTTTTCTTTATATTTTAAACAATTCCTAATAAATCCTAAATACCTTCCTCATGACATGACATATCATGACATATCACAGATGTCTTACAATAGCCTAATGGTGGTTTTCAGGTAATTTCTGGCCTGCAATGACAAATCTCCCTATTACTTAAGAAAAATGACTTTTCCTGGAAACTCTGAAATTTCCAGGGACTTAGTAGAGCTACCTAGTACTGCCACTCTGGAAGATGATGCTTTTTTATGTAAGAATAGATTTGGGAAGTGTCTTAGAAATGGTCTATCTCTTGACCACATCCATATAATCAAAGCAAACTAGGCAAGACATTGACTTTGATGATGCAACTTAACATAGGTTCCATTTTCCTATTTCCTGACAAAATAATGATGATGGATGGGTCTGAGGCTTCCCTAGAATGGTTCAGAGTCTCTGGAGATGGGGCTTTCACTATAAGGAATGTTCTCCCCTGCCCCACTCCAAGATCAATACAAAATCTAGCCTTGGATTTCACATTAGGTGGCTCCTGGCTGCCTGTTTCAGGCTGTCAGTCTCCCCTTTATGTACAATATGGCCGAGTTGTCTTCTGGGTGGTGTCTCCCTCCAACAGAGTCAGGTTTCTCATTAGTTTGCAAAATAGCTTACTGCACTAACTGTATTCTCAGCCAAAATTCCCAACACTGTGTCAGTCACACTGAAGATCCTGTTGAAGCCAGTTTGAGCAGCTTTCTCATGTTCACAACACAGAAATATCAAAAGCATAACGCTTGGAGTCTGACCTGCACTTTAGATGTGCCCGTTTGGACCTGTGGGTACTTGGTCAGCTAAGGGTTTATTGGACTACTGTCTTCTTTTAATTATAAACTATTGAAATCTACCCAAGAATTCTGACTGAAATTAGGAGATTGGAGTTATAATAAAATCAGACTTTCTGTGTTTTTCTGTGAGGGAGGCAAGGCAGGGATGTTAGAGCCACTCAATATGCACTAAATAAATCATGTTCCCTTGCTCTGGTGCAGAGGGACCTAGCACTTCCTCTGCTAGGCCCAGCTGATCGACCTCTATAAAAACCTTAGCAGGCACTTGCGTCCCAGCAGGAGCTGTACTGGGATGAAATCATGGAGTGCCTGAGGACAGCACCCCCTCCCCATTCCCATGGCAACTGTCAATCTCACAGGAACAGAAGAGATGTCTTTGGTTTGAGATTTCTTTTGGAATGCTCTCTGGGATGGAAATGCCTTATTAAATTTCAAAGATTCAAGTACTGAGACTCCAGGGAGAAGATCTGCTCTTCTGTTGTACTGGGGTAGGAAAGTGCGCCATTTTCTTTCTATTGGAAAACAGACCTTGGCCAACTGATGCAAACTATAGGTTGGTATATTTGCTCAAAATAATACAGAATTCTTCATAGAAGTAGTGCTGCTTAATAGCAGAGTGGCATAAATCAGAAATTCAAACATTTTCTGACATTTTCTGACACCTGTAATAATTCAGGTGGAGGACAGATGTCTAATAATCAAAGATGATACAGGGAAACAAACTGTTGAACTGAATGAGGTCCCTGAGAACACTGAGATATGTCAGACACAAAGCTTGAGCTGAATCTATTAGGATTCGTGACTTCTGGTAGTATCCATTAATGCATACAAAGCTTTAGAAGAAAAAAAATTAATATATAGAAAATTTGGGAACTGAAATAACATAAGATAGATAGAAATGCAGGGAATATAGGACAGAGGTGGGGAATCTGGTTTTGTCTTTGCTACTAGATGGTGGAGTAACCATGGACTAGTCATCTCAGCATTCTTTTTTTTTTTTTAAGATTATTTATTTATTTATTTGTCAGAGAGAGAGAGAGAGCAAGCACACAAGCAGGCAGAGTGGCAGGCAGAGGCAGAGAGAGAAGCAGGCTCCCTACTGAGGAAGGAGCCTGATACGGGACTCGATCCCAGGACCCTGGGATCATGACCTGAGCCGAAGGCAGCAGTCTAACCCACTGAGCCACCTAGGCGTCCCTCATCTGAGCATTCTTAAGTCAAGGTTTCCTCATGTGTGTAAAATGAGGAGACTGGACTAGATGTTTTTTGTATTCCTGTCAGCATTTTTTCTGGAGAAGGATGAGGTATAGATACGCAAGTGAATAACTGTCAGTGTAATACTTTCCCATCTTTATTTTAGCCCGTATAACACAGAACAGATCAGAACATGGAATCCTGAAAATAAATCGCCCTCTTGTTGATTCTGATATTCTCTCCTCATGTTGTCATATCCATTATAACAGCACAAAAGTAGAGAATTGCTGATACCAGTTAAGTAGGGTTAGGATATCTGGTGTTGTGTGTAGGTGAGTGAACCCTCCTTCAGAAGGGAGATAAAAGTCCCCTTTCATGCCTTTCTCCGAAGAGCAGAGGACTGGTCCTGAGTTCCCAGTCCATCGTTCTAGCAGAGGCATGCTCATTGAGTTTAATAACCTCTCTAGAAAGGAGCTGTATTAAAAGAATAAAATGTGTCTGCCAATGCTACAATTTTCAATGTCACAAAATCCCAGAACTCTTGAAGGTTCAGAAGGGGTCACATTCTAGTCACATGGAATACATATGAAATTGGCTTTGTTCCATATCACACAAACCTATGATATGAGACTCAAAGATGAAATGTAAATGAAGCATATTTGACGAATGAGAGTTTTATATTTCTAGTACCTTCAATACATTTTGTCTTTATTGAACTTACTACCACATGTGATATCTGGATTGGGAAATTGAGCCAATTCAGTACTGTCATTTGTATTTTATAATTAGGAATGGCGTGTAATATATGGACATTTGTGCCTTTTTTTTTAAGACCCTATAATTTTGAGCCAAACAAAACCCCCAATTAGTACAGATTTGAGTTAACTCAGCAGCTTGTGAGTTAAGGAGGAAAAACTCAATGTCAAATGCCATTCCTTAATTTAACAAACATGAAATGTTTCTGCCCTGCAAGTGGTGATCTCTGGGATTTCCTGGTACTTACATTTCACCTCAACAAATCCCCACACCCCACACAAAAATCAGCATCACCTTTAATATTTCCAATATGATAAGCCTTCTCTCTGCCAAATCTAATTAGCTTTAGAAATCTGAATTTCTTCTAACATAAAAATCTTTGAAGTAATAAGGAAAGACTTGTAAATGACTGAGCAACAAACATGTACAGTTTGTCATTTGCAATAAGTTCATTAGAGAAAGTATTGTAGGAAAATTCCTTAAAACAATTTAACTCTTAAAAAACAAGTTTGCAACCATCCTCTTTTTTAAGTTTAGGAAAGAGTATGTAGTTAAAAATCCTTTTCCTTTTCTTTATTTAGCTATGTAGCTTCATTCTGTATGTTCATCTTTATGATGCCCTTTGTTCTTGCCCTCTCTTCTATTTTTTAAACTTGCATTTTCTTTTCCTACTGAGAATCTCACTCTCTTCATTGTTAGGAAATAGCAGAAATTTCATTCACTGAAGACTGATTGCCAGCAAGGAGGATACAAAAAGAATGTTCCTCAAATTTCTGGAGAGATTAAACAATGGATTAGTCTTCAATGATTGGAAATTCCTTCTATAAGTCATCAGAAAACAAGAGAGCAAACAAACACTAAAATGTATTGCTGAGTGAGCCAGTCTAAGTTCCACAAACTTAGAAAGTTTTTGTTGCTCTCTCTTAAGCCAAATAAAAACCTAAAATTACATATTGGATTCATCCCAGAGTGTAAATAACAACAACACAAAGTATTCACTACCTGGAAGTCAATCTGTATTTAATGGGGAAAAAAAGCTCTGTGTTAAAGGAATACGTTTTTCTGAAAAGATCTAGTATAGCCATGGATGGGGTAATAGGACAAGGAATTGAGCCTTCTCATTCCTTTCTCTGCCAATCATAAAAGCCACCAGTGCATGGGGCCAACCCAGACCTGGACTTCTTTTTACCACAGAGATGTAGTGAAGGTTCAGAGAAGGTCCGATGTCTGACCGTTGATTTCTTCTAATGCATTGATTTCATCTGATAGGAGGGAGTGAAAAGTTGAGAAAGGTAGAACATTTGAGCAGGCAGGGAGATGTCCTCTTGGTATGGTAGGATTCAAAGACTGTTTCAGTCAATACAATAAAAACATCTAGTTTAAGTTGCAAACTACCATTTTATAATGTCTTCTGACTTCTAGTAATGTGATTCTGTCATGGTCTGTAAAACACTACCCTAAAGTAATTTCGGGAGAAAGAGAATGGCCTCTCTATCATCTTCCATCACTTAGGGTTGGAAGCCCCTGGAGTGATCAGTCTGGAATGTGGGGACTCATATTAACAATTTCATAGGGTTAGCAACTGTTACTTTCTGTCTCCTTTGCCTTAGCTCTCCATTTATAATCTCCTAATGGCTCCATTAATTGAGAATTAATGATTCTATTATAATTACTATAAAATACATGGTCAAGTGACAAAGGATGGACACTTACTGGGTTTTCTAAAAAGACTGTACAGGAAAATCTGTTCATTCTTTGGTAATTCTTGTTGGATACTACTTTCCATACCTCAGCCCACTGTCATGTCCCAAGCAAATGGAAAGATTAGATATTTTAGGCCTGTCCTGGTCTTAGCTGATTTATTGTGCTCTGTGGTCACGGGTTTGTAATCGATCTGAGGTTTAGAGAGAGAGCTACCCCATAAACCCTGATCTCAGAAGCAGATAACCAAAATTCTGTCCTTAGTGGCTTTATATCAAGAGAAGAACCATGCTAAAAAGAGGTCAGGCCAGGGGTGGCTGGTCACTGGGAAGAATAGTTGGAAAAAAGGAATGCTTGTCAGTTGATCCCTAATGGGAAGAGGCCAAGGACGCGTGCTTTCTATTTCTAAGGGACTAGGCCAGTTAAAGACCAGGTTGCTCTGAAGTGGTTGATCTCAGGGAGCAGGGAAATTTTACAGCAGTCCAAGGGAAAACAATGAAAGTAGCACACTGGAGCTTCCCAACCTGACTGCATTTTCTGTCGATTTGAACAGAATTTCTAGAATCCCACCAGCACGGCTTCCTAATTTAACCTTTTGTGATTTGTGGTCTTAAAGCCACAAGACCAAACTACAATCCTTATAATATTTTGGCACAAGGGGTCAGGCTCAGGAGAATTTTTATCCTGAAGTCTATCTTTTTCTGGCTTTTGCTGGCTTTACATCATCCATAAACTATCTGGAACACATTCTTGGTCATTCATAATTTACTGTAAAGGTCTGGGGCTAAACCAACACAAACCATTCTTTTGGGGGTCATCTCATGCATTGGAGCCTGAAAAAATTAAGAATCTCTTTAAATCCAGGTTAGTAAACGAAGTGTCCAAAAGTGTTGGCTCTCAGGATCTTTCATGGTCTTATAATCTGTAGCCTGATGCAAAACCCAAATCGTCACTGCATATATAATGGGCAAGTATGAATCTACACTTAAATCTTACCCAAACTTTTCAAAGAATTATCAGATGTTCACTAACCTAGCCTTCAAGAGGTAGCCTCGTCCGTCAAACCCTGCTTTGTTTTTTTTCCATTAGTTGTGTATAACACCCAGTACTCATCACAACATGTGCCCTCCTTAATACCCATCACCTGGTTACCCCATCCTCCACCCCCTCCCTTCTGTAAACCCTACTTTATAATCTCGTCCTCATTGTTTATTCTCCTCTGAATTCCTGTAGCATCACTGGTCTACAAATATACGTCGGTTAGAAACAGGAATCACTCTAAATATTTTAAGTAGAAAAAGGTTTAGAAGCAGAGATTTGGTGCTCACAGAATTGTTCCACGGGTGCTCAGGATGGGCTTTAGCCTAAGCATCCAGGAGCACGTCCAACAAGACCTCCTGACCGGACCATCAGAGGAAAATCTGCTGCCCCATTCACAGCACAGGACACCAGGGGAATTATGAGGCTCATTGCTTATTTGTAGAGCTGGAATTCATATTTTTGGCAGACACTGCTACCAACTCCTCAACTATCTTTACATACCCACAAATGTGGGACTGGACACAGTGGAGTGTCTGCAGAAAAACCCATCTCTACAGCCCAGCTTCTACCAAAGAAAAAGGTATGGTAGCAATTGGAAGACTACTATCTAATTTCTGCCTTCCAGATCTCCTGTAATGCCTCTCATTGGAAGAATCGAACTTGTGCCCAGCACTCCAGTTTGAAAACAGTCTAGGAAATGTAGTTTTTAACCACCTATACTCTGTAAGCACAGAAAAGCACACTAGAAGTAATGTAGGACAGATGACGTGTCAGTTCACCACAGCAACCACAAACATGTTACTAGCAATTAACTTTGATTCCTGCTCTCAGATTGTTTAAAAGAAAACATTCTGAGAATAAGACCATATCTTAAACTGATAAATGCCTGAAATACCTAGAAAAATTCATGTTCAATAAATATTTGTGGGTTTATTGCTTTACCAAATAATTTTTTCCCTTAAAAACATGTCTTTGAATGTGTTTGTTATGATAGTCAATGACTCTCCTTACTTAAAGGTGGAGTAATTAAGCATAGTTTATTTAATTTACCTTTTTGGAGCCCAAACATCTTGCAATAACTTGAGGTCATCATTCTGAACATTTATGATCACTGTGCAGAAAGGATGAGAGAGAAGGCAGGAGAAGGCAGACTATCTCCAGTCTGAAGTGCACTGACTCCAAGCCACGGCTATTTCAGGAAAGGAACATTGATCTGAATTCTCTTGCCATATTTCATCTTTCTACTGAAAGCCAAATGCAGAAAAAATCTGGGTATTTCATTTGAGTGAGTATAATTCTGGCAAATCTAACTTAAGTTTAACAGCCTATTATTAACATATTAAATTTCTATTCTGCATTCATTATCTATTTAGCAAAAATTTTCCCAAAATCTTTTCTTGCAGAGGCAACTAAGTTGCCTGCAGTGGCCATTGGAAGAAGTTTGTGAACCAAAAAGTCCTAGTGCTATAGAGAAATCATAGTGTTAAATTTTTTTAATTGAGGAGGATTCCCAATATCCTAATTGATATTATCCTAACATGAATCCTAGGGAGATGTTGTAACTTTCTTCAGTTCACATACCTGGTGAGTGGAAAAACAAAAACAAAAACAGAGTAATCCATGTCTTCTGATTAGATCAATGCTCTTTTCACCACACAGTAGATTATGTACCTGTTTCTAATAGTATTGGGTTTTCACCCCTGGAAAAAGAAAATGGTTAGGTCTATATTCATATACGGGCAATCAGTAGATTCAAGAATCTCCAAATCCATCATCATATATATGAAGAGGTTGAACTTTTTTTTCTTGGGATATTCCATATAACACACACACTCTCTCTCTCTCTCACACACACACACACACACACACACACACACACACACATACACACACACACATACATACCCCTATCTGGTTAAAGTGGTGGTTTCAATATAGACATTAGTCTATATTGATTTAGAGTTGACAGAGAACTCTTGAACTCCCTTCAGCAGTGAAATTCTGTGAATTCTAATCTGTTCATGTAATGACACTCTCAACCAACTGGTACTTGTATCTGCATAATGAATTTCTAACATTCATTTTGACTTAAAAATTGGGATAATTTTGGTGAATTCAGTTCAGTGTATGGTGACATGGGCCCTCTAGAAAGGTTATCAGTACTGTCCACTCTGATTAAGGGATTGGGAAAATGAGTGTCTTAAATATCAAACATTGGTAGTAAAGACCATGCTGGCATAACAAATCATTTTCGGGAACTGAAATATCATAGACTCAGCTCTTCTGGGAAGAAAGAGCACACAGGAGACTTGGGGAGGGGCATGAGTAAAGGAGCCAAGTCAGTTAGTAGGAAACTTCCCAGGAACAGTAAAATGAGATCTTCTGTTATCATCTTTCTAGTTGTTGGTGGGGTTTTTAATCTTATTTTCATTGAATTTAGTAATTGTTCATATCTGCAAAGATAGAGTCCATACTGATCAATGAAACGAACAATAATGAGATTATCCAATGACCTATAGAATGGCAATTCCTTCCAAATGCCTTCTCTGCTCTCTCTCAGCATAATGTCTGAAATAATGAATGTTAGCAGCATAATAAGGGGCTTCCTTTTCCCTCAGGAGCAAATCTGATAGCAAATATGTATTGTAAACCACTGTGTTTACTAAAGAGTATATAAGTAAAAGTCACTAAGAAAATGCCAATTGTTCTGCCTTTATCAATTTAAGCTAGTTTCCAGGATTCAAAAGACTAGTCTATAATGAAAGAATACTACCAATCTCTTTTTAAAGAATGTATTAAGTGCAAGGTCTTTGCTGGTCAATGTTAACTTCTACAGTTAAACACAACCCCTTCAGCAGAGAAACTAATGGTGGCTAGTTAGAAAAGTGATACTCATGGGAAGTACATTAGGGAAAGAGGAAAAGTGGCCAAAACCCATTAACCAGGAAGGTTCTTGGGAAGGAGACCTTACCTAAATCAATAAATAGTGTGGAGGTGGGGAGTATTATGGATTTTTACAAAGGAAAGGCTATTTAAAAAACATATTATACACCAAATATGGGATGATATTTTCAACAGCTTCCTGGGGAGGAGAAACAACTATTCTGGAAACAGAGAAACTAGATCATTGGCTAACATCAACTGAGCATTTAAGTTGATTATGATTATGTTAAGAACTTCACACAGATTATTTCAGCCAATCCTTACACCAAATCTATAATATCAGTAATACTGATAATAAAATGCACCACTTATTTACTTGTTAGCACATTATTTATAATGTGTTGGGTGTTACTCTAATTACTTTATATAAATTCACTCTTTGAGCCCTTAGACTAGCCCTGTGAAGTAGCTAGTCATTTATCCCTGTTTCATGGAGGGAAAGATTAACCACAGACATGTTCAACAACTTGTTCAAAGTATCATGCCACCAAGTAGAAGAGCCAGGATTTGAGCCCTAATATACCTGTGTTTGTTGGGGTTTTTGTCCCTTTTCCAAAACATTGATATCTATCACATCTCCATGCATTCATCTATTTCACTGATATCATCTATTTAACTGAGGGCCATTTGGACAAGCACTGCTCTAAGAGCTGGGAAAACCTCAGTGGCCAAAACTGGCCCTGCACTTAGGGAGTTGTCATCCCAGCTACATCTCATTAGGCCTCATGTGAGCTAAGAATGCAATGGAATAGTTAATCATGTGGAAATACAGGGAAAGAGTGGTCAGGTGAAGAGAGGGTTCTTTAAGTCCTAAGGTAGAAGCCTGTGTTTCAGGAAGAAAATCCTGGGGTGGGGTGGAGGGACACAGCTTGAGCAAAGGCTCAAGGTAGGATCTTGTTTGGTAGGTTTGAGTGAAAAGAAGGAGGAAAAACCGCTAAGTAGGTCAAGGTGGTCACAGAGGCCCAGATCATCTGGTCAAGAATGTCGATTTCACTCAGTAAAATGGGAAGCCATTGCAGGGTTTTGAACAACAACAACAAAAATGACATGATCTGACTCATTTCTTAAAACAATCAGTCTGAAAATAGATCATAGGGGACAAGGACAGAAGGAACAAGTTCTTGACAAACTGATATAGGAAAGGCTGTGGTGAACTAGGGATGAAAAGAAAGGTCAGGAACTCAGCTTCAGACATCCTGACTCCGGGATGCTTACTAGACTTCTGAGTGGAAGTGACAAGCAGGCAGTTGACAGGATTTTGGGAGAGAGATCTCAGCTAAAGATACAGCATTTGGAGCTCTCAGCACATGCATGGGATGGAAAACTGAATGGCTGGATGAAACTAATGAGCTACTGGAGGCAAGGCCTAAGGAAAAGCTCTGGCCGCTCCAACACCGGGAGGAAGAACCAGCAAAGGAAACTGAAGAGAAATGAAGAAGGAAAGCAAGAAAAAGTAAATGGGAGTTTGGTGTCCTGCAGGCCACTAAAGAACATATATCCAAGACGATTTTTTTCCTTTTTTCCTTTTTAACTAACCCCTTGGTAAACAGGCCTTACTCCCAGTCCAGTTGTTCCTAATTTCTATCCAACAGCTATCATGGCCATTGTGGCTGAGCTCACGCCTGAACCTGTAGCCAGCTGGCAGGTCAGCATGGGGCTGGCTGGTGTAGGATGACCCAGGCTCGGCTGATTCAGCTCCGCTCCACACGGCCTCTCATGATCCATGGGACTAGCACAGCACTGTTCCCATAACAACAGGCAGGGGTCCCAGAGAGAGTGAGCAAGTCACGAAGCAAGTCACAAGATGAACCTGTGTTCAATGTGTAGAAAGCAGAGTCTGTCTCTTGATGAGATGCAAATCACATGGCAAAGGCCATGGATATAGAGAAGTGAACATTTGGGGATATTTCACAATCCCCACTGCTTACCACTCTGAAGCCCCAGGCTCTGTCAGGAAGCTGCCCCGACCATCCTGTCGAGACTGCCTTCCCCATCTTCCGTGCCTTTCTAGATCCAAGTCTTTCTCTTAAATACAGCTCAGCTCCCTCATCTTCTTTTCAAACCATTCTCACCCATACTCATCTCTATGCCCTTGCAACTGGAACCCCAGACAATACATTAAAGTGCCCGAGTGGGGCGCCTGCGTGGCTCAGTAGGTCGAGCGGCTGCCTTCGGCTCAGGTCATGATCCCAAAGTTCTGGGATAGAGTCTCACACCCGGCTCCCTGCTCAGCAGGGAGTCTGCTTCTCCCTCTCCCTCTGCCTGCTGCTCTCCCTGCTTGTTCTCTCTCTGTCTGCCAAATAAGTAAATAAAATCTTTAAATAAATAAAAGAAGTGCCTAGGTGGGAGGCCGACACACAGCAAGCACCCAGTGAATGGTAGTGGTTGCCAATATTCTTCTTTAACACATTACAAATCATCTGAAAATGTCCTCTAATCATTCTTCTGCTTTCATCTTATCAGTGTCCCTAACTAGGCCATCACCCCCTCTAATAGAAGGGAGATGTCTTATATATCTCTGTGTCCTCACAGTGGCTAGCACAGTGGGGGACACATAGTGAGTGCTCAATAAAATCTTGTTCGTTGTTAAAGATTGATTTAAAGTCTGGGGAGATTCTTAATGTGGAGATTATCACATAGTTAAAATGTCATGAAGCAACGCTAATTCTGAAAGTGCTAAGAAAGGCATGCATTGTGGAGAGAATCCAATTATTAGCAAAAGGATCATTCTCTCTAAGGAAATTATCTATTTTCTCACTCACTCACATCAATTTTACTGTCTAACTACTCAGAATTAAAGGTGTGAACTTAAGTGTTCTGGAAGCCTGATAAAAGCAGGTATTAACCATATTTAAGCACATGTCTTATATTTCCAGCAAACATATTGTCACATCCATGCAGTACTCTCTATGGAACTTCAGAACAGATTTTGCCCTTGCTGGTAAGCCTGGCAAGAGAAAGAGAAAGAGAAAAAAATGCAGGCTCTCTCAAAATTGAGTGAGGGCTGGTGAAAGAAGAAAAAAAATAAACATGCAACAGAAGGAAAACGTTAGCAAATAAGCTAAAAATTGCAATAACCTTAGTACCTGACTGATTTTTGTGTTCTGTGGTTTGAACCATAGACTACATTATATCAGTACGAGGTGTCAAAATTTAAGAGAAAAAAATTAGTGGAGTAGTGCTTTGGGGGTGGGTAGAAAGACAGTAGAGGTCAAATGAAGTATTTCCACAGACCCAGATTTTCTTGCTTCTTTACAATATTAAATTCTCCATAAATAACATGTCTGTCATGGATTTCAACACACTTTAAAAAAAAATCAAATCAAATCAATGTCAGATAGTCTCAACTGAATAAAGTCACAGTGAAATTTCTGCTTTCTAACAATTTAGTAACTTCCTCAAACTTCACATTAAGCTCAGTCTCAAAGTTGCAAATAGATGGGTTATTTAGGTTGGGTTTTGTGCAGTAGAGTCTAGAATAAAATTAGAATGCAAAGCATAGAAATGGAAACACAGGATGTTTCAAGGCATATTTTTTTGTTTTGTTTTTTTGGTATTTCTGTAGGTTTTCCATTATATTTTTTTAAAGCTCTGGACATCCAGTCACTCTGGAGACACACAATTACATTTACTGTTATTGAACAGGAGAGCTTCGTTGTTGAGTTTGTGGAAGTGTTTAAACTGCATAGGACTACATAGGACTACATCTGGAGATTTAGACTCTGCAATGACAAGAATGGGTTCAAGTAGCTTCCAATGAAATATGTATTTTGTGGCCAATTGATCAGTCCTCTCCATCCCCGTCCACTTTACTCATTTTTCCTGCCATAGTTTGAATTCAGGAATTATATCCTGATGCCAAGATAGGTCATACTTGAACATTCTGGGCTGCTCTTCCCATCTCCACCCTCTTCTGCTTCCAATTCATTCTTCTTGCTGCCAAATTAATCTCCATTAAGTTAACAGATGCATCACATTAGTTCCTTGTTTAAAACCCTTTACTTGTTCAGTTAGACCTTTAAGAATAAAGTCCAAGAACCTTAGCTTTGTACTCAAGACCTCTCTCAGAGACACCTCAAATCCACCTTCCCTATGACTCCCTGCTGCTTTTCCATGACACCTCCATTCACACCACTGGTGCAATCCTTCTTCTCTTCTCCATGTACACTGTGTCTTTGCATTAATACACAGTGAGACTCTCCCTCTCTGCATTCCCGCAAGCTTCCAACACCTGCCTTCTCTCCCCAGGTCTAATCCCAATACCATCTTCACAGCTCAGCTCCGATGCTCACAAATACAATTTTCTATGACCAATGGGACAGAAACTGGCACATCATTTCTCCTCCTCTTCCTTTTAAAGGAAACCCAATTTTCCGTAATGGCACCAGATCCAGTGTAAAAAAATGAAAAATTTTCAATCTCGTAGTAATTTTCGTTCAGGCCTATGAGAGGTGAGTGCAGGTTCCTAGATTGGTTACCAGGCAAAAACTTTTAAAAGGAGACAAGTAGACATGTTTGCTTTTCCCCAATGTTCTATTTCACTGTGCCAAGCCAATTTGTAAATGAGTATTTGTGAGCTTTTTTAATTATTTCCTTAAGATATACCCATGAAAGGGAAATACTTCTTGAAGCACATTGAAATTCACGTTAGTTACTTTCAAAATACAAATTCACATCTCTTACAGCATATGAAAGTGTCAATTCCATATAACTTTGCAAATGTTGGGTTTTTTTCTTTATGTGTTTTCCAGTTCTTGTCCTTTTTTTTTTTTTAAGGTTTTGACTCTAATAAAATTTGACATTGTAAAAGCATCTTCAAACTTTAAAAAAAAATTCAGAAAGCATAGTTGACAATCAATGCCAGATAGTTCTAGAGTAGACATTAAGCTATGGACACGTTCTTGCCTACTAACATTGGAAAAAACACATCTAAGAGTAATAAACATGGTTGTGCTATCTCTGCCAATGTGCCCTTTTACACCTTGTGACATGTAACTATGGTGGCAGAAAATAAATTGGCCTAGTGTAATAGCTTCTAACAAAGGCTAAATTCTGTTATAAATCAAGGTAGTTGTGGCACAGATCATCATGACATGTTGTAATGGCCTCATATGTCCTCATTTAAGTCTGCATGATCTTGGCTGGAGCAAGGATACTATTAATAGTAATTATTAGTTTTTAATGGTACCAATTCTCTTTTCCTAAATATTACATTTGAAAAATGATACTTGCAAGTTTTTGTACTAATATTTTATAAAATTCCATGTCAAATGATCCCTATGTATGCTCCACTAATTCAACTTGAACTTTTTCACTAGTGGGGCATTTCCAAAGAACGTGCCACAGAACGCTTATTTCCATTGATAATCCATGGGAAAGTATTCCTTAGATAAAGGTACCTAAGAAATACTATATGGCGAATCCCCTTTTTGACATTTTCAATGAACATTAGTATATTAGGAGTCTAAAGAGTTATGCAGAAACCCTTTTTGCTTTAACTTGGCATTTCTACACACCTTTTAAAGTAACATTTATTAATATACTTTGAATCTGGTGTTCTATGGAATACCCTTTAGAAAATGTTTTTCTAAAAAAACATAATGAAGTTAATAATGTCTACAAATTCTTCAACTTAGAAGATGGGCAGGCAGTTCTATCGTTATGTATAACACAGCTTAGACATCTGTCTTTGCAGAAATTTGAGATGTAACTCCATAGAATTTGGACTATCAGTACATTCTTTCTAAGACTTCCTGAGCATTTTATTTTAAAGATTTTATTTATTTATTTGTCAGAGAGAGAGAGAGAGCGAGCACAGGCAGACAGAGTGGCAGGCAGAGGCAGAGGGAGAAGCAGGCTCCCCACAGAACAAGGAGCCCGATGTGGGACTCGATCCCAGGACGCTGGGATCATGACCTGAGCCGAAGGCAGCTGCTTAACCAACTGAGCCACCCAGGCGTCCCCTTCCTGAGCATTTTTAAAAATAGACTTTGAATGTCAATGTGGTCCTCTTATAAAGAAGCCTATCAATCGGTGTATCCTTTTATACATCTGAAATATCTATAGATTTTATTTGGGTTTTTCCTAAGGTTTTCTGATTCTATTGGCAAGACCTCGGTGCCGGACAATATAATCTTAAATAGAAGCTGTTGCTTTAATTTCTGTGAAATTAGATGGACCAGTCTTACTAGCTAGAGTTTATTTTTAGCTATTATAAATGTCAAATTTTATCTAGTCAAGAGAATCACTGGAGTGTTTCTTTGTGGATTCCATGCACAAGGATAATCCAACTCCCTGATGTCATCCAGGAAATTTCCAATTTTTAGAAACACAGTACAACAGTTATCTCACCTGATGGTTGATTCTGTTGGTAAAACTTGAATCTCTGAGCACTACTGGATGGTGTTGATGTTTCCTGTGCCTGGACGTCTTTCCTCAAACATCCCTCTTGGTTAAATCCTTTCCTCCTCGAAGTTTCGATTTAAATGATTCTATCTCAGAGAGAATTTATGTGACTTCCCCAAAGCAATTCCAAATAAAGAGCTAACCTGTTCTCTTTCACAGCAGGCTACTCTTTTATAATTATATATTTATTTGGGTTTGTATATATCTAATATCTATCTGTCCCACTACACTCTATAAGGAAGCTTTATAAGGGCAGAGATTTTATCTTTTTTTTTTTTCACTAGAGTGTAATCAGTACTAAGAAAAGTTTGACACATAGTAGTTACTTGTTAAATATTTGTTAAATGAAAGAATGAAGTGTACCTTCAAGCACTCTTCCATGTGATCATATATTTTATTCCAGAACAGAAACATGTTTGAACTGACAGACCCTCCCAGGAGTATAGCCCCATTCTGTGCAGTCATCCTTTGCTTCAAGATAAAATGAAAACTATTGATTAATCGACTGATTTTTGAATCCCAACAAGCAAGTTTGTTGTTATAAATTTTTCTACAAAGTAGTAGTTTTAAATACAAAGATTGATTGTAATGTTAATGTGGTCACATTCAATTACACACTTAAAATATTTGAGAAACATTTGGGCTTCTCTTATCCAATTTTCTTTCAACAGGATCCTTTCTGTGTCACTGAAAAGTGTGTTGGTTAACAAGGGAACAGTCCTGGTGAGACAGATACAAATTGTATTACCTTCTGTGCCCATAATTAGATTGATTGTCATGGGGTGGTCTTGGTATATTTAGATAAAACTTGAGAGCCTTTCCCCATAGGAAAAGACTGTGTGGATTTTCAATCAGGGTCATGTTTCCATTTGACTTCTAAGAATTTGTAAATATGCTGGTGGCTGTTTAGTGTAGCATGGCTTCAGCAGGAGCTAAAAGTTGCCTAGAGTGCCAGAAAAAAATAGCACTAGTGAATCAGAAGAAATGGCAACACTGCTAATTTGTTCTAGAAAGGAAATGGGGGAAAAATAAAGGAAAGGTAATGGTTGCTGGAGAAACATTTTTTTTATTGGAGGCATTCAGGACAAAGTCACATCCCATGTGCCACTGAGGAAATGCTGAAAGTGGTGTTAGAAGAGAGATTCTCTATCTGTGCTTCCTTCCTCCTTCCCTTAATGGAACATACTGGATGGAAATGCTCAGTGCTGGAAAAATTCAGCCCAAAGATAAGGGGTTTGTTCTTATTTGACAAAAAAGGACTATCATGAGAGGGGGAAAAAAGGATCACATTTTTCATTGCCAGCAGAAAGAACATGGTGCTAAGTAGTGGTACGAGAAGACTCTGAGCCTTCTCTCTGCTTATTTTACTTCTTCCTGCTACTACAGCTCATAAACACAGTTCATATAGGGAAAACTATTAGCTGCTCTATATATCTTAATATTACCTTTAGGATAAAAAAATCCTTATTTATTATTATTATTATTACTATTAATTTTATAGTGCAGTATTTGTAAAGCTAAGATAAAATGCAAGACAAACTTTTTTTTAATGGTTTGTTTTCACCAGCCTTAAATTGACATAAATTGATTCATGTGAGATCAGTTTAAATGACTAGACCTCTATAATGAATAATTAGCTAATCATACAATTTTTACAGCTGGAAGTTATCTAATCAAATGTATTCATTTTACAGATGAGGATTAAGTCCTTGGCTGGACTCTGAGAATAGCAATAAAAGTTCTTGGCTGCTTTAACAGACAACTCAAATGACCTCTCATTACCTCCTGCATTAGATGCAAGCCTGGATAGAAATTTCATAAAGCGCACAGTGTTTCTAAAGTGACTTCTTGGATGTTGGCATGCTTATTTCAGAAGCTGCATCTCTTACTTCCTGAGTTGGCATTTTCTATGGATTATTTTATCTGATATTTGTATTTGAGTGACGTTTGCATTTGAGTTCAAAGGTGGATAGTGTTTAAAATGCATTTGGAGTGTCCTTATAAATAATACCTTACTTTGTAACCCCTTCAAATACTAAGATGATTCTCATTAATGTGTCTTTATTTTGACTATCTTTTTTGGATGGTTCTTTTCAAAAACACGGAGGGTGGAAAAGGAGAAAAGAGAATGTTAAGTAGGAAAGAAGAAAATTCATCAACGTTTACTTCACACATACATTCTGTAAAACAATTTAGTGCATGCTTTCACATGCATGAAATTATCTTGTTTAGTTCTTTCAACAACTCTATGATGTAGGTCATATTCCATTTTATAGATGAAATAAACTAAGTGATGAACAATGAATAAAACTAGGTGATGAAGTAATGCACAGTGACCATATGGTCAGTAACATGCAAAACAGACGTTTTCATATTTGTCTGATTTCAGTGCTCCTTCTATTTATCTTTGAAGTTTGGACTATACGGAGTACAAATAATGTGAAAGTAGAACATGCTTTAAAAGACATAAGAAGCAGCATCCTGCGTAGGGTCTGCAGAAAGGCAAAGATGAAATGTGGAACAAAAGAGAGGATCAAATAGTCTGGGGGATGTGCTGCTTTCTCTGTTTATATGCTCAGAAAGCCTTCCATCCAGTTAGAGAAACAATTTGTTTTTTACTTTATGTGTGTGTGTGTGTGTGTGTGTGTGTGTGTGTGTGTGTGTGTGTAGCTTGAGTTTGAGAGTTAATGTCAACATCTAAGAACCAGCTCACTAATTAAACCTATTGACTACTGAAGAGCCCAATTACAGCTCTGGGAGAGGAGTTGATCCTTTGTTAATTAGTCCTCAAATAAAATCTGTTTCCTCAGTGGCTGAATATTACATAACCTTATAGCATCACAAGAAATGTACAATGGGCTATTTTCCTCTACCCAGGAAAAAATATATCCATTGAATATATTGATTTCTGGATAATTATTTAGAATCATAGGCATCTAATTAAAATCTAGTGGGCATGTTTAGTTAGGATTACATTAGTTAACTCTACTATTAGAATTATGCCTATATGCTATACTTAGAAAGAACCTAAGATCTGCTTCTGGCTAAATGAAGTAAAAGGAATTAGGTTTATCTTCCCATCTGAAACAACTAAAAAATTAGACACATATTTGAAACAATGGTTTTCAGACCTTGACATCAGGCAACAACATGACAGAATCCTTGAGAGAGGGGAAACAAACAAGGTTTGTTTCTCAGCTTACTGGCTGGATAGAATTTCCAGGCTGTGGTGCATGAGGGGAAGCCAGGTGGAGCCGAGCAGTCTGGCTGAGTTAAGAAGACAGATTTCGGAATCCAGAGAGGCTAAGCCAGCAAGTAGTCATAGAACCAAATATCGCAGAGGAGAGAGGTGCAGGGAGGCCAAATTCTGGAGATGTGCAGAGGATACCCCTCAGATCTGCTGAGCATTGCTCAGTGATGTGTACAAGGAAACTACAAAGGGGGAATAAAGAAACACCTGAAAGGAGAAGAGGGAAAAATCTCTGGCACTTATTCAGGACCAGCAATAGTTTGTATTCACACCAGATTAAAAAAAGGAAAAGCCGTGAATGCATGGGGCATTAAGTTAAACACTCAAAAAGCTATTATCTCAGTGATGGGTAGAATTAGCCCTAGACTATAGGCTGCTCTGGTGTCAAGCCTCAAAGAATCAAACTATTTTTTTTCTTTTTTTAATTTAACATTTTTTAGATTTAAATTCAGTTAATCAACATATAATGTTTTATTGGTTTCAGAGGTACAGGCCTGTGATTCATCAGGCTTATATAATACCCAGGGCTCATTACATCACATGCCTTCCTTAATGTCCATCATCCAGTTACCCCATCCTCCACCCCCTCCCTTCAAGAAACCCTCAGTTTGTTTCCTATGATTAAGAGTCTCTTAATGATTTTTCTGCCTCTCTGGTTTCATCTTGTTTTATTTTTTCCTTTTTCCCCTATGATCCTCTGTTTTGTTTCTTGAATTCCACAAATCAATGAGATCATATGATAACTGTCTTTCTCTAATTGACTTATTCCCCTTAGCATAATACCGTCTAGTTCCATCCACATCATTGCAAATGGCAAGATTTCATTTTTGATGGCTGCATAATATTCCATTTATATAATTACTATATATGTATACACACACACACAAATATAAATACAACATCTTCATTTTTTATTTATTTGACAGAGAGAGACACAGCAAGAGAGGGAACAAAGGCAGGGAGAGTGGGAAAGGGAGAAGCAGTCTTCCCACTGAGCAGGGAGCCTGATGCAAGGCTTGATTCCAGGACTCCAGGATCATGACCTGAGCCAAAGGCAGATGCTTAATCACTGAGCCACCCAGGCACTCCCTACAACATCTTCCTTATCCATTCACCTGTCAATGGACATCTGGCCTCTTTCTATAGTTTGGCTATTGAAGACATTGCTGCTATAATCACTGGGGTGCACGTGCCCCCTCAGATCACTACATTTGTATCTTTGAGGTTAAAAACCCAGTAATGCAGTTGCTGGGTCATAGGGTAGCTCTATTTTCAACTTTCTGAGGAACCTCCATACTAGAATCAAACTATTTTCAAATAACCATATTCAAAGAAGCTCAAAAATATTTATAGGAATATAAAATATCTAACACACTATAAAATCACAGTGTCTGCCATCTAATAAAAAAACCACTAGGCATACAAAAAGCAGAACAATATGACCCATAACAGAGAAATATCGATAGAAACAGATTCATAATTACACGTGATAGAATTAGTTGAGGAGAACATTAAAACAGCCCTAACTATATTCTATATTCTATATGTTCAGGGGCACCTGGGTGGCTCTGCCAGTTAAGTGTCTGCCTTTGGCTCAGGTCATGATCCTGGGGTCCTGGGATCAAGCCCCTCATTGGGCTCCCTGCTCAGTGGGGAGTCTGCTTCTCCCTCTCTCTCTGCCTGCTGCTCCACATGCTTGTATTTTTTCTCTCTCTGTCAAATAAATAAATAAAATCTTTAACATGTATATTTATATATTCTATATTTTATATATATTTATATATATTCTATATTTTATATTTATATATGCTATATATTCAAGAAGGTAGTAGAATCCTGGAACAGGTTAAGTAGAGACACGGAGAATGTTAAAAAGATCTAAATAAAACATCTAGAAATGAAAAATACAATATCTGCGATTAAATAAATCCTCTGGGTAGAATTAATAACAGACACTACACTGCAGAAGAAAAGATTAATGGATAAGAAGACATGGCAATAAAACTGTTAAAAATGGTAGAAAAAAGACTGAAAAAAAAAAAAAACCAAAAAACCCGGCTGTGTTACAATGAGCTATGTTACAATTTCCAGCAGCCTAATATATGTGTTATTCTGACTGAGTTTTTTCTGAATTAATTAAATTTTCCACTGCTGGGAATAATGTTGATGCTAGATATAAATTAAGTTATACAAAAATAAATAATATGATATCTCTTGGGGGGAAAATTGTAGGCAGTAATCCAGGGCTGACATGCTATTCCTTAGTGACAAAAACTCTGCCTCTTTTTATCTTGTATCTCTGCCATGCTTAGCTTCCATCCCCAAGGTCACCTTGAGGTCTAAGATGCCTGATGAAACTTTAGCAAATATATCCACATTCTGACAATCAAGAAAGAGGGTACTTCCTAGAAACAGTACAAACTTCTGTTTGTATCCAACTGGTAAGAACCTAACCAAACTCTCTCTATCTAGCTATAAGGGATGTTGGGAAACACAGTATTTATTTTGGTTGGTCATATAGCTAAAAATCAAAATCTATTACTATGGTTGAAATGGACAATAGACATTGGAGGAACAATCCACTCTCTCTCCCGCACAGTGAAATGGAAGTTTTTATGGGAAGAAAAATATCAGACAAAAATTAGCATATATCAAGATTGAGATGGGAAGTGGATGATAAAACTGAGAGGGGGAATTTAGTACAGAAATATATGGGAATCAAAGCATACTGACAGGAATAGACTCTTCACAAAATCAAGCAGTACTATTTTTACTATAAACATCAGGAATACTTTATTAGATATATATATATATGGATTCTAAAAGAGACTGCTCTGTGTCAAGGAAAGATGAAAATATAATAATTCCTTCCCACATGGAATTTATAATTTGGTTTTGTTGTAATAGTTAAAGTAATGCTAGCTTCTGTTGATAAAATAAAGAAATGTACACTAGTAAAAGAAATGAGCCACTAAATCATGAAAAGATGTGGAGGAAACTTAAAGGCGTATTACTAAATAGAAAAAGCCAATCTGAAAAGGCTCCATATTGTATGATTCCAACTATAAGACACTCTGGAAAAGGCAAAACAATGGAGACCGTAGGAAGATCAGTGGTCACCAGGGTTTGGGGTATGAGGAAAAGATGAATAGGTGGAAGAGAGAGCAATTTCAGGGCAGTAAAAATACTCTCTATGATACTATAGTGATGGATACATGTCATTATACATGTGTACAAACCCATATAGAATGAACAAACCAAGAGTGAACACTAGTATAAACTCGATTTTAAGTGATTATGATGCCAGCATAAACTCATCACTGTAACAAGCGGAACACGCTGGTGGGGGATGTTGGTCATGGGGAAGGCTGTGCGTGTGGGGGGGCAGAGAGCGTTAGGGAAATCTCTATACTTTCTTCACAGATTTGCTGTGATCCTCGAACTCCTCTTAAAAAAGAAATAGTCTTAAAAAGTGTTTTATGACTCAAACAGAATGGAAGGTTATTTCTAGCTTACAGAAAGTGTAAAATGCAGCTCTAAATAAGAGGCCAGCTCGTTTCCACGTAGGGACTCAGGGACCTGGGGCTCTTTCATCTTCGGGCTCCATCTTCTTCAATAGTTGGCTTCCGAAGTCCGCATTCTATGTTGGGATGAGGGTGAAATAGGATGGAGGTTCACATATAGGAGGGTTTTATGGTCCAGGTCTAGACATGTATCGCTTTCCTTCACGTTCCTTTGACTAGAACCACAAAGATGGGTGGGAAATGAAGTTTAGCTGTGTGCACTGGAATAAGAGAGAATGGATTCGGTGAACAAATGACCAATCTCTGGGGGTGCCTGGGTGGCTCAGTGGGTTGAGCATCCAACTCTTGGTTTCAGCTCAGGTCATGACTTCATTGTGGGATTGAGCCCTGAGTCAGGCTCAGTGAGGAGTCTGCTCGGATGCTCTCCCTCTGCCCCTCCCCTTACTTACCCTCTCTCTGTCTTTCTTTCAAATAAATAAATCTTAAAAAAAAAAAAAAAACAATCCCTGGCAATTTACCTCCTTTTTACCTCCTTTTTTCCTCCTCTTTTCCTACTTAGAAGAAAACCACCCTCCCCCGAAGGATACAATCTAAAATCCCATTCAGTGACTATCTTAAGCTTGAAGTCCAAAATCCTTGGTTTGTGCACCGTCCTTTCCTTCAGGTTGGAATGTGACTTCATGTTTTCATGATTTATCGGATAAAGATATGTCTAATACACACATGCCCAGTATACAACAAAGGGGCACGAACAGGGTGACCTCAAAAAAAATTCCCATTCTGAAAATGGAAAAACAGAAGAGACACAGCTGTCACTGGTCAATGGCTAGACAAATCCTGAGGGACAGGCCTGGGAAGCCTCCTACTCTGTGTGGTACAGAGAATTCCTTGATTAGATCCTGATTCTGCTTCTTGCCAGGCATTTTCTCTTTGGTCTCTGCCTTCCCCTCCAGAGAGTTCTTCCTTGTCTTCTACACCTACATCTGAAGTGGTCATTAGGAGTATGTCTTTCTGGGGAGATGCCAGCTCTCAACCTGATTTGGGTTGGTAAAATTTGAAGTCTGTCATCCCAGTCCAGGACTACTTATTTCCTGACCTTTTTTTTTTTTTAATGAGCATAAAAGATATGTACTTTTATTAACTTTAAACTACTGTTAGTAAAGGTTTTTCAGTTACAACCAGTTAGACTGAATTATAACTGAATTAATACTGTCTTTTTGTTTAAGATTGTGTTTTGGCTCATATTAATAGATATTCTACCTTTGATACTGTTTTGTGGTTGTTAGTATTTTTCTGACATAACTTATCCCACTTTTAAATTCTTAATGTGTAGGTATATCTTATAAATAGCATTTAGCTGGATTTTTAAAAATCCATTATGGTCATCTATCTTTTAACTGATAAATTTAGATGTTCACATTTTCTCCAGTAACTGTGTCATATGGATTTTTTTTTCAACATCAGATGCAATGTGTTCTATTTACTCTGATTTTTCTGTAAATGTATCCCCTCTTTTTCTATCTCCCATCACTAATCTGGACAGGGCTAGTTGATAGAGGTAAAATCTGTGTCTCTGTCACTTTAATCAATCTAGCCCATGCCCTAGAGTACAAAGTGAAGTGTCTCTCCCTTGTCTACTTGAGACACCCACTAACAGTTCTTATGCATAGGTCCCCTCCTCACATCCTGCTGGTCCACATTTTTACTCCGTCATTTACTGCGATAGCCAGTTGCACACGGGCAATACAACAGCACTTCACCTCATCACTGCAGTGCTCTTGCGTCCTGCCCCAGCGTGTCCTGCGCCAGCCGTGCACCCACATGCACAACTTGGAAGGAAGTGTGCATGGGGGAAGCAAGCGCATGTGTGAGTGCCCTGACCTGTGTTCCTCAAGGGAAAATCATGGGCACATTACACATGGCTTTGCATAAGGGTCCAGTGGAAGTGAGCTCTAGTTGCCCAGAGCAAGAAAGCATCTTACAACTTTCTCTCCTTTCCCATTTCATTCTCTTAAATCTCTTGCTTCTGTTTCATGGAATCACTTCTCGAAAAAACAACCTGCTTTTAAGTCCTCGTTAAGGCTCTGCTCTGTTTTCATGGGGATCGCACACTAAGGCAACATTTCTTTTATGAAATAATGTTTAAACCTTTATCTTTCTTACTGACTTTGTCTAGGCATACTGCATTTTAATAGTAGAGTTCTCTAATTCTCAAAATTGAATATGATACTCCAGGTTTTCATCTCACCAGGGACACACAAAAGAATGGGTCTATTGCTTCTGGTAGTTGGAACAAAATTCTGCTACTTTGTCAGCTATTAAACTTTACTTTGGTTAACATTCCCAAATACTTTTCATGTGTTGTGCTTCAAAATAAAATCTAATATATTCCTCACCTTTTCAGTTACTTTTTATGAAATAAACCTTGTGTTTTAGAATAGGATAGACTTACAGAAAAATTGCACTGATAGTAAAAAGAGTGCTTATGTTAGTATAGTACACTTGTCACAGCTAATGAATTAATTTTGGTTATTAACTAAAATCTATACCTTATTCAAATTTCCTTCATTTTTACCTAATGTCCATTTACTGTTGAAGGTTCCCCTCCAAGATACTACATCACATTTAATTACCACATCTCCTCAGACTCCTCTTGGCCATGACAGTTTCTCAGACCTTCCTTGTTTTTGATGCTCTTGGGAGTGTTGAGGAGTTCTGATTAAGGGTTTTGTAAAATGCCCCCCCATTAGCATTTATCTGCTATTCTCATGATTAGACTGGGGTTATGTGTTTTGGGGACAAAGACCTTAGAGGTAACTGCCATCCTCATCGCACAAATCAAGAGTACATACTATCGACATGACAATGACTTACCACTATTGAAGTTGACCTCGGTTACCTGGCTGATAAGGTTTCTCCTCCACAAAGTTACTTTTTGTTTCTTCCTTTCCATACTGTACTCTTTTGAAGGAAGGCACCATGCACAGCCTTTACTTAAGGATTTGAGAGTTATGTTCCACCATGAAGATGGAGTATCTACGCAAGTTATTTGGAATTCTTCTATATAGGAGATTTCTCTTCCCTCAGAGTTATTAATTTGTTCAATCATTTACTTATACTAATATGGACTCACGGATATTTATTTTATATTTGGGTTATAATCCAGTACATTTTATATTTAGGTCATGATCCAATACTATTTATCATGTTGCTCATACTGTTCCAGCTTTGTCATTGGGAGCTTTTAGTTAGCTCTGGTGTCCCTTTCACATATCCCCATCATTGTGGGTTTTCAAAAAAACATTTAATTTTCTGGGGCGCCTGGGTGGCTCAGTGGGTTAAGCCTCTGCCTTCGGCTCAGGTCATGATCTCAGGGTCCTGGGATCGAGCCCCGCATCAGGCTCTCTGCTCAGCGGGGAGCCTGCTTCCTCCTCTCTCTCTGCCTGCCTCTCTACCCACTTGTGATCTCTGTCTGTCAAATAAATAAATAAAATCTTAAAAAAAAACATTTAATTTTCTCATACTATAGCACCACTGCTTTTTAATATCAAATGTACACATTTGCATTCATTCCTATTAACTTCTGTTTTCTTGGCATTAGTCCATAACTCTAATATGCTGAAATAATTTTCTTTTTTCTTCTTTCAATTTTTACCTTAATTATCTTTCCACATTTTGGTTCATCACGAAATTTGATAGCTTCTCTGTGTTCACACAAATACTTAAGGCCAGAGCCCTGTGGCCTCCTACTAAAGACCTCCCTCCCCTCCCCCATATATATACGTATATATATATGTGTATATATATTGAGTATATCCTTCCCTCCCACCCCCACCGTGACCCTGAAGCCTTAATAAGAACTCTTTTGGTGCCTTGTTCATTCAGATGAAGATGGGCTTTATAATATTATCTTCTAGCTCACATTTCATTCTCTTATCCACAAGAACAAATAAAAGAACAGGAAGTCTAACAGGAGAGTTTCATGCAAAGAATAATAATTATGAGGTGGTTCACCGCTCAGAAGTGAAAGGAGAATGGAGTTCAACAGGAGGAGAGGCTCTGGAATTTTATCTTTCCTAGGAAGGAAACAGTTATCAGGTTTGGAGGACAAGAAGTGAGGAATGAAAGATGAATTAGAGTTACCTCTAATTCTCCACAGACACTGCATGACATCGAACCAGAAGAGAAATGGCACAAAAGACGTTTCAAGGTCACATTCGTTTCCATGATGGTAAGGAGGAGAGAAGAGCCATGCTAGGAAGCAGCAGATAACAAGGAAACCAACCGCAGCAGAGACAAGCGTGTACTGCAAGCCTTTAACATCAAAGAAATCTCCAGTGACTTCAGCTTCAGCCTCCACTTGCTGCCTGCTTCCTGACGATTCTCAGTCACTGCATGAAGAGAAAACAGCACTTCTTGAAAGGAAACTCGTACTCCTGGCCTACAGAGTCCAGTGAAAACACTATCAAGAAATGAGAGATTGCAAGGACTTCTGACATTTTAGAATGGCTTCTCACAGTGAAGCCAGCAGACTGAGTTCATGACTTGAGGTAACCCTACAATAACATATGGCCAGGCCTGATCACTTTTCAGGGGTATTCATTCAACATGCTTAGGGGGCCAGAGCTACCGTCCACAAAACATGTGCAGAATCTTAACATTTTCCTCAATTTTCACAACTATACAATAAGAGTGAGTCTTTCCATTTACAAATTTGAAACTCAGCTTCAGAAATGTGAGTAACCTGTGCGTGATGTGATCCTTCTGGAAGCAAAGCCCGTGTCTGGATCCACTACATTGCATGGCTTTGCCACAACCCAGCCACCCTCTGGTGCCCTCAAAAATATTGAACAACTGTGAATACAGGATAGGAGACTTTATGTCTGCACCTGGGTGTTTACCACTCTGAACATAGGGGACTACAACAATGAGAATTTCAGCCCTGTAACCCAGCATTTGGCTTCAAATACAACAGGTTTTAACAAAGTGGCTTTCTACTCTTGCTGCTATGTGTGACTTTGACTCCATCATACTTGCTTATGCAGCTCAGAATTTCTGGAGTCGGAGCTGGATAAATAGGTTACTGAGAATCACAATTTTTTACCCGACTCCTCAAAAGAACATTTAGAGCAGGAATTTTGATCAAAAGAATTGACCTAAGAGGAGATTGATACCAACTCACAGAAGCTGAGACTTAAAATTAACTTTTTTGCCAACAGCAGAGAACGTTTATTTAATCTTGCAGTAGGCCAGAAAACCTCAAGTTCATTCTCAGGGCAGCATTATTCTTCCTTTTTTGCCCCTGCCTCCTCCATAAGCTATACTTACATCCTCCAAGGTCTAGGTGATATTTCAATCTTTCATCAATACAAGTTAATTTATAGTTATTGAAAAAAGTTAACAGCTAGCATATAACATCAGATTGTATTCCCTCCAAATTTTCTCAGGGGAGATTTTGTGGGTTCCTCCTCCTTGCACCTGCCAGAGAATACTTAGTGACCAGTAATACTTTGAGGTCCTGGCTGATTAGCATTCTGGAAGAGACTTTGAGAAAGCTGCTGTTCCTGAAAATTTTCATTAGCACATTCTTCTTAGCAGATAGCATTCTTCAGTCTGCAGTCTGATTTTTCTCCAGTCTCAGCAGTCTCCTGGCATGGGGCCACTGTAAACTGGAACATCTTTTGTTTTCTCAACCTCAGTTAAAGTTGACAGGTTTAATTGTTACTGCTTCACTTAGGGCACGACCATATTTATTACCATTTGATGCGAGCTGTGCATTGTGCCACTCAGGAAAATTCTTTTAATCTGTGCTAGACTGTTAGCTTAGTGTTCTTCAGTCCTAAGTGATGACATCAGAACTCATCTTGAAAAGCAGGGATATGAAAGTTTGCAAGAGACACTAAGGAACCTTGGAAATCCCATGGTACAAGCTAAATGGAGACTCTCTTAAATGTGAGAATAGGTGGCATCAGTATCTGGGACCATTTTAGTTACATGTATATCCCGGAGTCTGGATATCATTTAGAAATATAGGAAGAGAAAAAAGATGCAGTCACTGAAGCCCGTAGACCAAGGAACGCTGATTTGTGAGGCTGACCACTTGGGAATTCCTTCCCTGGTCCCTAGGAAGATACAATCACTTCCCTCTCTGTGCTGAGTAATTGGTTTTGTAAAGGCAGCAACACAGGAAGTTCCCTTGTGACTCACCCACGTCCATCTTCTAGAGAAGAATCACCAGCAACACTGGTGATTAGCAACTTCTTTTCTGGATCAGTGTGCATGGTGTAGCGTTGGAGCCCGTCCCTGTCATCCTCACACTGCAATGCAGGAGCTCAGCTAGTGACATTTTTGTGTCATGTCCTGGCAGTTAGATTCAGCAATATGTTGTTCGAACACAGAAATTCAAACCAATTTCTAGAATCTGACAGTTCTGATCTTGGTTTTTTTCCCCTTTTATCTTCTATGCTTCATAATAGTCCTCCCTTTTAAACTTCGCTCCATCATCCTCAGCCCGAGGAAGCAAGTATCTGCTTCTTCTGAAGGTCTCTTTCGGAGGTTTCCTCTGCTTATCATTGCCCAAAATTTCACTCTGTGATAACTAGCTACTGGGAAGAAATCTGGGATTTCTCCAGCCATTTGGAAAAGATTTGCGATTCTTGCCCTATGGTGAAGGGCATGGCTGGGAGGGACCAGTGTGGGGCTTCTAAAATGAGGGGCCCAGGGCAGGAGCTCCACTTGCCCAGACTGTAGAAAGGACAGTTGTATCTCCAGAGGTCAGAGAACACACTGGCCCACTGATGAATTCCTCATTAACTGTGATATATTTAACCAAGATTTATATAAAACTACTCTGGTGTCTCTTCCACAGTCCCTGAATATGTTTGCATTCTGAATTGGGTAATTACCATGAACATATATATCTCTGCCTGCTTTGGTGGGCTCACAAGAAGGAAGGAAGGAAGGTTTGAGTTCTGTTAATCTGTAGGTCTGTGCTTCTGCCGTTGCACTGGGTATGAAATCATATGTTTGGTAAAGGCCATGTGGAAGTCTGACCCCCAGTGGCTATTATCAACTGATGCGTGTCTTCAGAAAGTAGATGTGGCAAGGGTACAAAGCAAACAATGGAAGAGCATCTTGAAGTTGTACAGCACTAGATGTCATTGCTTGGTTTTCTGGAACACTTTTCATTAGGAAAAGCAGACATTTCACAGTTAGAAGAAAGTGTCAATAAACACATCAAGTCAGTTTCCAGAAACATAAAAATAGAGTGTTCACACAAAGGAATCAGTTTATGTTTGGGAATCATTTCCATTTTTATAGCTATAGAGATCTATAAGTTGTCACTTTGGATTTGTTATCTCCACACAAAACAGAAAAGTTGGGTCACATATTTCAGACAGTTTTTCAAAGAGTGGCCCCATTATCATGTTATACTCCATTTTTTTTAACTTCTTATTTTAAAGGGACTATAGATCCACAGAAAGTTGCAAAAATATTAAAGAGGTACCATGTACTTTTCACCCAATTTCTCCCAATGATAATATCTTCCATTAATTGTAGTACAATTTCCAAACTAGGAAAAATGACATTGTTGCAATTCACTTACCTTATTCAGGTTTCACCGGTTTTACCTGTATTATGTGCATGTGCGTGTGCGTGTACAGTTCTGGGCAGTTTGATCACATGTGCAGACTCATGTAACCACCACCACAGTCAAGATAGGGAACTGTTCCATCACTGAAAAGATCTCCCTTGCATTACTCTTTGATAATCACACCCACTCTCCCTCACTCCACCCCTCCCTGGCAATCACTGATCTGTTCTCAGTCCCTATAATTTTATCATTTTGAGAATATTGTATAAATGGAATCATGCAGTATAAGACCTTTTGAGATTGGCTTTTTTTTCACTCAGCACAATTCCCTGGAGTGCTATAAGTTCATTCCCTTGGGGCACCTGGGTGTCTCAGTTGGTTAAGCGTCTGCCTTTGGCTCAGGTCATGATCTCAGGGTCCTGGGATGGAGCCCCTTGTCCGGCTCCCTGCTCAGTGGGGAGCCTGCTTCTCCCTCTGCCCCTGCTGGCAGTGTCTCTCTGTCAAATAAATAAATAAAAATTTTTAAAAGTCCATTCCCTTTTATTGCTGAGTAGTAATTCCATGTTACGAATATGCCAAAGTTTGTTTGGCCATTGTTACATGGAAGGACATCTAGGTTGTTTGCAGTTTTTCCCTATTACCTACAAAGTTGCTATGAACATTTATGAATAAGTCTTTGGGTGGATATAGTTTTCATTTCTCTGAGGTAAATACCCAGGAGTATGATTGCGGAATCATATCGCTCATGTATGTTTAATTTTTCAAGAAACTCAAACTACTTTCCAAAATGGCTGTACAATTTCACATTCCCACCAGGAATGTATGAGAGATCCACTTTCTCTGCACTCTTGCCAGCATTTGGTACTGTCACTATTTTTCATTTTAGCTACTCTAATAGGTGTGAAGTTGTCCCTACTTCTAAATAACATAAAGTATCATTTGGTTCCTGCCATCAAAACAGCTGCATCAAGAGAAAAACAGAGTTAACTCTATGAGTAATACACACAGTTGTGTGGTTTGTGTCCTTATTTCCAAGTGGTTCAAGAACTTTGCTAAATCCTGTGAAAATGAAAGTCCAAGGATGATGTGGACGTTCAAAATATAGCAGATTTTAACTAGGCTGATTGGGTTTCTTATTAAAACCATTTTTTTCTCTGCAGAAGTCAGAAAACTTACCAAATACTAGATTAATTGTGTTGAGTTGGGCGTGATTATACTGAAAAAATGTTGCTGGTAGCCATGTAGAAACTAAACATACTACTCTCTTACTTTCATGTTTGATTCTTGGGTATATTAGCATTCAGTCAATCCAGTCTATCTTTCCTCAGTATGTTTGGCCACACGAAAAAAGTGGGAGTGGGGCGGGGGGGTCTGTCCACTTCTCCCTGGACACCTAGTCATGCAGATTTCATTCCCTCCCTTCCTGTTATTCCGTGTCACCTCATCATTATTTCACTTCCTGGGTCAGAGGTGCGTGAGGTGCTTTATTCAGGATCCCAACCTGTCTTCTTCCCAAATGGAGCTCAATGAATCAGCTCCCTGGGTTGTTTCACATTAGAAGTGAGGAGCATTATTCTTTTCGAATCTGTTTTGCTGTCACATCAGACCCCTGAGAACAAGATAGCCTTTACATTCTGTGCTCAAAAATTCCCTTCAAATATATGGGGTTCAACTGAAACCCCTTGAGCCATATTTTAGTTTTTATGTATTTCAGTTATGAAGGAAGAGTGATCTGGGTAACATGAATGCAACACAAGCCAGCTAGTTGTAATAGAGAGGCCCCATAAATTTACTCAGACTCAGACTCAGCCTGTTGGGAAGGAAAAAGGAACACAGACCTCAGTCATTTAAAACCATCCCCTTTATAAAAGTGTTCAAATCAAAGAGAACTCTGAATCATAAATGCCTAGATATATAGTCTGACATTTGCAAGAAGGAAGAAAAAAGTCATGGAAATCTAGACAGAAAAAATAAAACTCCACCATATTCTTCCTAATTTGTCATATGCTCAGTTTTAGCTTACTCAAAAGCCCTATCATTTGAGGACAAACATACAGAAAAACTGGGTTTTTTCCAGGAACTATATTGGTGAAGTATCCTGATGGAGACCAATCCTGGGTTCTGTGTCCTTCGGCCCTGTCAGCCTGAAGGGAATGGGAAACAGGATCTTTCGAAATACTCCTTGAATCTAAGAAGCTAGCAGTTCATTGATGTCTCTTAGTAAATATTAATGACTAACCATGGAAATATTTTGCTCCTGGTCAGTTTGAACAGTTGTCTTCCTTTTTCAGCATTAGGGCAGGAAGCTCTCTCCAGAACTATCACGAGTCTCACATCTCAGGTCCACAGTTGTGTGTGGCATGTGTTTTTTGCCCAACTTTTATCAAAGAACAAAGTTCAAAGGACATCAGAATCTACAATTCAAACAGTCTCAGAGGGAGACAAAACAGGGCCAGTTTTAATGAGAGAGAACAATGGGGAAAATTCCAATGAATAACGCTCAACCTTTTTTCTAGGACTCCTTGTGAAATACCATGAGCATTCTTAGAACTCGTTTTTCTTTCTCTTCTCTCGGGCCGTTACCAAAACTTTGTTATTTGTGTGGCTGCGGGACCTAAAGGCCTCTGCTCCCTTCCCCATCTTACTGTTACTTCTTCTGTTAAGAATAGTTCACATTTCTTTTGGAACAATGCTCATATTCTTTGTATTATCACATTGGTAATAAATATTCCTTCTTAAAAAAAAAAAAGAAGAATAGTTCACATTTCTGTCCTGGACTCTTACAGAAATATAAACAGGTTTTGTTTCAAGGTCTGTTTGTGCCTTGTGTATCATTCATCTCATTCTGGGGCCTCTATTGTTTAAAAACTCACACTATATGCAGATTACTTAAGGTCATTCTACTAACTTAATAATAATATACCTGGAGTCCCTAAATTTTACTAATCGCATCCCTTCTTTAGAGAAAAGCATTATTCATGTCGCTCCTTCCAGAGGAGGGATTATCTCAAAATCATACTCCCTAATACACATTGAATTTGAAGATTCCATCACCTCCTTAGTTGCTAAATATTCTTAGTTACTAATAAACTTAGGCTGATACATGAAGAATAAGCAACTTTATATAAATAGATACAGGTATATTTTTAATGCAGATTTCTTCCCCACTGTCTACACTTTCTGCTCCTCCAGAGTTGAAGCATTGACCTCCTTGCTGCTTCTCTAGAAACTCTATTTTCGGGGCACCTGGGTGGCTTAGTTAGTCAAGCACCTGCTCAGGTCATAATCTCTGGATCCTGGGATGGAACTCTGCATCGGGCTCCCTGCTTAATGGGGAGCCTGCTTCTCCCTCAGCCTCTGCCACTCCCCCTGCTTGTGTTCTCTCTCTTGCTCACTATCTCTCAAATAAATAAATAAATAAATAATCTTAAATAAATAAACTCTATTTTCTATTTTTTTATAGTTTTTCACTGAAATAATTTAAAAAGTATTCTGGGGGCACCAGGTCAGCTCAGTTGGTTAAGCATCTAACTCTTGGTTTCAGCTCATGATCTCAGGATCGTGAGATCAAGCCCCACATTGGATTCCATGCTGGGCATGGAGCCTGCTTGAGATTCTCTCTCTCCCTCTCCCTCGAAATTTTCTCTCTCCCTCTCCCTCAGCCCATCCCCGCACCTCTCTCTCTCATTCTTTCTCCAAAAAAATAAAAAAATAAAAAGTATTTTCAAGGGCATGTTACCTAAGGAATGGCTTTAAATCATCCAAAAGTTGAAAGAGGATGCTCTTTTCTTCATTGTGTCCAGGTCAATCACCCTCTTACTCTTTCCATATGTGTTCACCACTCCTTGGCTACCCTATTTTCTCATAATCTTTTTATTACCTCATGTCTCCATTTTCTTGTCTCAGCCAAGACTCTAGACCACCCCTTCAATGTCCTTCCCTTGTCCTTCCTCTGAATCTGCCCGGCAGAACTGCAGCTCTGATCAATTCGACCACCTGCCTCCCTGCTTCATACCTGGACTGCTGAACCCTGCTGTTACAAATGCACAGAACCAAAGGGACCAGGGCAGTACCTTCTGAACTGCAGCTGGTCATTAGAATCAGCTAGGGAGCTTTCAAAAACGGTCCTGTCCAGAACAATCAGTATCTCTTGGGTGAGAAACTGGGAATAAGTATTGTTTAAACTTCCCCAGGAGATTCTGTTAGGAAGGCAGGTTTAGCGATCTGAAATAACACATCTGCAGTCGCCAGTCTGGGCTGGGTCCTCATCTTCATTTTCCTTCTCCTCTGCCCTAGTCTGTTTCAGCTCTTGACATTGACTTCCTCCTTCACTTCCTTAAAATAACTCATATTAGAAATAGGTGCCACATGTTCTTTATCCATTCATCTGTTGAAGGACATCTGGGCTCTTTCCATATTTTGGCTATTGTGGACATTGCTGTTATAAATATTGGTGGGCAGGGACCAAATGGATAAAGAAGATGTGGTACATACATACAATGGAATACTACTCAGCCACAAAAAAAAAAAAAGAAATCTTACCGTTTGCAATGATGTGGATGGAACTAGAGAGTATTACACTAAGCAAAATAAGTCAGTCAGAGAAAGGCAATTATGGCATGATTTCGTTCATATGTGGAAGTTAAGAAACAAGATAGAGGATCATAGGGGAAGGGAGGGAAGAATAAAATCAGACGAAATCAGAGAGGGAGACAAACCATAAAAGACTCTTAACTCTAGGAAACAAACCGAGGATTGCTGGAGGGAAGGTGGAGGGGAATGGGGTGGCTGGATGATGGACATTGAGGAGGGCACTTGATGTAATGAGCGCTGGGTCTTATATGCAACTGATAAATCACTGAGCTCTACCTCTGAAACTAATAATACACTATATGTTAATTAAATTAAAAAAGAAAGAAAGAGGTGCCACTGGGAAGAAATTCCAACTATTTCCTGCTCCCAATCCAGACCCTGTTTTCACCCTTAATCCTTACCTTTTAAATTAAAGCAACAGGGAAATCTTGTTCAATCTTAAATGAACCTTCCTGCCCATGTCCTGGCTCCCATCCCCACCCACTGTCCACAGGTCTCGCTCCATCTGTTTCCCCATCTTCTCCCAAATCGTCCATCTCTCCTTATCTTCCACTTGTTTCCCATCGACATCCACACACACTCAGGTTGTTACCACCTTTAGAAGACTGCTTCATCCATGCACTGTCCCCCTCTTGTCCTCTTTGCCTTTACAGCCAGGTTACTGGATAGCAATCTCTATTTTATCACATCATATGCTTCTCAAACTATTCCAGGCATGGTTTCCACCCTTAAATATGATCGCATATTTTGACTGAGTCAATAATGAGCTCTTTATTGCTAAATCCAAAAGATATGTTCTGTTCTCATCTTTCTTGAACTCTCTGTAGTGTTTGTTTCTGCTCATTATTCAGCATTGCGATCCCCTCTTTTCCCTTGGCTTTTTGATACCTTTCCTTAATGGACTCTTCTGTTCTGGTCCTTGAGTTCCTCCTATTCCTTCTCAACCCATTTTCTTTTTATAGGTTAATTAAACCCCATGGCTCCAATTACCACTTCCATGCTAATGACTCAATACATCATTTATGCATCCCACAGCATCTCTCCTGAACTCCTGAAAAGCTCTATTTGGAAGCTTCACAAGGACTTCAAATTCTTAACTAGCGTGGACTCTATCCTGTTCACCAATGTCTACTCTTTCTCTGTTACCAATTTTAGTGATCATACCTGGCCATTATGCTGCTGAAAAAGCAAGAAACAGAGTCTTCTAACTGTACCTTGTTGATGTCCCTAGAATCAGATCCTGGTGCTTTATGTTCCACTTTCATTGTTCAGGCTCTTCTCATTTCTTGCCTAGATTACAGGTAGAGCATCATGGGGGACTTCCTACTTCTAGTCTGGTCTCTCCCTACCTAATTGTGTTTCCATATTCCACATTTCCTTTCTCTCTCCCCCTGGTCTTAAAGATGCTCATTTGGGTTTTACTGGGCAGAAATACAAAGGTGTAAAAAAACTAAAGGATACACAAAGTTTGAAGTGATGTCCATAGGTCTTACCTTGATTGCAAAAAAAATGGAAACAAATGGTTATAGACAGATTGAGAGAACAGGGAATGGTCAGTGTAATGAAGATCTTAAAGTTAAAGAACCAGTGAAGGAGTGAATGACACAGTCAGAACAGGAATTAAATGAAATGCTTTCTTTTCACTTTTTAGATAGACTTAATTCCTTTCATTAAATCATCCCTGGATAGAGTTTTTAAAACATTCCAACACAAACCTGCAAAGGAAGTAGATAATGAAGCCTGTGGAGAATGGTCTTGGTAGTAACTGGATCAGTGCTTATGGTATGAGAACCAAGACCAATGAGAGGAAACTGGATCCTTTCTTACTACTCTGTGTCAAGCACAGATTAAATAGAAGAAATCCACATTGTTTTCCAAAATATAGTTTTATATTCCTCATGCAAATATATTTATGGAGAGACAATCCTGAACTTCTGGAAAGCATTTGCCTTTCAAAAAATCTTAGCTGAAAGAAGGAAAGAAAGAAAGAAAGAAAGAAAGAAAGAAAGAAAGAAAGAAAGAGAGAGAAAAAGAAGGAAGAGAAAAAGAAAGGAAAAAAGGGTGATTGGAGTCTTCAATCTTTTTAACTACGAGTGAAGTGATAAAAACCCGTGATAATTGCTTTAAAAAAAAAGTTGAAAATCCAAGCCTATGTGTGAAATCCTTCACAATCCGGGGATGGCCTGCCTTTCTAGCTTCATCCCTCACCCAGTTCCTTTCCCACTAAAGTCCAGTAAGACTGGATTACATTTAATTCCCCAAGCAACATATTGTTTTCTCATTCATCTCAGCTCCTTTGCTTTTGCTGCTATCCTAACCTTGTGCTCAGCATGCTGTGCCAGGAAAGGGTTAGGAACATAGTAAATGCTGATTAAAAGCTTTGGAAAGAAAAGACAAGTATTTGAGTAAGAAAAAAAAAATGAATGTAGAAGGGTGCCATTTGTAACAAGTGTGGTGGATTTTTGGTTTATCAGAGAACAGACTTAGCTTTAATTAAAATCAAATAGTGAGCCAGCCAGGAGTTATTTCCACGGCCTTGGATTGGCGGGTGTTAATAAGTTACCGGGCAAGTCAGGAGCTGTGACTATATGAAGGCTAGGAGGGGCAGTTAGAGCAAGCAAGCAAGGTCACATGGTGCTGGGGCGTGGTCTGCAGCTCTCCCTTTACACTACCCACTCCCTGGTCACCTTCCTTGATTCTCAGCTGTGCTGAGAAGCCCAGGTTCCACCATGGAACAGCATCTACCAGTCTCACCATCTAAATGGAGCTTTTACTTCTTCTATTCTGACCTTGGTCTAAAATCGCCCATCTTCTCTGGGAACAGCAAATGGACAAGGAATGTCCTCTATTGTAAAATCCACTACAAATGTATAGTCCTAGGTAAAGAGAGATGTAGAATTGCTGGGTCATTGGTTTTAGAGATAAGCCCTAACAGTTTTTAAGGATTTTACCAATGTACATTGCCACCTGCCGCTTATGAGCTCACGTCTTCATCAACACCTGTTAATTTCTGCCTGAAAAATGACTGGGATATTCCCGTTCATGTTCATCTGCTAGTAATGAATTACCTCATTTTTGTTTGACTAAAAACATTTTTATTTCATCTTTTTCTTCTTTAAAAAGTTTTATCCAGGTAACTTATGTACAGATTTTAAACTGCACAGGTTTGTAATGATTTATGATCCCCAATACAGCTCTCCATATATTTAGGATATTAATTTTTCTCATCATGTTTTGCAACTTTCAGCAAGCAAATCTTGCAATATTTTGCTAGATTTATGGCTAAGTATGCCTTGTTTTAATGCTCTTGTAAATAGTTTTTTGAATTTCATTTTTTGATTTGATAGGTGTTCACTGTATTTTTCAAGTTACTAAACTCATTTATTACTTTTCACATCTCTTACGTAGGTTCCTTAGTCTTCCCACATAGATGATCGTATTGTCTATGAATCAAGAGAGTTTTACTTTATCTTTTCCAATCAGGATATCTTTTTATTTTTTCCTTGCCTAATTGCACTGGTTGAAACTTGCAGTACAGTGTTGAACAGAAGAGGTTAAGAGTGAACACCCATGCCTTGCACCCAAATTTACAGACAAAGCATTCAGTTTTTCGCCATCATTTATGATGTGATGTTACCCATAGCACTATTTTTGGATGTATTTATCTGTTTGAGTATGTTCTTTTCTATTCCTAGCTTGCTGAGAATTTTTTTCCTTTTTTAAAAAAAGTAACATATAATGTCTTATTTGTTTCAGGGGTGCAGGTCTGTGAATCATCAGTCTTACACAATTCACAGCACTCACCATAGCACATACCCTCCCATTGTCCATAACCCAGCCACCCCATCCCTCCCCCTCTGCCCCACCCCCACCTTCCAGCAACTCTCAGTTTGTTTCCTGAGCATAAGATTCTCTTATGGTTTGTGTCTCTCTCTGGTTTCATCTTGTTTCATTTTTCCCTCTCTTTCCCTATGATCCTCTGTCTTGTTTCTCAAATTCTTCATAGCAGAGAGATCATATGATAATTGGCTTTCTCTGATTGACTTATTTCAGTGCAAATGGCAAGATTTCATTTTGGTGAGAATTTTTATCTACAATAGGTGCTAAGTGAAGTTCTTCAGGCTTATGAAAAATTATATCAGTTAGAAATTTGGATCCATAAGAAGAAAGGATTCAGGAATTAGTAAATATTTAAGTAACTATATGACATTTTCTTTCTTTTTTTTAAACTCATAATGATTTGAAACAATTGATTTTCAAAGAAAAAATATTATTATGATATGCATAAATATGTGGTAGGAAAGATATGACAATAAGAGCACAAAGGATTGGGGGATGAAATAGGAAGAATACTATTACAAATCTCCTGTATTATAATATGAGCTGATACCACATCAATTTAGATAACATCACTTTATGGCAGACTGCAGTAAATTAGTATACTAATTTATTCTGCTTAATTAATATTAACTAATACATAGTCTTAACTAGTAAATAATTTTTTCTTCAATTCATTTCTTTATGCCTTATACTTCTTTTTTTGTCTTTCCAACACAGAAAGCTGGTTGCTGCCCAGGCCTTAGTACTGTCTGCCTAGAACATCATTTCTTCCAATCTTGGAGGGTCTAGCTTCTTCCCATCAGTTAGGTCTCAGCTATAAGCCCTTCTCAGTGATGACTTTCTCCCGTACTCAATCTCCACAGCTCTGTTTATGTTTATTTTATGTCTAAGATTTTTTTTAAACTTTATTGTCTCCTTTGCACCATATTTGATCATTACCTCCCCACTACTATTCACTTCCCTTTGCACCCCTAACCCTTACCTAGCACAATGCTTATACTTTATAATTCCTGAAAGTCTTCATTTCAAGAAATTAGGCATATACATTTGGGGCAGAACTAAATTGCAGGCAGAGTGTCTAAAGACGTCACTAGCATCTAAAACCAAACTTTTCTGCCGTCTGAGTGTATTTTCTGATAGAGAAGTCGCTGTGATTCTTTATCTTGTCTCCTGGTAGCCATTATACCCACCTAGAAAGTCAAGATTTGTTGGTTTTTAATCTCTTCTCCATTCTTTTGATGGAATGTTAGCAGTTAGCCAAATGATCAAAATCTGTGCATCAAGAAATACAAATAGAAAAAAAAGAGCCAAATGCATTATGAAGCTTTAAGTAACTTAGAATTGGTAGTAACACAAAAATAGAACCTGAGAAAAGACAGTAATTTCTCATAGCATTCAGTGAAAGAATTTTCTCCTTTGTGAGTATAATTTGTACTTTCGTACAATGATGATCTTTCCCAGATTTCCTGTGGTGACCCCAATAGCAGTACTTGCTCCTACTCTCAAGTCATGTGTACTAATTTGTTTTTTCAGGTAACGTGGCCACCATACCTCTTGGCATTTTTCCATACTATTTCTTATATCTAAATTGCTTCCTGCTACTGTCCCTCCTTTTCACTTTCTTTTAGACTCTGACTACTTCATTTCAAGAAAACTTTCACCCAAATTTATGGAGCACTTAATCTGTGCCAGGCTTCAAACCTAGCTGTGTACATGCATCATTCCACTGAAAAGCTTCATGGGAATCTATGAGATTGGTTTGTTATTCTTTTTAATAAATTAAAAAAAAAAACTTGGGTGAAAGAGTTTTAAGTACTGTTCCTAAGGCTACACATCCGATGAATGACAGAACTGGAATTCAAAGTCAGATCTGTCTGAATTCAGAATCTGAAGTTGTAACCACTAAGTGGTGCTGTCTCATATGTATGTATGTATGTATGTATGTATGCAGCCTTATGCATTCCCTACTCTAGGTCCCATTTGAACTACATTATATGTGTCTTTTATTCTAAATATTTCCATTGCATTAAGATTTAAGTTTTTCATTTTCAAGATTTATTGTAGTTTCTCCTCCCTCGTTTTATTTCTATATTGCTTAGCCCTTTATTAAAAAAAAAAAAAAAAAAGCCGGGACGGGGGATGGAGAAACCTGGGTGGCTCAGTCGGTTAAGGATCTGCCTTCAGCTTGGGTCCTGGGATCGAGTCCCACATCAGGCTCTCTGCTCAGCGGGAAGTCTGGCTTCTCCCTCTCACTCTCCCCTTGTGCTCTCTCTCTCTCTCAAATAAATGAAAATCTCTAAAACAGAGAGAGACACTGTGTCTACACTTTTCTCTTTGCCCTGCTCTATTTTAAAATAAGTGTCAGAACTCCAGGAGGTTCAGTCGGAAAGTGGAGTTTCCACACCACTGTGGATATTCTTTGCAAGCCCCAGAGTTCTCCAGAATGTTGGATTTTCTTAGATTTTATTCCAGATAAGACTTCCAGGCTAACTCAGTAAGAAACAGAGCCTTCAGATGAGGCTGTTTGGAATGTGGTGGCAGGCCCAAGTATATCCATAGATTTCTCTAGAATCTTAGGGAGCTTAATTCCTCTCCCATTTATCTCTTACTTGTTAGCAAAAGACAACCAGTTGATTCTTACTTAAGGATATGAGTGGCCTGGGGACAATCTATTCAAAACTTTCTAGATGTCATGCCAACTTGTGTGTAATCCAGCGCAAGCAGTGGTCTACCAAAGGTGAATCATTAAACCAGGAATAACCAGCAGAAGATCTGAATTCTTTTCTTGGCTACTCTTAAAAATAGCTCACTGTATTACAGGCAATTCTCTTCAGCACCCTTGATTCAGAACCTTATTTTGAAAAAGTAGATAAATTTTGGCAATTAAATGATTTCACATTATAATGCAATCTAAACTCTGGTAGAGATAAACATTCTGGTGTGTCAGTAATGGTGACTTTAAACTGTGTTTTCTTTAAAGGATATTTTAATATGGTTGACCCAGTAATCCACTAATTGTGACATTTGTCAGTCATGGAGAAGCTGTTGTGTATGTGGACTTAGACCACCCACTGCTCAAATCACAGGGCTGCCTTTATTTGTTTTGTTGCAGACAAATTTCTGTAGCTAGCCTGGACATTAGCCAAGGAGGCACTGTCTAGTGTCTGTTATATGTAAAATTCTTGTCTTTTTGATGAGAAGGGGAGTTTTCTTTATCTTGTTCTTCCCATTGTAGTACTGACAGGGGTCAGAGGGGATGGACAGTTTGTGGGCTGAAATCTACAGAAGGCTGTCCTCCAACACAAGCGCCTTCCCTCTTTTTGCCAAGCAGACCTCCATGGGGATGTTACTAGGCCATCCAAGGTTCAGCTTTACTGACAAGGGACTGGAAACTGGACAAGAAATGGAAATGCACTGTGACTTCCTCGGTCCTCTTCTGCTCCTTGAGCCAAATAGCAAATCAAGTTTTGGTTTCAGGAAAGAAAATGAGACTGAAGCAAAGTGGAGGCATTAGTGTGTCTTCTTGCCCATCCCCCACCCCTGCTCATTTTTCACATCCTACCTTAGCTGCATGGAACATCTGTGTCCAGGTAACCTGACAGATCTTGAAAATAGCACCTTTGGATTCTATCTTTTGGGGCCCCTCTGAAATGTTCTCACAGAGTCATGTCATTGTTTTCAACGAAATGTTTCTCCTTCCTAATTCAGTTCTCCCTTCTGTTTGCTATTGGAACCAGGGACAGTGATAATTTTGTTGGAAACTGAATCAGTTGCAAAGCACTGGGAACGAGTATAGTTTAAAACCTCAGGTTGGGTTTCTTGGGATTCTAGGCCAAGTCTCTTTCCCAGTTGCTCACAGGAAGTTTTGACTGATGTCATTGGAAATTGTATGTGTACATGTGTGTGTAATTTAGGTCACAGTGAGGCTGTAAGCTTCCAGGATAAAACTCTTGTGTCAGATTAGATCTACTGACTGCATCACTCTTCATGCCCAGCTAATATTTGTGATGCTGATGAGCCAGGAAACCATTCGTCTCTTTCTCAGTTTGAGATCACCATTGAAAAGCTGCCTCCTTATGGAAGAAATCAGAGAGATTTTTGTTCAACTCAATGTTTTATAGGCCTAGACTTTTCCAAAATACTCCATCACACTTTCAGGATGAATATGTAGGTCATCATGACTGACAATTGATATAACTCAGAGAAATTATATATTCATGACTTCTAATTTTTCATTTCAAATTTTAAGGGAAATTGAACAGTATTCCCCTCATCTAAAAGGGCAAAATAACCTTTGGCATGTAAGAAAAATAGCTCTTGATGTGTTAAAATAGAAGGAATAGTAGGAAAAACCCAAACCATGTGAAGAGCCCAATTGAACAAAGGTGCTTTGAGTAGACTGGTAGAAGGGCATCTTTTTGCTAAGGTATCTATGTAGTTTGGCAAAAATCCATAGGCCACCTTGCAACCAAAGAGTGAGCCATCCTTTATTTCATTTCCTTTCATATAACCAGGCTCACAATTCATTTTCTTTATTACAACCAAACTGTAGTATTTAATGACATGAGCGTTTATGAAGCTCCATGTTTTCCCAACTTTTCCTAAATCTTTTTACAACCTGTCCTTTTCCTTGTCTTCTTTCAACACAAAGATGGTAAATTGTCCAAGTACTATCTTCAAGGATGTGATGAGAGACTCACTTTTCAAACAGTGCAAATTAATATGTTCTATCTCTGTCCTATGCTCTAGTTCTCTTTTCTTCCCCCTCCTCTTATTTGCCTGTCTTCCTTGGACAAAATTAATCTATTTTCTTTTCTTTGAAGTTCTCTTCTGAATCCCCTATAGTGTTTGGCCAGCTCCCAATGGCTTTCCTATTCCTATCCAGACAAGATACAGAATAATTCCAAAGCTGTGGCTCCACAGTCTTTTTCTAATCCTTGAAGTGCAGTCGGAAGCACAGGGCAGACCCTTTACATAAGTGACAGTTCTCATTGGATTAAAAGATCTAATTGGACAGTATTGGAGCCTTCGTTTTCCACAAATCTTCCTCCAGCGCAGTAGCCCATTTGTAGTTTCTGAAGTGTTGGTTACTAGTACCGCCACCAAAAGAAATAAAAATAAAAACAAAATTCACAAAGTCTGAGAAACTTCATAGCTCCAAAACAGCCAGAAAACCCAGCATTTTGACTTCTGCTTCTACTCTGTCATTACTTGGTTCTTGTTCTGCTTTAAAACTCTAGTTTGTATCCCGATTTTAGTGAAGATTGAGACTTTGTTTTTCTCTTTCATATATGGTAGTGTTTTTTGTAGAGTATAAGCAACCCAGTCTTGACATTTTTGTTTATTTTTTCAACAATTTCATTTCTCTCTGTGATCCATAACCTCCCCAGCTCCCGACATACACAAAATTTGAAGCTTGCTCACCAGTCCCTGCCTCAGTGGACTCTGTCCCCTAGGTTCCTCTCTCATTTTAGAAGATTCTGATGCTCTCCTGTGGTATCTCGGTATCTGTTCAGTCTAAGCAAGTAGAGATGAACCCAGAAGAAAAATGTGAAGAGTTTCCAGGGTCAGGTTCCTTCTCCAACAATAGTTTTCTTCCTGGCTCTTTCAACTTTATCTCAGAAGGCAGTGGTTCATCAATTCTGGACTCTGAAAAAGATACACTTCATGATTGCAGTGATTTTTCTCTGCCTTGTTTATAGCACTTCGAATACCAGCTGACACACAGTAGGTTCTCAATCAATATTCTGTAAATGAATGGTTATAATCCTTAGGTATCCCTTTATGAACTGTATTTTTTTTTTTTTTTTAGTTAAAAAAAAGTCTGTCAGGGGCGCCTGGGTGGCTCAGTGGTTAAAGCCTCTGCCTTCGGCTCGGGTCGTGATCTCAGGGTCCTGGGATCGAGTCCCGCATCGGGCTCTCTGCTCAGCAGGGAGCCTGCCTCCTCCTCCTCTCTCTCTCTGCCTGCCTCTCTGCCTACTTGTGATCTCTACCTGTCAAATAAATTGGAAAAAAAAAAAGTCTGTCATTATTAAGTCAAAAGACATTTTCATGTTGCAGTATTTGGCATATTACACATTTTAAATGTTCTCATTTTCATCACTAACTGAGATTACAGAAAAACAAACAAACAAATAAACACTGGATTTGGCTCAGCCAGATGAGGAACACGAACACTTCTGGAAGAACCATCATGATGGCTGCCCTAGGAGAATTCCAAGTTCTTTTTAAACAAGTGTTGGTTTATGACGGCAGTACTGGTTAAATTATATTTTCAATGCCATTTGACTGGTGAGTTTGAGAAATATGTAATAATCACTTTAGTTGTTGAGGTCCATCACTCTGTATTCTGTACCAACAATAGATTTTTTAAAATTTATCTTTTTAGGTAAGCTCTATGTCTGATATGGGGCTTGAACTCACAACCTCAAAATTAAGAGTTGCATGTTCTACCAGCTGAGTCAGCCAGGAGCCCCAGCAGTAGACTTTTTAAATTCAATGCATTGGACATACACTTGGTGGCCTGAGAAATGGCCCTTGTATCCAAACCCAGTGTGTCATTATAATATTTAATGTAACATCAAGAGTTACAAGTGTTCACCTAAGTGGCACAGAGATCTTTAGGGCTTTGTGAAAAGTTCCCCATCATAGTGCAGAGAAACATAGTGGATATTAAGACTGAAAAAATGAGGAAAATTTGTTGTCTCCCAGCTTGCTAGGAAACTAACTGGCTCTCCTGACTTCGGATTTCTTCCCATGCCTGCTCTTGCCCCACCAGACATTTTCATGGACTCGGTTTCAGAAGTCCAATGCCACCAGGGCTTAGAGGTTGTTCAGATGACTCTTCTCCCAATGGAATGATATGCTGCGAGAGAATAAAGCTAAACTTGGAAGTCTAGTTTTATAAGCGATGATCTTGGACAACAAGGATGCAGTGTGTTTGCTACTTTGTTATATAGGGAACTAGACATGTGCTTCATCTTTGGGATGTTAAGAGACATGAATGAGATTCAGAATGACTGTAGCAGTTAAAAAAAGTCCCTTTACAGAATTAGACCTGTAAATACAGAGAAAAAACTGGTGGTTGCCAGAGGGGAGGGAGTGGGAGGATGGGCAAAATGGGTGAGGCAGAGTGGTAGATACAGGCTTCCAGCCGCAGAATGAATAAATTACGGGAATAAAAGGTACAGCACAGAGAATATAGTCAATGATATATAGTCAATGATATTGTAACAGTGCTGTATGGTGACAGATGGTAGCCAATGTGGTGAGCAAAGGGTAACGTATAAGAAGTAGAATCACTATGTCGTACACCTGAAACCAATGTAACAATGTGTGTCAACTATACTCAAAAGTAAATCTTTTAAAGTACCTCCATATTTCAGACCTACATATTTGACTGTTTGGACCCCAGTTGTTTCTTCCCTGAGTTTCACATATGAGACTGCTACTGTCACACCACATAAAGAGACACAAAGTATCAATAAGTTAGGACTTCTCTTCTGGAATTGGAACAAATATGAGTGAATAGAATATCACTGAGAGAAACCCTAAATATCCAATACATTAATAGGTTAGTAAATCATAATACAACAACTTTTTAATATTTCACAATACTCAAAAAAGGGATTATTAAAAATTTTAAATGGCATGAAAAAGGGCGTCTAGTAAATTGTCAAGTAGAACACAAATTAAATGCAAATACTGTCACAATTACAGTTCAAAAATAAAAAATAAGTAAGCTCAATAGGAAATACATTTCAAAAGTTAACATGATAAGATTATGGGTAGCTATTTTCTTTTTCTTTATGTTTTGTAATTTTGATAACAAATATATGTAATTATAAGGGAGGAAAAACAAACTTTTATTTCAACTGGCAGAAAATAAGCTATTAAACATGTAAAAATGCCTTGAAAAATGAAAAAAAGAATGCCAAATAGTGTATCATCATCAGATTACTGAGCAAATGTAAAAGGCTGATTATCATTTAACTGCATTATGAAAAGCAATTAACAACTAGGTGACAAATGCACTGCTTTTTAGTGATTCTATAGCAAAATGAATTTTAAATACATCTTTCAGTAATCATATCAACACAGTTGTGAAAAATTGTTCAAATCCTTTTTTGTTGGTTTGTTTCTCTCATATGAGCCAGTTATTTGTGTCCTTTTTTGGCCATAACTGTATAAAATAATTAGTAATTTCAGTGTGTCTATCTGCTACTCTAACCACACAGCTCCCTACAAATATTTCCCTGGTCTGAATTAAGGCAACTATTCTATTAGAAAAATGGTTCCAATAACTTGGCTAATTGGCCCTGGCTTGATTATTGCGATTATAAACTATTAACTGAAATCAATGCTATTGGCCACATGCTAGCTTAGTTTCAGAGTGCCTGAAGTTTTTGCCCTCTGTTTGCATCTATTTTTTCAAGAGAAAAGAATAAATTATTATAGACTATATTTTAAGACTACCCAAATATATTATTTTCCATAAAGCTCCTTTGTTAAACAATTTTTTTAACTCTCACTCCTTGATTATTGTTCTTTATTTTTCCTTCCATTCGTTCATTTCCCACAGGCATTTTCTAAAGTAAACATTGTTTTAGAATAAATTTATGTCTACAGAAAAAAAATGCAAAGATAACACAGAGTTCCCATATATACTACAGCCAGTTTTCTCTATTACTGACATTTTATTTTTGTATGGTGTATCAGTTACACTTAATGAATACGTAATACTGATACATTATTATTAGCTAAAGTCTATAATTCATTTACATTTTCTTAGTTTTTACCTTGAGGAAAAGAGACACTACTAATACAAGTGGCTAGCATTTACATAGCTCTTATGAGGTAGATAATCTTACCAATGTTTTATATATATATATACATATATATATATATATATAAAATCTTACTGTACTTAATCTTACTGTAGACTTAAACTTATGGGGTCAAGAAGCTAGAGGAACTCTGAATGGGATAAACCAAAAAAATCCATGCAAGGACATTTCATAACTAAACTTCTGAAAACTAAAGGCAGAGAAAATTATCTGAAAAGCAACCAGAGAAAACTGACATCTTACCTATTGGGAAAAACAACTTGAATGGCAGCAGATTTCACTTCAAGTAGTATTCATTTATCTCCATTTCATAGGTGAATAAACTGAGGCACTGAAACATTCAGTAACTTTCTCGTGGTCACCTAGCTATAATGGAGAAGCTGGGTTGTTTGATTCCAGGGTCTGTGCTCTTACCTCATGCTTAATGAAGTCATGATTAGGCAACCACTACTTTACCATCATCTACTTTCAAGCCCAATTCACCAGAACACCAAGTTGTGTAAGGCTGTAGAATCAACACCCCATTTAGTAATAACTTGTGATTCTATCTGGAATGTTTTTCATTCATATATGTGCTTCTTGGGACTCACCCTGAAGTTTCAGAGAAACTGAGAACTGGTAGAGGATTCAAGTGTCCTAGAACCTACAGAGACTCAACTTAGAAATAGTAACTATATACATAACTATTTATAAACTTAAGAATGAACATAACAAGAACCATGTGGCACCTATAAAATGAAAAAAAAAAAAAAAAAAAAAACCCTACACCTAAAAGAAATAAAAGAAAATTTAAAGACTTCCACTTTAGGGAATATGAAGTAGATGTGCTTTTTCCTGTTCTTCCCTCTAATTACAACCAAAAATCCTGGATACTATATGCAAAAGAAACATCGGAAGACTCTGAAAAATAGAAAGAAGGCAGATAGGCTAAGGAATAGCAAGATCTGAGGAATGAGATGAGTTGTATTAGTGGGAGTATTTTGTTGTTGGTTTTTGTTTGTTTGTTCTCATATCTCACTTTTTAGAGCTAAAGAAACTGGCAACCTGTGAATGCAAATGGCACAGGCAAAAAAAAAAAAAAAAAAAAGAAAAAAAAATCCATCCACAACAAGCCTGCCATCTGTAGCCAAAGAAACAGGATAGGGGCAGCCTAGAAAGAGAATACTTTTAGATAATTTACTCCAGCAAAACACACAAAAGCATGGGCCCCACCCATGTCAGTAAAGAGTAAGTACAAAGTCCAGACTTCCACTCCAAGAGGTTGTAACAAGGTACCCCAACACCCCTATAGAAGTAGTGTCAAAGAAGGAAGTTGCTTTCATTCCCAGAGAAGTAAAGAAGCCTTCAGTGTTAGGGGGCATCACCTGGAAAGTCTGGGATACCTCCCCAGAATTAATGAAGCATTCCTTCCCCTCCTGATGATGGTCTTAGAAGAAGCTTAGTGAAGAGTCAGGACATTTACTATCACCCTTTAGCAATAAGGCCACATCTACCAGACTGCCAATAGGACAAGGGGAAGAACTGGACTTGAAGCCTGCCCAGCAATAACAAGGTTCCCCCTACCTTCCACAAAAACATGGCTGAGTAAGGAACCTGTGCTTATATTTTCACCTGAGAATAAGAAGGTGGTGTCTCACTTTCCACTGCCAAAGACAGTACTCAAAGCCAGCTAAAAGAGAGGCTTAAATAAAACCAATCTCATGATACACAATGTCCTGAATTAAATATAAAATAGTCATACTATGAATGAGAAACATCTCAAAACAAATGAAAAAAGACAACCATTAGACACCAACATTGAGATGGCAAACATGTTAGAATTATCTGACAAAGATTTTAAAGGATCCATGATTTAAAATGCTACAATGGCAATTATGATGATGCTTAAGAAAATTGAAAAAAATACAAAGTCTTGGAAAAGAAACAGATGCTACAAAGAAGAACCAAATAGAAAATTTAGAACTGGAAACTACAATAACTGAAATGCAAAGTTCAGTGAATGGGTTCACCAGCAGAACAGAAGACACAGAGGAAAAAGAAGATAGGAAGATAGAACAATTAAAAAACGGCCCATCTGAATAACAGAGTGAAAATAGTCTGGAAAAACTGAGCAGAGCCTCATATTTGTGGAATTATAATAAAAGATCTAACATTTGTGCCATTAGATTGCTAGAAAGAGGAGAGAAAGTTGTATGTGTCAGGGGCAGTTGGGAAAGTATTCAAAGAAATAACAGCTGAAACTCCTCACATGTTGCAAGGGACCTAAACCCATAGATTCAAGAAGCTTGATGAATCCCAGGTAGGATAAACCAAGGAAAGTGTCATCAAGATACAGTATATTTAAACTTCTGAACACTAAAGAAAAAGAATGTGGGAAGCAGCCAGAGAAAAATATACACTATCTTTAGGGAGAAACCAATTTGAATGATAGCAGATTTCTCATCAGAAACCATTGGGACCACAAAGAAGCAGCAAGATATGTTTTAAGTGCTGAAAGAAATCAAATGTCAATACGGAATCCTACATCCAGGGAAACTATCCTTCAGGAATAAAGGAAATATCAAGACATACAAGGGTGAAATAAAATTAAAAATTTACCACCAGTGTACCTGTGCTTAAAGAATGGCCGCATGAGATTCTCTAAACAAGAAGGAATGATAATAGAGGGGATCTTGGAATTTCAGTAAAGAAGAAAGAACATGCTTAGAAAAAATCTGAGTAAATACATTAAGTTTAGCTTTTTATAACTGATGTTTAAAGCAAAAATGATAACATTAGTTTGGTTCTAAGTGTATCTAGCAGGAAGATTTAAGACAATTATATTAAAAATGAGATAGGATACACGTGCCTGACTCAGTTGGATAAGCATCTGCTTAGGCTCAGGTTATAAACCCAGGATTCTGGGATCCAGCCCCTCACTGAGCTTCCTGCTCAGCGGGGAGTCTGCCTCTCCCTTTCCCTCTGCACCCCCACCTTACTCTCTCTCACTTGCTCTCTCTCTCTCTCAAGGAAATGGATAAAATCTTAAAAAAAAAATGAGAGTAAAAGAAAATGAGACAATGGGTAAAATGACACACGAGTAGACTAGGACTATTTATACACACGTAATATAATAACCAAAACAACCACTGAAAGACAAAGATTGGCATAGTGAATTTAAAAACATGACACCCTATAGGGGCACATGGGTGGCTCAGTCGTTAAAACATGACACCCTATTTGTTATTTTCAAGAAGCTCATTTCAAAGATAACAATATAGTCATGTTCAAAGTAAAGAAGGAAAAAAGTATAAAAACAATTTTACAAAAGCAGAATCAACTGTTAATATTTTTTAAAAGATCTTATTTATTTATTTATTTGACAGACAGAGATCACAAGTAGGCAGAGGCAGGCAGAGAGAGAGAAAGGGAAGCAGGCTCCCTGCTGAGCAGAGAACCCAATGTGGGGCTTGATCCCAGGACCCTGGGATCATGACCTGAGCTGAAGGCAGAGGCTTTAACCCGCTGAGCCACACAGGTGCCCCTCAACTATGTTAATATTAAAGTAAACTTCAGAACAAGGACAATTACCAGAGACAGAGTTAAACATCATTTAATGATAATATTGTCAATCCACCCAGAATACATAGGAGTCATAAGTGAGTGTACAGCAAACAATAGAGTTAGAACATAAATGAAGGAAAACTGATAGATCTGAAAGGAGAAATAGACAAATCCACTCATATAGTTGGGGAATTCAACATCATCACTCAACAAATGAGAGAGGACAGAAAAACTGGTAAGAGTATGGAAGGACTCAACAACAACATGAGACAATAAGATCTAACTGATATTTCGAGAACATCGCACCCAACAACAGCAGAATGCATGTCCTTTTCAAGTCCTCATAGAACATATAGCACAATAGACCCTGGGCCATAAAGTAAACCTTAATAAACCTGGAAGAATTGAAATGCTACCAATGTATTCTCTAACCACCACAGAACCAAAACAGAAATCAGTCACAGAATAATGGGAACATTCTCCAAACACTTGAAAACTGAACAACAGGTGTTTATACAACCCATCAGCCAAAGAGGAAATCTCAAAAGAAATATAAAAAATACATTGAACCGAATGAAAATGAAAACTCAACATATCAAAACTTGCAAGACACAACTAAAGCAGAACCAGCAGGGAAATTTATAGCCCAAACGGATACACTAGAAAAGAGGAAAAGTCTCATATCAGTAATCTCAACTCCTACCTCAAGAACCAAAAAGAAGGGAAATTAAAACCAAAGAAAGAAGATAAGTAAAGATAAAACAGATGTCAATGAAACTGAAACCAGAAAAACAACATCTAATGAAACAAAGAGATGGTTCTTTGAAAAGATCGATAAATTGACAAGGCTGTCAAAGAAAAATGAAAGACTTAACAATACCAAAAATGAAATAGGGGTTATCACTACTAATAACTGCAGACACCAAAAAGATCATAAGGGAATGCTATGAATAACTCTACACACATGAATTTGCCAACTTAGACAAAAAACAAAACACAAATTACTACAACTCACCTGATCTGAAATATAGCATTTGATATATTAAGTATTTAAAAAATTGAATTCACCATTTAAAAATTAAATTTAAACCATTTAAAAATTCCTAGAAAGGAAATATCCAAGATCAAATGGTTTCTTTGAGAATTTTACAAAAGGTTTAAGAGCAATTTTATACAAACTCTGAAAAAATGGAAAAGAACACTTTCCAGTTCATTTTACAAAACTGGTATAGCCCAATTTATATTTCATTTATATTAAAAAATTGGTAAGATGTAACCTCTATATATTAGAAAATAAAATTAAAAGATAAATAAAAATTACAAAAATATTTGAGACAAATAACAGTATAGAAAAAAAGAAAACTACACACCAGTATCTCTTATGAATATAAACACCAAAAAAATCTTTAACAAAATATTAGCATATCAAATTCAGCAATAAATAAGAATTATACTTCATATCCCAGTGAGACTCATTCCAGGGATGTAAGACTGATTTGATATATTGAAAAAAGTGAATCACGGTAATCTACAATATTAATAGCTAACGAAGAAATATCACATAATCACCTTAATGCAGGAAAAGCATTTGACAAAATTCAATACTCATTCATGATAAAAAAAAAAAAAAACCCTCTCAGAAAAATAAGAACAAAGGTAAACTTCCTCAAGTCGATCAAGAGCACCTACAAAAAACTTAATGTTATCCTTACTGGGGAAGCCCTCCTGAGCTTGGGAAAAAGACAAAGATGACAGCTCTCACCACTCTTATTGAACCTAGTGCTGGAGGGTCCACCCACTGCAACAAGGCAAGAAAGGGAACTAAAAGACATACAAGCAGAGAAGTAAAATGCATGATTGCATACCTAGAAAAGCTTTTTTGTTGTTGTTTTTAAAGAACAATACACAGAACAATATGAATAAATCTTCAAAATGTATGCTACATGGAAAAAGCCAGTCCCAAAAGTTTCCATACTATATAATTCCTTTAGTATAACATTCTTGAAATGACAAAATTATAGAAATGAACAACAGATTAGTGGTTGTCAGAGGTGGGAAGGGTGTGAGTGGTAAAGAGGAACTGTGGATAAAAAAGGGCAGCCTGTGGGAGGTCTCTGGTGATGGAAATGTCCTGCATTTTGACTGTGTCAATGTCAATATCCTGTTTGTCTTATCTTACTGCAGCCTTGCAAGATGTTACCATTGGCAAAAACTGGGGAGACAGTGCACATGATCTCTATTATTTCTTACTCACTGAAAGTGTATCTATAATTAGCTCAAAATTAAGAAGTGTGTTTTTTAAGAAAAGAAAGAAATATAGCTACATAGCACACTCCTGTCTAAAAGACCAAATATTGTTAAGGATTATTTTTGTCCCAATTAATGAGCAGACTTTGTCCAAGATAAATCACAATCCCCCAAAATTTATATTATAAAATGACAAAATGTAAAACCTCTTCTATGAAAAAATATAGAAAATTAAAAGATAAACAGGGACACCTGCCTGGCTCAGTCAGTACTGCATGGGACTCTTGATCTGGGGGCTGTGAGTTCAAGGCCTACACTGGGTGTAGAGCTTACTGAAGGAAAAAAAAAAGATAAAAGATAAAAATTACAAAAGTCTTATTTAAATAAATACCCCAAACCAGCAATAGCAATAGGCAAAAAATTGGACAGTTTACAAAAGGGGAAATATGCATGGTCAGTAAATCACACTATGCAATGTTCAATATCCTTAGTTATCAAAGAAACATGAAATAAAACAATATTAAACATGTCTCAAGTGTCTAGCAGAGCATTGACCAAACTCTGAACCTTCCCGCCCCACCTGGAATTCAATTTGCTGGATCATTTTTCCTCAGTAATCTAAATGAATTCATAACTATTCTCTCTGAATACATCCATTAGAATAATTTACAGGATACTGTACTTCCCTTGACTTCTTGGCCTAGACCATCCTAATTTGTCTTCTTGGCCTTCCTTAGAATAACACTAGGATGTTAGCTGGATATTTTCTAATTCCCAGGTCTCTCCCCCAGGGAAGAATGATGGAGTCTAGGAAGAGGGCCTGTAATACAGATCTCAGAGGGGTGCAGGTGTTTATAAGAAATGATGCCTCCATTAGGCACAGCCCACATGTCTCTCCCAGCACCGGTGTGACACTCTCGGGAGCCTTGTTATAGTTGGTACTTTTTAGCTGGAGGCCAGTATGTACAAAGATATGGCTACCTTTTAGGTTTCCAAATTTTGAATGGGCTTTATGGGGTTTTTTTTCTCTCCTAAGATATCTCTCTCTATTTGTCTTAGTTTAGGCTGCTACAACACTATAGACTGGATGGCTTTAAAGAACAAACACTTATTTCTCACAGTTCAGGAGACTGAAAAGTACAAAATAAAGGGCTAGCCTTGGTGTCTAGGGTGAGAGCCTTCTTCCTGGTCTTCAGATGGTCACCTTCCTGCTGTATCCTTACGTGGAGAAGAAAGAAATCATCTCCCTCCTGTCTCTTCTTATAAGGACAATAATTTACTCATGAGAGCTCCACCCTCATCACCTAATTACTTCCCAAAGTTCCCACCTTCTAATACCATCACATTGGGAAATTGGAATTCAATGTGTGAATTTGAGGGGGACACAAATATTCTCTACATAGCACCATTAGATCGAGTTCATACCAGACTGCGCAAGGTTTCTTCTTTTAGTCTATGATGAATTTGAAAAAAGAAGAGAATTAGACTTTTGGTCCAAGGTTGGGAAGTAAACAGCCTGACCCTAACATTTCCAAGACCCAGGGCAAGAATATAGATGGAGACATTTATACACTATGAGCTTCAAGGCATTCAATCCAAGCCAAGTGTTCCTGGCCTGCTAGGGGTGACTGATCTCTCACCTCTGCCAACATCACACTTTTGAAGTGAAAAAGCTAAATTCAAATGTAGAATTCCCAGGTGTCTTAGAGTTCTAAGCCAAATATTGGCAGCTTTGAGAGAGTCAGTCCCTTCCACCCAGACCCTATTCTGCACCCTGCATCTCTCCCTCCACTTCCCATGCTGGGCTCCATCCTATGTTGCAAGGGACCTCAAGAACATGCATGTGGACTCAGCAGCTGTGAAGTTCTGCATTTACCCCATCAGTAGCCAGTCTTTGGTCATAGTTCCTTGGGTGTAGAAATCAGCTTTGCAAACTGCTCTTTGGAAGCAGGACATAGTAAAGACCCTGCACAAGTCCAGAAAGTGTCTGGACAAAAAATTCTGAGGTTCTGATCCCCAAAGCATGGTCTAGAAGGGAATGGCATGGCCTCTGCTTGAACAAGTCTTTTTGGCCCCAAGACTGGAGGGCCATGAGGAAGAGCTCAGCTAGAGAGCATAGTGGAATTTTCAGAAGCACAGTGACCAGGGAAAGGATGCTGCTTGCCAGATCTATGGGTAATTTTCCACAAAAGTGGAAAATTTTATAATTCAGCATGTTGACTATTCAGATATGAATAAGCAATTTGATTAGTTTCATTCCCATCCACCCACCCAAAATGATCTTAATGAATCATTGTCTGTACTTTGTCTTCATTTTCTAGTGAAAGTAAGATAGACCTGGAAGATTTGGTGGGTACTCTTTTTCTTTCTTTTATGTTTAGATAGGGTGGGTGTGGGAGAAATACAGAGATCAAAGGTTCAGAGGGGACTATGGCTCTACTTTTGCTCTCTGTTGCAACATGATGGAATGCCCAGCAATGCAAAGATGGTAGCCAAGGTATTTCTCTTTTATTTATGCCCCATCTCTATCCTACAAGTATGAGAGAGAATTATTTTTGTTCATTACAACTCACTTTGTTCTTCTAAGCTTTTTTCATCATATGATGTGCTTTCACACATAAGCATTTTATTTCTTTCCAATACAATAGGTTGCATTTGAGAATAACTCCGATTTCTAATTTTTGGTTAGGTAATAATAAACACCTTCACATATTCATTGGGTGAATGTATATTGAGTACTTTCTATGCATTGGGTACTTTGCAACATGTTGGAAATATAATAGTGAATAAGACAAATGATTGTGTCCTCATTACATTTACAATCTAGTGGGAAAAAAACAGGTAAAAAATAGAAAAAATAATGACCAATTTTAATAAGTAGCTTTAACAGAGATAAAACACAGACAGAAATGCAGAATATACAGTGGCATGGGTAGAGCTATTTCAGGTCTTTGCTTAAATAAAGATCCCTTTTTAGAGAGGCCTTTTCTGCAGTACCTGGGTGGTTCAGTTGTTAAGCGTCTGCCTGCGGCTAGGTCATGATCCCAGGGTCCTGGGATCGAGGCCCACTTTAGGCTTCCCATTCAGTGGGAAGCCTGCTTCTCCCTCTCTCCCCCAGCTCATATTCCCTCTCACTCTCTCTGTCTCTTTCTGCCAAATAAATAAAATCTTTTAAAATAAAAATAAAAAAAATAAAGAGGACTTTTCTGATCTTTCTACTAAAAATAGCAATCATCCTACTCTAGCACTCATCTTCTCACCTGTACTTTCTCATACACACACACACATATTTCTTACTCATTTTGTTTTTCTCTCTCTTTTCTCATATGTAAGTTCTATGAGGACAGGAACTGTTTACCTTTTTACTGTGACAGTTGTTTTCCTTCCTCTTCTAGGACTAGAATAGTGCCTGGTACAGAGTAGGTGCTCAATAAGTACTTATTGAATGAATGAATGAATGAATGAATAAGTAAGGAAAAGACTTTCCGAGAAGGAAACATCTAAACTGAGATGTAACAGTGATCAGTCATGCAAAGGGTAGGTAAGGTGGGAGGAGACCTTTCCAGGTGGCGGCAACAGCAGGTGCAAAGACCCTGAGGCAGGAAAGAGGCTGCCATTTAAGGAACTGAAGGAAGGCCCCTTGCTAGAAGCCTGTGTCAAGCAGTGGCTAGAGCTGAGATTAGAGACTTGGGCAGGGAAGGGTTGAGCTGTGTTTACAGGCCAAGGTAAACATTGGGTTTCACTTAAATACCTGTGGAAGAGATATAAGCAAAGCAGAAATATAATCATATGATTTGGGTTTAAACATAATCACTCTTGCTTCTGTGTAAAGCATCTAATGGAGGATGACAACAGTGTAACCAGAGAGATCAGTTATGAGACTTGTGTCAAGATTAAGAATATTAGGGGTGCCTGGGTGGCTCAGTGGGTTAAGCCTCTGCCTTAGGCTCAGGTCATGATCGGGCTCTCTGCTCAGTAGGGAGTCTGCTTCCCCCCCTCTCTGCCTGCTTCTCTGTCTACTTGTGATCTCTCTGTCTCTGTCAAATAAATAAATAAGAATATTAGACAGTATCCACTGTGTGCTTTTATTAGGCACTGGACTAAGTGCTTTATGTACCATTTTATGTAAGTAAAATTTTAACTTAATTAATTGATAGATTCTCTCAGTATTTTTCAAATGATTTTTCTTAAGCTTTACTTTTCCACATTATAATCTACTTTAGTGTAAAATCAGATATAAGAAAAAAAGTCATTACTTTAAAATTACTATGTTAGCATTTAATGGCGCTCTAAAGAAAGCACTACAATTTTAATGTATTCTTCATCTTTAAAATCGTTCCCATAAATATTTAAGAATTACAACTGATTCCAAAGCATTTGATAATGGCATTTGGAGAATATTAATCCAGCAATGTGTGGGATAATCTGGGTTAGGGGGTATCCTAAAGTGGGAATTTAGCAGGGAAATGGGTAGGGTAATCCAGATATTAGATGACGAAGCCTAGACTAATAGGACTGCTGTGGGAAATAGCCAAAGAAGATAAATACAAGAAAAACCACACACACACAAAAATAAAATGGAAAGAATTTGATTGAAGTGGGGGAAAGCATGACAGAGAAAAATTAAAGATGTTTTCAAGGTTTTGAGAAAGAGGGATGTATGTAGTAGACACTGTTGATGCCTGGCCAGATCCCCTTTTTGTGCCTGTTGCTTCTATCCCCCATCGCTGAGGATACTTTCTGTTAAGACTCTTTATGCTCTGCCTGGAAATATGCCCCCAAGGACTGTCCTCAGCAGAGACTAGAGCTGCCCCTCCCCCAACAGCGAGGGGGCGCCTTGCCCCCGCCAAGGGCAGGTAACAACAGCTAATGCCCAACTGAGGTGGGATATGCTCTCAGGGAGAGACAGCGTGAGAAGGTATGGGTGCTGCCTGGTAAGACCAGGCTGAGGCTAGTTTTCAGCTGAAACCACAGCTTTGCTTAGCTTCTGCCCCTGCCTTATCTGTTTCCCTCACTTCCTTACAGATTTCTCCTGGGAGCGCTTCCTCAATAAATCACTTACACAAGAATCTCTGTCTGAAGCTCTGCTTCTATGGATTCTGACCCAAGATAGAAGAGTACAGAAATACTGGAGTAACTGACAGAAAGGGAACTTAAGAAAGGAGTGTTAATTTGGATTTGTTTCACAAACACTATCAACCCTTACCGACATAGCCTTAGCTCTCTCGGAGCACGCATCACACAGGAGATACCCCGCACACACGCCCACAGCCAGTGGAGGCCACTGGGAGATACTGAAGAACGATGGCATCTTTCAAGCACATTTGATCTAAAATCGACTTTCTGATATCACTTCTTTAACTAGAGACCCAAATGTCCATTGAACTAGTCTTAAGTGCATTTTATTGAGTGGCCCAACTTTTAAGATCTAAGTACTTCTCAGATAGAGAATGGAGAACCCATGAACACCTAGGGATCAGCGAAACATCCCCCACAATTTTTCAAGTGTTTTATTTTTGGCAAAACTCAATTTAACTCATTTTGCAAGCACTCTTCCCTCCAGTTTTTAAACCCATGGGTATTTCAAAGGAAATTTAATCCATATGTTTCTGATTCATTTACATTTTAAGTCATAAAAATGTTATTTTTATAAGAGCTGTTTGATATCCAAGAAACTTTCCGAGCCTTTTAAAAAATCTCTTTAAAGTCTTGTTGGTTGGAGCCAGGGAGCAGACATGGTGTGTGATGCACCACCCGAAAATGTGATCCAGACGGACTCAACCATAGACTGACCTCAGAACAATGCTTGCCACATCCAGCCAAAAAAATTATGGCAAGGAGATGATCAGGAAAGTTGGTCTGGACACCAGAGAATCCTTGAGAAACACAAGAGAAGCCAATGGCAAATGATAGCAAAGATTAAAATGGGATTCATTAGTGTGTCATTGATGCGTTTGGGCATGTAAGAACCAGACTTTTGTACGTTACAGCCAGCTCTCATTCCTGGAAACTTTCAGGAAGACCTGCAGACTGCTGCAGGACAAAGTCCAATATCACCACCCAAATACTGTATGTGAAGAAAATCGTGTCTTTTCTCAGTATGGTCTGTAAGAGTAAAACAGCAGAATAACAACCTCCAAAGGACTCTCAATTAATGTACTGCATATTTTTACAGAGTTCCAGGCAGTGATTAAAAGGATCATGATGAAAATATGTATTTAATGATACAGAAAGATGTTTGTGATACACGGCTAAATGAGAAATATGGTGAGAAAACTGTAAATGATATTGGCACCACATTTTCAGTCAAGCAAAAAAAAGTAATAAAAAAATCTGTTTTTATATATGCACAGGAAAATACTAAAAAGGAATTGTGGTTAGGATAACAGATAGGATTGGAATGTTTTTCTTTGCTTAGCTTGGTTATATTTTTTTTTACTTTTCTACGATACACATTGTGTAAGTTAACAACAACAACAACAAAACTACCTTTGTCTGTACTTTACAAATCATGTGGAATAGTATTCCTGTAATATTGTGAGAGAGAAGCGCCCTTCTTTTTCTCCTCCTGTCTTCTGCTCAGGAACAGCAGTGCGTGGGGTCCGAGCCAGAGGGGTGCTACAGCAGGCACGGATGAGCGAATCGTCTGAGATTGCCGGAATGCAGCTGTTCATCTGGAACGGCTGAATCTATGGTGACCATGCCTTCTGAACCCCAGACTGGTCGCACGATCTAACGTGGGGGGTGTACGGCAGGATAGAGTATTTTACATCAGAACTGCTCTCAAAATTTTGGACATGTGGTCGTTCTGGCTACCAGGCACGTTGCTCCAGAAAGGAAGAAAAATTCTGAAAGGAGACCTAAGGAGCCCTCTGAAAGATAAAATAATGGCTGGTAATTTATAAAGCTGCACTTGCTCATACTGAACATCCATGGAACAAGGAGAACTCTTTTAATTCTCCCTCGTGTAGATGTAGACAGCGTTTTAAATCCGAAGGACTATTACTTTCACATCTGTTGGCATTTATTCAGTTGCTGTCTGAAGGACTCCCCGCACAAAATGTGCACAACTGCCAATATTCTCCTGAAACCTGCAAAATGAATGCTTTCTCCTGATATCATTAACACCCTGTCTCCTCTCCCCTCTACTACTATCCCCACCAACCTCAGACCTGATTCTGAATCACAAGCCACTTTACTTTCTGTTCAGCTGGGCTCCTAAGACCCTCTTTGATCATAAAGACAGGGCAAAGCAAAGCAGAAACATCCTTTTCTGAGACTCCATTAGCATAGAAAAGTGAGATAAACAATCTTTAATGCTTTCATTTAAAAAAAAAAAAGGTGATTCCACAGCATTATAATCAAAAGGAATAGGAAAAGTCGAGAATTCGATTAATTATCATTTAAAATTAAGTTATTTCAAAACCCTGGAAAGACTTTCTGTTTAAACATTCTGTGATGATTTTATTTAAATATATTGTATTCTCACCTTCTGAAATGACTGAATTCATTTTAAATAGGCATTAACTTTGAAGCCCAAAATGATGAAAAATTTTTTAACCAACTGGCCTGTCACGGTTAATCATACTCTCCTACCAAACACTTTCTACTCAACTCACAAATTTGTAAGCTTTCGGTTCCAGGTACTATGGGACAGTTCTCAAATTCTGGCAAATCTCTCTTCCAATAAATAACATTTTTTTCACAGTTTATCAGGATCCTCGTTATGGATAAATGTCACGTAGAGGTAATGTCCTCTCCAGATGAGACCCACATAAATGAACCTCAAAAGTCCTTCAATTCATAGCAAAACAATGGGATGATTTACTGATCCCCTGATTTGAGAAAAAGTGTGTCTGTGTGTGTGTGAGAGAGAGAGAGAGAAAGAGAGAAGGAGAGACAGGAAGAGATTGAGAGAGAGAAACTGATTTGGTCTTTGATATATTCATCCCCGAGTTTCTAGTGTTGTTACTGTACCATGGGTTTTGGATTCAAATATCACCGAAGTCGTGGCACCCAACATTAGACTTCATAGGAAATATTACAGAGCATAGCGATAAATGAATAATTATCTAATCATACGAACCATTCATTCATTCATTTGTCCATTCATTCATTCGATGACTAGAGAACCCACTGAATGGCAGCCATTAGATATTGGGAACATAGAGGTGAGTGAGACAAAACCCCAGCTCTCAATGAATACTCCAGCAGCAGGACAAATGAACCCATTAAAAAATGTGGGGTGAGCCGTACAAAACAACAAAAATTGTATAGAGTACTATGAAAGGGAAGATAATGTTCTCAGAAAAGTTGATACTTGAGATAAGTTTTAAAGAATAATGAGGAGTGGGGCACCTGGGTGGCTCAGTGGGTTAAAGCCTCTGCCTGCAGCTCAGGTCATGATCCCAGGGTCCTGGGATCGAGCCCCACATCAGGCTCTCTGCTCAGCAGGGGGCCTGCTTCCTCCTCTCTCTCTCTGCCTGCCTCTCTGCCTACTTGATCTCTGTCTGTCAAATAAATAAACAAAATCTTTAAAAAAAAAAAAAGAAGAAGAAGAATGAGGAGTTAGTCAAACTAAGAGTGGGGGGTGGTGCGCAAGTGGAAAACCTGTTTCAATTCAGGAAATGAATGGATGAATGAATTTTTGGTACTTCTTGGTCAATGGATATCATACCCTCACCAACTAGAACTGGTGGGATAGATTCCCCCCCCCAAAAGAGCTAAGCTGTGATCAGTTTTATATTTAAAAATAACCCAATAGAAAAAACACATTTGATTTACTTAAAGAATCAATGTTCCTCATTCCAAGAGGATAAATCTTTTTTTTATCAGAAATCCAGTAACACTTTATCTATTGCTGCAACTGAATCATCTTCAACCAAACTCAGGCTTTTCTGGAAAGCAAATGAGAAGTTGCACAATTTTTGAGGATACTGTATTACTTTTTAAACATAGAATATTACATGTTTGAAAAGCATGAACTTAGGTTTGAATCCCAGCATGCCCACATAACAGCTGTGTGACTGAGCAAATTAACTTTTCTGAGACTCAGTTTCCTCATCTGGTTTATTAGTGGCAAAGATTTCTTCCCTATTTAATTTCTTCCCTATTTAATACAGCTATTGGGAGAATTAAATTAAATAGCGTCTATAAAGTACTGATAGAGTATTTGGCACTAATGCATGTTAATTCTGTTTCCTTTCCCTTTCTTTAAGAATGGGGGTTCTGAACAGGGAAAACAAGATAGGCATAATTCATCATTTTGAAAGTACTGCCCATGTTCAGGCGACATTGATATTTCCTAGTTGGTCTCATGTAAGTCAGCCAAGCCTGACTCAGTATGACCATGTTCCCTTTCACTAGCTGGGAAAAAAAAATAATAATAATATTTAGTTATGGATCTTGGATACCAAGAGAGAGCTAGCACTCACCATTTCATTTACACAATTACACAATACACAGACACCTGCAGTGTAGCTTGTAGAACAGAATAGAATTGTTATAAAAAAAATATCTCCCATGGCAGCAAAGACACTTACAGTTAATGAGCTAATAAATATTGTCAAGTGACCTTTCCCTTGCCAAGTATTAAATCGTAAAGAGTGGGGGACGAGAAGGATTAGAACTGAGTATTTGCTACAGAGTTCAAATTCTGGGCTTCTTCTAGCTAACTTTTATTACTATTGACCATATTTTAGCCTTGTCAGGCCTCTAATTCCCCATATTTCTGGACACTGCAAGTTCTCTAGAGCAGAGACCCATTTCTTATAGGCCAGTGTCTGGCAGAAAGCAAAATGTTCTTTCTCATGTCAGCAATGGGCCTCTGCATGTTTGCTTCTCTTTCTGTTGACAGAGTAAAGGAGGGAGATTGGTCTTGTTGGCTACAAAATTAGCCATTTTCAGTCTCATTTCTCTCCAGAAACTGTTATGAACACTTGTTCTCAGTATCTGCTTAAAGGTACACAGATTTAGAAGTTCTAATCCTAATACTTCATTCTAAATACCAGAGCTATTCCAATTTTCTTTTGTTTTTTTTTTAACTTTTTGTACCACAATTTTATTTATGTGTGTTAAATACATACAGAAAACAACATCACATATCGTTTGGTAATATTAAAGAACATATATGAAGCAAGTTGGAGTGAGTGCTTAGGAAAGAGCACAGGAACAAGAGAGGTGAGTGGAGATAGAAAGGGGGAGAATGTGTATTTCTTTATGTAGGTTGGAGATGACCAAGGGCAATGAGCTGATGAGTGTGATTAAATCAACTCCCTGCACCTACAGTCCAAAATCATAAGTAATGTTTTAAACGTTACTGAGGGATAATGACAAATACGGCAACCATCACATATTCTATAACCAAGTGGCTGATTATACGTGTTCTGATTCTATCAGAGGAAACATTTCTTTTCATGATACTCTTTTCTATCAGGCATGCACAGAGATTTCAATGTTTTCGTTTAGAACTGAAACATTATGGAGATAGCCAGTTTCTGGAATTTGAAGTTAGGAACAAAATGCAGTCACTCAGTTCAAACTAGACTAATGTGGACCAACTATCCTTTCTCACCAATTCTTTTTTAACCTGACTGATTCTACAACTCTCACAATTCCTTCAGTTTCTAAAGACCGCTAATGTGATAGTTTAAAAGGTATTCTCAGATTCTTATATATGCCTTCCTTCAAAAAGTAGAGCCAAATTCCCCTCACCTTGAGTATGGGATGGCTTTAGTGCTTTCCAATTAATAGAATGTGATGAAAATGATAGTGTTAGACTTCCAAGATTACTCCATAAAAGGCACTGTGAATTCTTTTTTTTCTCTCTCTCTCTTTCTCTCTCTCTCTCGCACTTTCTATTGAGAAAAATCAGTGTCATGTTGTAACTCATGGAGAGACTGTCCCCACCCCCAGCAAGGAATGTAGGTCTCTGGCCTAGAGCCATTGAGGCAGCCATCTTGGAAGTGGCTTCTCCAGCCCTAGTCAAGCCTTCACATGACATTAGTCCTGACTGACACTGTGTCTGCCTCCTCCTGATAGGCCATGATCCAAAGTTACCTGGCTAAGCTGCTCCTGAATTTCGGATACACAGAAACTGTGTGATAATATATACGAAATTTTTGGCTAATATATTATGCAGCAAACAGTGACTACTAGAGGTAGATTGTAAGATGTGTTCCTATAGCTTTTCTGAGGCATATGAGTTCATTAGCTGTCAGACATTATTTTGATTCCTCTCTGCTTATTTATGAATTGCAGAATCAGTTTGCTTTGAACACTTTAATTTTCCCCAAAGAAATGAGTTTTCCTTTATTCTTCCTAGAGTGATTTCAATGTCGATCCCTAAAAAAATAGCAAAAAGAACATTGTATATGTGGGTTCTAGCCTTCACAAATCATCTCTGGGAAAAGGTGCAGTCCCAGAGCAGAGTGTGATCCCTGAGCACACCTGCTGTTCTACCCTTGTTTACCCTCAGTCTCCCCTTCCTTTGGGACCTCCCTTTGAGCTATGCCTCTCAACTGTCAGGTCCTCCTCATGAGAAAAAGACAAGCTGGATGGGAGTGCTTGCTGCAGGGAAGATGCACCTGTGAGATGGTTGGGTTGGGGGCCAGAAACAAGAAGCCTAAGAAAATGAACTGTCGCTCTAGAATGGAGAAATGAAAACTAGTCAAAGGGGCCTGGCCACATGCAGAAGAGGGATTGAAACCTGCCTTCTCTTTGAAATGCCAGCTTATGATTTGGCTAATGGGGAAAGAGCAGTGAGAAGTCCAGTGGCCTCAAGATGTCCTGAGTTTCTAATTCCTCTTTCTTGAAAAGATCCTGTTTCTTCTCGTCTTGGTGAAATCAGACTCCTGGCTTTCCTCCTACCTAAGTTTCTGAACCTTTACTGTCTCCTCCTCCACTGATGGATTTTTACATTTTGGAATGCCTTGGGTTTCATCTTGGACCTTCTTCTTTTTCTATGCATTCACCTTAGGTGACATCATCTTGACCCACAGCTTGAAATAAATCTATATGGCAATGACACCAGACTGATGTCTTTGGACCCTCCTCTAGATTCCAGATACATCCTTCATATCTTGCCTTGGTTGTCTAAAAAGAAACTCACCTCACAACAATTCCCACCTCACAACAAATTGGTTGTTTCATCAACTACCCAAACCCCAAATCTGGAAGTTCTCCTTCATCCTCTCCTTCTCATAACTCCCACATTTAACTCACCAGCAACTCCTATTTGAACTTCCTTCCAGATGTACCCTTTTCTCTCACCTTGCCTGCTTCCTCTCTTCCTCTCAATGGTCAATTTCCTACATAACTAACCATAAGCATAAACAATGATTCAGGTGATATCTTCTGATTATTTTTTACTTACTCTGAGAACAAAATGCAAACCTTTCACCCTACTTTATGAAGCCCTGACCATCTATAATCTTTATGAAGCCACACAGTCCCTCCTTCCAAACACTCCCTTCTCTCCTTCAGGCACATCAGACACCTTCTTATCTTTGGATTTTCATACTTGCTATGACCTGTGCTCAAATTCTCTGCTTCCTGATCATTGCATGTTGCGCTCCTTCTTGACATTTAGTCCTCGATTTTTCTACAACTTCCTCAGCTCAGTCATTCCCAGCCAACCCCCCAAAGTGGCCAGCCACCCTCTCACCATGTCACCAAATCCCAGCTGTTTGCATAGCTTCATCAAAAACATCCTGATTGGGGTGCCTGGGTGGCTCAGTGGTTAAACCTCTGCCTTCAGCTCAGGTCATGATCCCGGGGTCCTGGGATCGAGCCCCATTATCAGGCTCTCTGCTCAGCGGGGAGCCTGCTTCCCTTCCTCTCTCTCTCTGCCTGTCTCTCTGCCTACTTGTGAACTCTCTCTGTCAAATAAATAAATAAATAATCTGTCAAATAAATAAATAAATAATCCTGATTGATTCTTTACCTGTTTATTTTTTGTAGTTTTTGTCTTCTTTTACTTGTATATGCCCTTCACCTAGAAGAGTTCCTGGCACAAAGTAAGAGTTCAGTTAATATTCATAAAACACATTAGGCCTATTACTAACATGAAGCTCAATAATATTCCCCAATTCTCCCCACTATTAATTTTGTGGTGAAATTCTTTGATGGCTGGCAGTTAGCAGTTTGGAAATGAGCAAAGGTTTCTATCTGAGGTGGGTTTATTTCCTGAGGAAAATACAGCGCTTCATTTCCTGGAGGGCTTGGTGGCAGGGCTGACCCAGCAGGATGCCATATGGTACACTGGAATCTACCTGCCATGACAACGGAGTTTATACCACTCCCTGGAATGAACAGGAAAATGACGAAAAGTCACTGGCTATAGAGGACTTGACATTTTACCTCAAAGCTCTAAGAGAAAAAAAGGCAGAACCATTGAAAAAGCATACATATTAACTGCCACACCTTCCCCGAGTAGCACTAATTTGAAAAGAAGGAAAAAAAAGTATTCCAACATTTTTTTTAGAGCTGAACACTAGGTACGTTTGTTTTATGATGTACTCAGGTCGAGTTCCCACTAAGTGTACCTCCCAGAATCCATATGTGTGATGCATACACGCTAATCCCTGGAGGTTAAGCTAATAGCCACAGCAGAAAAGATAAACAAGCATGTTTCGTATTTATGGTTATGTTTACACTTTTAGCTTCCAGGCAACTTAATTATGTGATTTTAATGCATATGTCCTTGTTAGGAGCTCTCAGCACCTGACAACATTGACTCGGTCTAATGTCCTGGTTTTAAAGTACAGCATGTCAAGCAAAAAGAACAATTCAAATATTTCAGTCTGGTGTTTTTTTTTTTTTTAACTTATGAGAACGAGGTTCCAGAGAGCTTACATCACTTCTCCAAAGTTCTGTTATGTCCGCAGCTGAGACGAGGAGGAACACATGTTATAGAAATGTAAACACACTTTAACTTCCTCATTAACATATTAAAAGTGAAGCCCTAAACTCAAGCCAGTAATTTTGAAATGAGAAACATTCAGTTCAATTAACGGAGGGTCTTTCCCTACCTCATATATCAATTCCGTCTGTGACACAGAATTTGAACATATATTTGTGTCTACACGTATCTCACATATATTGTATCCTGCCTTTTTTTCCCTCTGACCTTGATTTTAAATTTAATAGTTACTACATTGCGATGCTAGCCAAGCTGTATTTTTCTTCTATGACTTAGTTTTCAATCCGAGAAAGAGCCAATAAGTGACTGTAAAACATTTAACAGACATAAGACTCACACGCAGTGATATTTTAATGTAAAGCTTTTCCAGGGATTGGTCAAAAGTTACAAATGGTAAACTATTTAAATGGCTTACATAACTTCCACCCATCTTTCTTTGTAGCCCAGTTCTCTAAGGAGCACTGACATTATATACAAAAACTATGAGCTATCACAATGATATAAAAAATGCCAAGTTGCTTTAGGCAGAAGTATTTCAACTATGTAGATGGCTGGAGAGATCAAAGGCCAAACACAAAGAGAATTTTTAAATACTACCCATACATTAAAGAACTTTAATTGCTTCGTCTAATTTTTGAAGTTGTAAATGTTTATAAGTAGTTTCCTTGGCCTGCGAGAAAAGAGAAGGAAGGGAGAGGAAGGAAAAGAAGGTAGAACAAAAGGAAAAAGTTAAAAAAAAAATTAGCTACCCTTCTTTGTGCAACAAAGCAATGAAAGAGACATCTTCAGAGAATGAAAAATAGAGACACCAATCTCGAAGCTGAGATGACCGCGCTATCTGGCCTCCAAAGCCGGATGGTAAGATTGCTGCTGTGGGAGGCACCAGAATTTTCGTACGGAACACCTGTCCTGCTGGAAACAGCAGTTAGGAGCCGGTCCTAAGCTGCATTTGCAGAGCAAGCTCAGTACTCTTACCTCCGATCGCATCATCACTTGCATGGCCCTGGGGCATCAATAAAAAACAGGCGGATGAAAGCACCTGTCACACGCGCACCTCACCCTTTAGATCTGCCGCTGCGGTTTGAATATACATGTACCCCCTTCCACACTTTTCATAACAGAGAGATGACAACTAGCACAGGAGCCAATGAGATGAAGAAACTGGAAAGGATTTGAGAAATCAAGTCTGTGATGAGAAGGTCACACAAGGAGCTGAACAAAATGTTGATCATGATTGGATCTGGTGATAGACGCATGCAGGTTTGATGATAGCGCTCTCACTCATTTATGTCTATTTGAAAACGTTCATAATGAAAAGTGAATGAGAGAGAGAGGGGGGTGGAAAAGGTGACCGGAGGAGGAAGGGAAGCCTCGAGCCCTGCAGAAGAGAAACCCTGGATGTCTCACCCTAAGCCAAGGCCAGAGAATGGCCACAGCAAAAGGACTTCGGGCTCTGCGCTCTGCACTCATATGCCAAAGTAAACCAGGACCCACAAATTCTGACCCTACCTTTAACCTGGGCTTTCTCTTTCGCAGAAATTGTCTCACCCATGGCCTCAGCCCTTACGAACAAGTTGCCCCTTCGGGCAGGTTGAGCAGTGAGGTCTGGATCTATCCAAAGGCAGACAATCAGATGTGAAGTCAAAACGCCCCGTGCTTCGGTCCCCTGTCGACCTCCCCCGTGCCACCAGAAAGGCAAACCAGCGCACCTGCCTCCCGGCCACACAGCTTCATCCTAGACAAGTGGATGGAGTCGCATTTTATGGATTCTACTTGCAATCATTCTATAAAGTCTTTTGTTTCTTGAAAAGTCTTCACTAATCAGCAGGCCCAGCAAGGCATGTCAGCTCTTCAGATGTCAAATTCGGAACGTGTTTAGAGGGAAAATTAAGGGAGCGTGACTTGATAAGCAGGGCGAGTTAGCTCTTCGTGGCAAACGGGTGCTGTCTTTCTCCCATTGACTAAGCACTTCTCTGGCCACAGGGCGGCTGAAAAACCACTGGAAATGTCAGCGACGGCCCTCAGAAATAATTTTACGTAAGGTCCAATCAATTCACCGAAAGGTTCCTAAGAAGCCTCTAGGTGTCACATACTGTGCAGTGTGCTGGAAATAAGATACAAATGATGCCAAGAAGGTCAAAGTCAAGTGGTAAGGTTAAGTAAGAAATCACCAATGGACACTATGGCACATTTCTAGGTGTTTACACAGAGAAATCACACGAGACAAAAGGCTAAGAACAGGACATGGCATTATGAGTTGAGTATTGAGGGATGACTAGTCTTGAGGGATGAGTTGAGTCTTAAGGGTTGACTACACTTGAGGATGACACCTGCTGATGGTGTGGGAAGGGATCGCACTGCCGGAAGAAGGAACAGAATGTACCAAGTCCTCAGACCGCAGGCAGTGAGGCAGTGTGCGACATGCACACACCACCCACTGGGGGGAGCAGTGCAGACACACATTTCTCTGTGCCTTCTACGTTCCTAAACTAGAGGTGAGGGGCCGACACAAACAGGAATCCAGGGCACGTGGAGGGACTCCCTGTAATGCCTGCTCAGGACTGCTAGGGAGGGTCTCGCCTGGACTCAGGCTGAGGGTCAGGAGGCAGAAAGGGCTCTTCTCCAGCCCTGGGCAAGAGCATCTCACACAGAGGGAAACTTAAGCTCCACAAGATGAGGATTTAGGAGCAAAAGGAATAGGTAAAAGCGAGGTGAGCCTTGGGAACACTGTCAGCAAAGGAGAGCTCTGTCGGCCCTTCCTTGCCCATTTCATCGGATCCTCCCAGATCCCTTCTTTTCCTCAAATCTGCTTCTTTTTTTTTTTTTTAAAGATTTTATTTATTTATTTGACAGAGAGAGATCACAAGTAGACAGAGAGGCAGGCAGAGAGAGAGAGAGAGAGAGAGAGAGGGAAGCAGGCTCCCTGCCGAGCAGAGAGCCCGATGCGGGACTCGATCCCAGGACCCTGAGATCATGACCTGAGCCGAAGGCAGAGGCTTAACCCACTGAGCCACCCAGGTACCCCTCAAATCTGCTTCTTGACCACTGTGTGCTCCCCCCACACACGCACTCACCAGAGACCTCACAGGCAGCTTTAAGCCTAGATCACCTTTCCCAGAAATGGCTCTTACTCCCAAACTGAGTTTCTTCCCCCAAAAGGGTTCCATCACTCCAACTTCCAGGGACCTCCATCTGACTTTAGAGGAAAATGAGCAAAGTGAGTAGTAAGATTTGAATGATTACATTTCTCTCAAACATCTCTGGGGACTAATCTTTTCTTTTCTTTTCTTTTCTTTTCTTTTCTTTTCTTTTCTTTTCTTTTC